>NC_047626.1:19215152-19556152 GCF_004354385.1 Drosophila innubila
GTGTATGTGTGTGTGTTTATGTTTGTCTATATTTGTATGTGAGATTTGTAGTATTAGAAACTGCTTTAAATATGTTTTTTTATTTAATATTTATAAACTTTTTATTAGCATACTTTATGATGAACATATACACACATATATATATATATAGATTAATATATGTAGATGTACATATACATATATAAATTTGTAAACTTCCTAAAATTAATATTTTGGGTTTTTTTTTTAGTTTTTTCAAATGATTCTTTTGTTATTTGCTTTTAGTTTTTTGTACAAGTTAAAAATTATTTTTTATAAATATTATTTTCGTTTTGGATTGTGGCATATACATATATGTATATATATATAAATGTATATATATATATTTTATGTATATAAATATCTATATATATTTGCAATAAAATTCACTATATAAGTATATTTTTATATAGTTACCGATGCTTTATTCAGATTTTTAGATGCTTAAGTGCTAATACTCTTGCTTCGAAGTTGCAATTGTTGCTTTGCTTTGAAAGTCTGAAATGTTAATTCATTTATTAGGTGTTCGAGTTTTTGTTTATGTTTTTAATAATAATATTTACTATATATGTAGATATATATATATGTATATCTATATATATAAATATTTGTTATATAAAGACGACAAAATGATGCTTTGAACTTTTTAACTTGTTGTCCCAACGAAATGGATCTCAATTTATGTTTTCATTAACTTTTTCATTAATTTGTTATTGTTAGCTATGAAATGTTGTTTTTTTTTTTGTTTTGTTTTTAGAACTGTGAATTAGTTTTTATTAATTTTTAATGTTTTATATTTTAAAAAGGGTCTTTTTTTAATATTATTTATGATATGACGCGCTGGCTTTTGTGGGGCAATCGGCAAGTTTTGTTCAAAAGGATAAGTAATCGAACTATTTTACAACACTAACATAAAGTAATGAAAATTGTGTCCCCACAGCGCTAATCAGCTAAATATATGTATATATAATATATTCGCCCACCCGCCATAAAATGGTCTACATATTGCAATTTTCTTTTTTTTTATTTTGTGTTTTTTTTTTACCTTTTAAATTTTGCTTAAATTTTTCTCACTTGAAATTTATCATTTACGAGTTTTAACAAATTTACTTCATTTCTTTTAAATTTTTTTGTTTGTTTGTTGTTGCTTTATCACTCATTTTCTTCGTTGATCCTGATATATACATACATATATATACATATCTATATATATCTGTTTAGCATATATGTATATGTATAGTTAATATTTTAATATTTAAATGTTAAAAAAAAAAAATTATTAGCTAGCGCAAAAAAAAAAAAGAAAAAATAATATATTTATATATAAATTCCTTTAAATTTGTTGTTGATGTTTTTTTTTTTTTTTTGTATTTATGAGAGAATGCAGCGCCCGAGAGAAGACGAAAGACGTGTGGAGTAGGGTGTTGGGGGGGTGGAGAGGGGGAAAGAGATATGTATGTGTAGAATCAACTAGCCATAGCTGACATGGCCATGATCATGCTCCTGTGCCAGATCCTGCTGCTGTTGATCCTGCTGCTGTTGATCCTGCTGCTGTTGCTGCTGCTGCTGTGGATGTTGCTGCTGTGGATGTTGCTGCTGCAACTGTGGCGGCTGTGGCGAGCGTCCGCTGCTGGCGCTGCTGCCGCCACTGCCGCCGGAGCTGCTGCAGTACTGGAACAGCAGATTCTACACCATATTCGCATACTTATCCTGCGGCGACATGTAGTCGAGGCTGTTCTGTGAGAATGCCTGCGCCGACACCGTGCCGGTGAACGATGGCGATGGTGAGAGTCCAAAATTGGATGCCGTATAGCCGGAATGTCCCATATTATAGTTGACCTGATTCTGATTGCTAAAGTATTCCATTTGGGAATAATAGCTGGGCGCCTGGGCATAATTGTTGGGATATTGCTGGTACTGATTGTGCCAGAAATTGTACGAGTCGTGATTGGACATGTACGCCGAGTGGGCCGAATGATGAGCCGATGCCGATTGCGCGGATTGGGCTGCATGGGCGGCAGCCGCTGCCGACTGCGGTGACATGGGCGTAATGGGCGGAGAGGGTGTCGTAATGCTGCTGCTGCTGTCCATGGGCGTGATGTTGCCGCCGGGCTGCAGCAGACGCGGATTGCTGCCGGCTGCCGTGCCATAGATGCTATGATGATGATGCGCTCCAGCGCCAATATCGCCACCAGCGTCCTTCAATGTGTCGTAGGGCGAGCGCAGAGCATCGCCAGAGACGCCAACGCCAACGCCGACGCCGACGCCAACGCCCAAGCCACCGCCAACACCACCGCCAACACCGCCACCGCCAACACCACCGCCACCGCCGCCGCCATAGCCGCCGGATAGATGCTCCTTCTTGCAGACAATGCTCACCGGACTGACCGACGTGGCCGGCGTCGGCAGCAGCGGCGACGAGTTCTGATGCGCTGCGGTTACATTCAATGCGGCTGCCGCTGCGGCGGCTGAGATGTGGGCGTGGCTGGCGCTGCTGCTGCCGGGCGTTGAGCCACCAGCACCACCACCATTGTTATTATTGTTATTGTTGTTGTTGTTGTTGTTGTTGCTGTTGTTGGCACCACCGGCACCGGCATTGAGGAAGGAACTGTGATGTGACTTTATCGACTGCGCCGCCGCAACGGCAGCAGCGCTGGCAGCGGCGGCAGCAGAGCTGCTTCCATTGCCGCTCGCATTGCTCGAGCTGCTCTGACCGTTACCGCTTTGTTTCTGGCTTGATTTGTTGGCGCTGTTGTTGCTGTTGTTGTTGTTACTGCTGGAACTGTTGTTGTTGTTGTTGCTGCTGCTGTTGCTGTTGTTGTTGTTGCGTCCACCACTTGCCGAGCTGCTGCAACTGCCGCTGCCACCGCTGGCATTCTTCGAGCTGCTCAAACTGTTCGACTGCTGCTGCTGTTGCAACTGTTGGCGACACTTGGCCCGCCGATTCTTGAACCACACCTGCAACACAAAAAAAAACACGAATTCATTGCATTAGTTTAACTCGAAAAAATTTAATTAAATGATATTTTTCATTGCTAACATACATAAAATAAATATAAGTTTTCATCATAACAATTTCATTAACAATTTCATTGCATTAGTTTAACTCGGAAACAACAAATGAATTGTTGGGTTTCATTACTAACATATATAAAATAATTATAAGTTTTCATCATAAAAATTTCATTAACAATTTCATTGCATTAGCTTAACTCGATTAAATCAAATTCATTGCTAGGTTTCATTACTAACATATATAAAATAATTATAAGTTTTCATCATAACAATTTCATTGTATTTGTTTAACTCGAAAAAATCTAATTAATTGATATTTTTCATTACTAACATACATAAAATAATTATAAGTTTTCATCATAACAATTTTATTAACATTTTCATTGCATTAGATTAACTCAAATAAATCAAGTTTAATCATAGGCTTCATTAAAACATACATAAAATAATTATAAGTTTTCATCATAACAATTTCATTAACAAGTTCATTGCATTAGTTTAACTCGTAAAAATCAAATTAATTGTTGGGTTTCATTACTAACATTTATAAAATAATTATAAGTTTTCATCATTACAATTTCATTGTATTTGTTTAACTCGAATAAATCAAATTAATTGTTAGGATTTATTATAAACACTTATAAAATGAATTATCACTTTTCACCATAACCAACTCATAGGAAAATAAAATTATTTAATTGTTTTCGTTCAAGCCATTTGATACTCGAATTTAAATAAAAAACTGAAAGTCATTTCCTGTATATTTTAGTGCGATAAGCTGTATCAGCAAATATTTTGATTTGGTCAGTAAATTATTAAATTATGTGCTTCAACTAATTTAGTTATCAATGCTATAAAACTTTGATTTGAAAAAATGTTTATGATTTATGATTATACTTTTAATGGGAAATGCCATTTAATTTAATATCTTCTTATTATAGAAAATAGTACACTCAAGTACTTTTTTATTTGAATTTAGTTTAATTTTATTTTTGCTTTAAATTGTATTTATTTGCATTTATATGAAAAGAATGCTTCAGAAACATTTTTCCAATTAAAATAGGCAATTACTAAAATTTCACTATTTTATTAAAAAAGATTTGTATATAATTTCAAGTTTCATAAGAATTAATTTTCTTTAACCGTATTTATTTATAAGTTTAAATATGCTATAAATATTTGCTGAATTAAGTATGCAATTTTTCAGCTTATTTTTTTGTAATTGTTTGCTTATGATAAAAATCGATCGTTCAAAAAAACAAATATAAAATATTCAATTCAAAATATAAGCAATAATTAAAATTGTATTTATTGAAAATGATTTGTATATTAATACAAAATTTATTTTAACTATGTTTCTTGTTATGTTTATGCTTTTGTCATAGATATTTGCCTGACAAATTTAGCGACTTTTTAAGATTTTTTTAAATTGATTGTTTATGCTAAAAATCGATAGTTCAAGTATCAAACATCAAATTGTCACGTGTAAGCGACAATTATTTGCTTAGTCAAGTGTGTGTGTGTGCCGCAAAGTGTGTGTGTGTGTGTGTTTGTGGCCAACGGCTGCAAAATTTTCCCACATCAATTAGTTTTCTGGGCTGGCAATGAATAAATTATATCAACTGTTTGACAAGGGGGCATTGCTAAATGGGCGGGGCAGCTCACAGCTCACAGCTCACAACTCAACACAACAAGTGCAAAAAGTCACGCGCTTCGCCGTCGGCCAAAAATAAAGTTACATCAACAGCCGACGGCCGAGGCAGACAGACGGAGAGTCCGAAAATTGACTCGATTATGTGTGTCCCCCGCTCATTGCCACTGCCACTGGCAGCCCCTTCCTTGTGAAAGCGACCACATCCCGCTGACTGAAGACAACAATAAACAGGCCATAAAGCGGCACATTCGAGCGCAAGGAATTCACTTAGCCTTGTTTGTTATGCTTAAGGGGCTGCAAACAATCCGCTAAGTGCAGGCAACGTAGCACCCAAGTACCCAACTTTGTTTCCGTTTCCGTCTCCACATCACCATCTCAATTCCAATTCCGATTCCGTTTCCAATCCCATATTCAACCCTAGATTCACCCACATCGGAGGCAAGCGAATTGTTGTTTCAGTGATTTGTTATTTGGGGTTGGTGTTGCTTGCTAATGGCTTGTGCTTTGGTAAACAGCAGAATTTATTACCGTGCCACCAACTCTCCTGCCCTCCTCTCCCCTCTCAGCCACCCGCTCTCTCTACACCCTTCTTGATAAAGAACTAGCTGGCATATTTCCCAAAGTTAACACTTGCCACGCGGCGGCTGTGGCCACTCGAGCGTTTCATTGCAGACGTAACGGGCAGGGGGATGACCAGGGAGCAGCGGGGAGCGGGGAGAGTGGAGAGAAGTAAGGTTGATTCCTCTTGAAGGGGGCGTGCCGTGCCACGCACTTGATGACACAAAAAAAAAGAGCATTAAACAAGGCGTATCAAATTTCATTATTTGTCAGCACCACACAGAACGCCCCCTTCCACCCTCCACCTTCCTCTTCACTCGCCGCCTGTGGACCCTGCTCTAAATTCAAATTCAATTTCAATTTCCAATTGAATTTTGCATTTTGGAAAATCTGCTTTGTGATTTGACTTTGACGAATACACAAATTCCATCCTGTTCTCTTCCACCTTCCTTCTTCCTTCTGCCCACAACTTCTTCAACTTTTTTCCGCATTCTTTGTTCTTTCTGTTGTTTTCGTTTTTTACTTTTGAAATCGTTTAATGAGCTGCACAAATTTCATAATATGCATTTAGCCTGGGAAATTTTGCAAGTTTTAGCAGAAAAATGTGAAAAATCATTTGGAGTAGAACAAAATAAAAAAAGGAAAATAAAGAAAAGATAAAGATATGAGATTCGATTCGATTGCAGCTCTAATGAACTTTGTCAGACATCAAAGCGATTTCTTGAGTCGTTGCTCCGGCGGAATACCCATAATTATAATGTTAATGAATAGCTTGATTTTCATTGATGTCGATTTCCACAAATCTAATGACAATTTGCATTTCACGGATAGCCGCAATTGCGGTTTGTTCGACTGGATAATGCGAGACTTTCTAAACGACTTTGTCCTAAATTCTTTCAAGTAGTATACAAATAATTGATTTTGAGTAATATTTGAGAATGTTTTTGCAGAGTTCTTTTTGGAAATGTAATGTAACGGTTTGAGCAGTCTGAGCATTGTGAGCAAGAGCTTACCCCCCGCTGGATGAAATGATTTATTTATTTTATATGATCACTTTTATAAGGTTTAATCTAAATAATTCTAAGCAAATACAGATATGTGGAAATCAGTAGATTATGCTTATTAAAAAATTTTACTTTCGTTTAAGTTGAAAACTAGAAGTAACTCCCAAAAATAAATTATATGACTACTACTAGTATAACTACGTTAAAATCCTTATAGAAAACTTTGCTATCCTTTTTTTTCTTGATCAAACTATAAATGGTTACAGGCCCTTATAAATGATTTTAATCAACTTAACTTTATCAATTTATACCCCATTTTTATTATTTTTAAGATTAATGTGGGATTTATAGTTTTTCAATGCATAGCTCAATTCGCATTTGGGCTTAACTTGAACACAAATTTATATCAAACTGTACCGGGGGAAATATGTTGTAAAAATTACATTAACCAATTGAAAATAATGCGCGACTTTGCATAATAAATAATAAATCAATGCGCATTGAATTTTTTGTGCCTTTAGATGCACATCTAAAAGGCATAAGAGTGAAGTGAGAGTGGGGAAAGAGAGGAAGAGTGTGAGAGTGTGAGAGAGAGATAGTGAACTCTGTTTCAATCTGGTTGTAGAAAGAGAAAAGCGACTGAAAAGCGAATGTTAATCCGCAATGGGAAAATTAATTTTATAAAACAGCTGTGCGTGTTACACACACACACACACACAGGCAGATACCCACACATATACACATACGTATAAATTTATATATCGAGATTGTATGAGAGCGAAAAGTGGCAACAAACTTTTCAGTCAAATCCTGTGCCACATCCTGTGTCCTATCATGCGGCAGCGTCAACGAGTGACAACGAGACAAATCCTTTTTACAACAACAACCACAGCAACAACAACAACAACCAGACGAACGCTGCAGGGTTGGAGGTGTAAATGTTTAGGGGGAAAATATAGGAAAATGCCTAGCAAAGAGTTACGTCTCTTCTGCTGCTTCTCCCTCTTTCTCTCTCTATCGCTATCGACTAGGTGCCTGGATAAACTAAAAATGGCTGCCTTTTGTATTTGTTGTTGTTGCAACCGCGAAACTCAGCGGCTGCTGCTGCTGCTGCTGTTTCTTCTACTCCCTTCAACCCTCCCCGCTGGCTAAAATCGAACAGCTGAAACGGAGGTGACAATGGTTAAGGCGTAGGATAAAATAGGGGTTGGGTAAGCCGTAGGGGTAGGGGTAGGAGTAGACTAGGGGAGTCAGCTCAGCTCCTGCTTCTGTGATTTATGATTGCGATGGCAGCCCTCAGAGAGCCCACAACGTGCCCCTGTTCCCTGTTCCCTTCTCCCCTTCTGCCCTTCTGCCCTTGCTTGGAATAACGAATGAAAACATTAGGGCGTAAATGTTTGCTCTGTTCTGGTGCAGATAAGCTGCGTAAAATTATTACGTTATTTGTATTGGTTGCAATCAACGCCCACCCTCCCCCTTCCCCTCCCACACACACACACACACACACACACACAAGCACAACTGTGTCGACTGTGCCCAGTTCAACCACCAGTTTGGTACCACTGTGCGTGCGCTGCCATAAAGATGCCTATCATTCAATTAATATTCGCCAGGCCAAGCCAACTTTAGCAGTCGTTAATTTTTTGCCATTTGTGAAAAAATACAAAAAAAATATGATTATTTACGAGTATGAGTACGAAGCGCCCACACTTCTGTTTGTGCCACTCGTGACTCGTGACTCGTGTGGTAGGTGGAGCCTTGGGGCAAAGCTGCCAACGTGGCAGCACCAACTAGTTTCTCCCTCTTCCCACTTCCCACTTGCCACCTTCTGCAGCTCGTCCGCTCATTCGACTGATTGCTAATTGAGTTGCTTGGCTTCCTTGGGCTTCCAGACAGTTGCATGCAACACTCGATTTTCTTGTCGCCTTGTTGCCACTTTTTTTTTCTTTTCTTTTCTTTTTTTTTTATATATATTTTTCTGCTTTATCTATTCACTGTTTCGGGGGCTTTTACGGCACTTTTCTAGCTGCCGCTGTAATTCAATATGCGCCACGTATACGAAGCATTTGTATGTTAGGTAGGCAGCACAGTGGGTCAAAACATTGCAAAAGCTAAGCATTAAAAATTAAAAGTGCGTGAATCGTTGATTTTTGCACAAATATTAAATGTATTCAATAAAAATTTAATATTCAAACATTTAACAAATCACATTTTTCAGCTGTTTAATTTGTCTTTTTTCATTATTTAAAATGAAAGAAGTTGAAGAAAGATATCAAATTTTTGATTTATACATAAAGTATAAAGAAAAGATGCATTTAAATCAGCGTTGGTCAAAAGTTGTATAAAGATTTAAATTATCTAAATCAAACTGTCATTTAATTAAAATAAGTAACATTTTTTTATGTATTTTTATTCTTATAAATACAACGAGTTTACCTATAGCTTAGGTAAATATTTTTATTGATTTAACTTGCCAATAAAATGTTTGTAAAAAAAATACAATTTGTTTTTCTTTTGACTTTAAAAAAATTGCAATCAATTTATAAATTGTTTTAGACAGCTTTGCACCACTGTGCGAGCTATGATAGAAACTAAAACTAGCCGCAACAGTAACAGGATGACTTATAAAAAGAAAAGTAGATGAGAATGGGAAGAACAAAAAACGACAAGACACGCGCACATGTGTGTGTGTGTGTGTGAGTGTGTGTGAGTGTGTGTGTGAGGAAAATCTATACAATTGCCAATGCTCTTTTTGCCCCCACGCATTCTCCCTCTCTCTTTCCCACTCTTTCTCTCTCCCTCTCTCTCTCTTTTGCTACGTCACACGCTGCGTGTGCATTACTAAAATCAATTGTCTAAAAAACGTAACGAGCAACTTGACCAGAGACAGAAAACAGAGAAACAGAGAAACAGAGAAGACAGTGAACAGAAAAGACAAAACAGAAATGCAGTTTTTCCCATTCCATAGAATATTTTGGCATTTAGCCATATGCAAGTTGTCCTTTACAGTCGGTCCTGACTGTAGACAGACTGTAGTGACAGTGTTACGTGTCGTTTTTCACTTGGCCCGACCACTGCAGGGGCTTCGACCTGGGCCAACGACCGGAAAAGTTGAGGACCAGACAAATGCGACAAATGGGACAAATGGGACAGTTGTAATGTCATGTCACGTCCTTAAATTACAAGCACAGCACAAATAAAAAGGCAAACAAATCACAACTGATCGATATACCTATATATATATATATGTATATGTACACATCTAGATGCGGCTGTATTTGCTTTAGACATTAGGTGACAATCGGCAAAAATGATCCTCAGGCAAACTCAATTTCGCATTTTCAATTTCGTTAGCGTTTTTCGAAACATTGTCAGCAGTTTCTTGGCCATTTGGCAGTTTGCCGACGGCGCTAGCAACTTGTTTGCTTAGGCAACATTTGGCTGTCAACACACACACAACACACACACAGAGAGAGACAGGAAATGTTGCTGGCACCTAAGTAAACAACGCGATCTCTGCATCCTTGCACCTCAGAGTCGAGCACAAATTGAGTTGTCGTTGTCGTTGTTGTTGTTGGTCACAGTTGTGCCCCGAAAAATTAGCGCAAATTATGCGCAGCTAATGCGAAAAGTAAACTCAAATAGCAGTTAACGTGTCCTTGCCCCTCATTGTGTCCTCATCCTGTCCCGTCCTCATCCTGTCCCATTTATGCCAACCCTCCGCGTAAATGATTCACAGCAAATGCCTTGTGCAAATATAAAAAAGTCGACACTCATCGTTCTTATTTTATACGGCTGTTTTTTGGGGCGCATTTCCCATTAAAATGATGCCAAACATTTCCCTCTTCGTCCTCAACTTTTAGCCTCTTTTGAGACTGTATCTAATGCCTGCACTTTCTATTTGCATAGCGATTTTCCTTAGTAAAAGTCATGAGTTCAGTACAGCCACATATGCCACGCCCACACCAGCTACACACACACACACACACACACACAGAGACAGAAAAGAGAGAGACAATCTGTTGGGTGTTTGTAATTTGTTTGTTTTATGGATTTGGCAAGTTTGATTTCCGAGGGCGTCTTTCGACTCGACATATGCTTAATTAAACAATTGCCACTGAATCTTTGCAGTGCAAACACGACTTAAACAGATAAGCACACACACACACTCACGCACACTCACGCACACTCACACATGTGTGTAAAGGCGTTGAAACATTCTTAATCGAAGTCAAGCAGGTGTCAGGTCAAGTAATTGACTTTATTTTGTTATTCAGACTAAACTTCAATTTGTTTAATTGCATTTTCTTAATAAAAACGTTAAAACAACTTTGAAATCGAAATCTGAGCTAAAGAATTCCTCCAAGTGCAATTTCCATATTGACCAAATGACACCTTCAAAAAGTGTTAACTTTATCTCTTTGAAAAAAATGATAGACAAACTTGAATAACTTGATTTCTTCAGCAAATGCAGCAATCAACATTAAATTCAAATATGAATTCTCTCTAATCAAATTATGGTAATTAACTTAAGAGTTCAATGAAATGATTCTAATTGTATTTGTCATTTGGAAATGAAATGATTTTTGGTTATTAAATATTCATTTATTTATTATACTGAAACGATTATTTCAAATCATTTGTTTTACATTTACCAACTAGTTGATGATTTTAATCAAGATTATTATTTGTTAATAGAACACATTTTGTTCTATCTGTCGAATGAGTATATTTCATATGAAACGAATGTCATTTGTCATTCTCAACGAATGTGTCGAATGCATTTATAAATAACTTGAATATGTCTTAACTTTAGATAGAGACATCAAATTACGAGCATTTATCTAATGCTAGTTAAAGATATACTAAGTACAAAATTCAACAAATTAATATCACATCAAGTGAGTATGTAATGATTTAATGAATATTTATGAAATCAGCTAATAAATTGCATAAGTATGCCAAGTTATTGTTTAAATTAAATTATATATTGTTTGTATTGAATCTAAACAATAGTGAGAATTTTATAAATTTGAATTAAGTTTAATTCAATGCAAACTATTAACTGGAAAGTTGATTGTTCTAGTCAATCAAATAAAATATGTAAGTCAACTATTTTCGGGAACTGTCTGTTAAATGTTTTAGCTCTACAAATATAGGACGGATAATAAGAAGATCTTTGGGAATCATGACCTGAAATAATTATAATTTGCAATGCAAGCTTTCAACTCGAAAATAATGCTAATGAATTAATAAAACTAGGAATATCAATTCAACTATGATGAAGCTTCAATTAGACAAAAAACAATGGAATCGTATTATGATCTCTGCGATCACTATGATCGTTGTGACTATTTAAATATGCAATTAGTTGAATTTAAACTTAAATTGAATTAATTGATTTGCTTACCTGTACTCTGGACTCGGGCAGATTGATCTTCATGGCGACCTCCTCACGCATGAAGATGTCCGGGTAACGGGTCTTGCCGAAAAGCGCCTCCAGAACATCGAGCTGGGCGCGTGTGAATGTTGTTCTTTCGCGCCGTTGTTTTCTCGTGTTGACGCCTGCAAATTGTGGAATGAAATCACCAAAAAAAAAAAAAAAAAAAAAAACAAAATTAATTAGTTAAATTCCATTTGGAAGGATGCAATGCCTAAGCGAAATGTGCTGAAAGTCAACTCATACATATATAAGATATGAGTGTATAATTCATTGAAGATTGCGCATACGCCGCGTGGGCAAACATCACTTTAATTAAGATGCGCACGATGGCTACAACATTCCCAGTGTTTTTTCCCATTATTATTTTGCTGCCGCTCGTGGTAGGCGAACCGTTAGCAACCCCCGTTAAAAATGCCACCCCTAAAAAGCATGCTCAGCATTGAACCAACCCCGCAGCATAAAAACCCAAAGTTCTATGTGCATAAGTCTGTGTATATAACATACATTTGAACATGCATATATACTAGGTATATAATAATGTATGTGTGTGTGTGTGTGTGTGTGTGTGTGTGTGTGTGTGTGTGCTAAGCCGCAGCATTGTTTGTTTTTGCCGGGGCAGCCGTTGTCGGTGCGTGTCTGTGTCCCAAATATTCAGAGAGAGCACCCCTTTTTGAATGCCTTTTCAATTCAAACGTGCCTCTTGTGCCCGTCTGCCCGTCAGCCCGTCTCCCCCCCACCACTGTACACCTCCCTCCACCCCATCCATAACTTGTGCTAGCTATAGCTATGCCCGTCTCTGTCTAACGCACTGTTCGACTGTTGGCTCTATCAAAAATTAATGAGTTAGTCATTTTGGTCATGAATTTATAAATTGAATAAAAACTTCACTTCACTTGGCTTGAGCGTTGTCGTTTTGCCTTTGCAGCTGCCGCTTTTCGTTTCATTTTTTTTTTTTTTTTGCTTTCAAAATGGTCGCCATGTTGTGCCACAGTTGTTGTTGTTGTTGTTGTCGTTTTCGTTGTTGCTTTAAAACAAAATTAATTGCAATTTGTAGTTTGCTACGTTTCGTTTGCCTTTTGCCCGCACACAAAACCAAGCAAACCAAAAACCATTTTTTATTTATATAAAAATATGTTTAGTGTCCAAAACCTTGGAGTCAAATGCTATGAGGGCTGTTTAATAAACTGCACCTCTATTCAACGATTTTATTTTCATATTTTTTTATAGCTATTTTTATTTTATCATAAAAGTCTCTCGCTTTCCTGGAAGTGTCTTTTAAGAATGTTCAAAGCTATCTTCAAGCTCTGAATCTCTCTTTGATCAAGCAACTAGACCAAGGCTGGTCTTAGAAGAGATCGCTCAAGTATTAGGTGATTTTATAACTATAATCTTTTTAATTGTTATATTTCGTTTTTCTATTCAATTCAATTTTCCAAACCTATCAAATAAATATTTAAATCTATTAGAATATTCTAACTTTAGTTTCGACATTTTTCTACTAAAAAATATGAAATTATACTCTTTGAGATTAAAAGCCTTTGGCAAATAGAAATACACTATTACATTGAAATTAAATAAATAAATGAATACATAAAAAACATTTGAACTCAATTAAAATGTGTTAATGAAATCAAAATAAACTCAACTACAATTCATAATTTATATTGATTATAAACTCGCTGAAACTCAATGCGTAATTTCTGTAACTCAATTAAAATTATTTTGAAATTTTTTTAACTATTCTTTGCTGCTGATTTTGTGTTATGTAATTTGTCAGGCAACTCGACGGCTGGCAATTGCCTTATATAATGATAATATGACAATATCATCAATCGCAATATTCTGCTATAACTTGGGCTTATTACAAGCCCACAAATAAATTGATTACATGCGATTGCTCGTATTATGTCTTATGTCTCGTCTGTCTGCCTTTTTTTCAGCTTTCTGCTTGTTAAATATATTTTTCTTTATTAACTTATATATATTTTTTTTTTCTTTTGGCTGGTAAGTCTTTTGTTGGCTCACAAGTTTGTATATACTCGAAAATATATTTTTCTTTTTCTGCTTTATTTTTTTTTTTTTTTGTTTTGTTGGGTGCTTTTGGCATTTTGTAGCATTTTTGTCAGGTTTTTGTCATTTGCAGCGTCACCGAAATGAGACAAAACTGGAACCCAAAACTCGACTCATGCGATCCCAGAGCTGAGCTACAGATACAGATACAACTTCAGCTTCAGCATCAGCTTTGGCTCATTATTCATTTTGACAATTTAACTGATAATGATGCAATCGATGCGAAACGGCATTGAAAAGCATTTTGTGCGACAACTGAGCTGCACATCCACAGCCACAATCCTCACCCCGAAACTGAATTCATGCCCAATCCCTTACCCAATCCCCAACCCATTCCCATTGCCAGTTTCAATTCCCTTTACCAATGCTCCCAACGTCATTCGGTGCATGCAAATTGAGTTATCAGCCAAAGCGGCCCATATATCATTTATCATATATGTATATATATGTAAATATATATCTATGTTCATCATCATTTAAAAGTGATGTTTGCGGAACGCTTTCAACTTCAACTTTCAGCACATTGTTTTCGCTCAGCTTGAGACTTTGCTCGATTAATTCTTACGTGTGTGTGGTTACCAAAATTGTTATTGCGATATTTACCCCACATACCTTGGGAGAACCCAACGGCCTCCAGACCGTGTGGCAGGCCGAAGGGACCCAACGATGGCATCGGCATGCCCGGCGGCAGCGGACCATGTGGCACCGAGTGGTGCGGATGTGGTCCGCCATAGCTGTGCGGATGTGGGCCCAAATCGCCGGATTTGAGAAAGCCCGCCGCCATTAAGGCTTCCGTTGAGTGCAGCGCCACGTTGATGCTGTTTATTATGTCCTCGGTGATCCTTCAATTCTCTAACTGACTTACTGCTGCACAGCTTTTCACTCACACTCTATCTCGCTCTCTTGCTCTCACTCAATGGTAGTGCTCCTGCTCCAACTCCTGACGCCGTTTTAATTGCCACTTACAATTTGATGTTTGTACTGTAATTATATAAAATTAAGATAATGATGGTTAGTGTTGGGAATTCAATAAAAATATAGTTATTCATTTTGTAAATTATTTTAGCCTATTATTCAGTGTTACTCATAACAAAAGACATATTTTAAATATTTTTATAGCATAAGATTTAATTAATTATTGTTAGTCCTTTCAGTAAACGCAATAAAAAAATTAAATGTATAAAAAAAGGTTTTTTTTTTTAAATTTAGTAATATTAAATAATTGCTAATTAATTTAATATAATACTCTATTCTATAAATATCAATTGCCCTACACTGATCAAAAGAAAGAGGAAAATATTCGTCTTAAATTTCTATATATTTTCAAAAATAGATGGCATTAAGATACAAATTAAAAAAATAAATAAATTTATGTTTTTTTGTTATTTTTGAGACAACAATCTGAGTCTTTAACCCCACATTGTAAACTGTTTGAAACTTGAGGAGTTGTTATTGGTCGGCAGCGTTGCCAGACTGTTGGCATGCGCCACTGCTTGAATTTGGGCCAGATGTGTTATTAATTTACGTGTGCGCGTAAGCATGTAATTTGCGACTGCGACGCTGACTGCGACTGCGACTGCGACGTCGACTGAGACTGTGCTTCTTTTTGAGATGTGTGCATTGTACATATTTGTATATTGAGAGGGATTCATTTGGCTGGACTCTGCTCGATGTCGAGTGGCTGGCAATGTATTTGTGGCTTTGGTTTTTGGCTTTGGCTTTGCCGGTTTCCATTTCGCTCGTTTCCCGCTGCATTTGGATGCATTGGGCCATGAAAACGACATGACAAAACAAAACAAATTTGCAGGCAACTGATCTCATTCTCTTTCTCTCTCTCTCTCTCTTTCTTTCTCTCTCTTTGTGTGTGGTTGCTGCTGCTGTGGCATATGCTTATGGATATATGTGACAAATAGCTGGATGCATTTGCCAATTTCAAAACAATGAGTGTCCGCCAAGGTGTCCGTGCTAATCCCGCAATTGCTCTGCCTCTCACTTTGCCATCCCATTCCGGTCCCTATTCCTATCCCATTTTGGCATACCCGAATTTTCGACTCTTTGCCAAATAGTGCTAATTTTTTTCGCACGAAACGACCAAAAAAAAAAAAAAATAGTAGAAGATAGAAAATAGAAAAGAAAAAAGCATATACAAAAGAGTTTTGAACTCGACGACGGGCATATGAGTATTAATCCAGGTTCAGGTTCATGTTGAGGTTAAGGTTGAGCTTGTCTGGCCTAATCTTAATACCCAAGCCATTGTCCCAGCATGTGTGCATGTGTGTGCGTGTGTGTGTGTGTGTGTGTTCTTACATCCCATTTCGTCCTTTTAGTAAGTGTCTGAGCTAATCCAGCGGCTAAGCGCAGATCAAAGATCTTTAAACCGCAAGACAGCCCAAAAACTAAGGCTACTAAAGCTAGGCGGTACCAGTTTCTGAACCCGAGGCGTTATTACGTCGTTTTGCGGTAATCGTGCATACCAAAAGTAAACCCAATCCCAAGATGTCTCAGATATGAGATCAAGAACCCAAACCCAACTATTTTTAGCCTGAAAGTTTTCAAAAATGTATGTAGACAATTGAAAGAACTCATTTTGTGGAATATCAAAACAAATATTTCGTTTTGAAACTCTCTCGAATTTTCAAACAATATCTCATAAATATCAAAAAAAATTGTTGTTGCCGTTGAAAAGCGAATCTTTTTTGAGAATATGTTTTCTACATGTTGTATGCTAATGAGCTTCATATTGGAACTCCTGTCCAGAAGCGGATACCTCTGTCTTTCTTTTTAACTCAATTCTTGTCTGCTTTTTTTTTTGCCAAAAGCAGAAAAAACTACAATAATAAAACAATAACAAAGTAGAGAGAGGCTACGTGATTTTCTTGTCATTTGTTGGCGTTGTTGATTATGAAAAATCATGGCAAAAATAAAAAAAAATGAAACAGAGCCTAAAGGCCCCGCTGGCTTCTTCTTTCTTTTTTGTGGCACATTGTGATTATGCCTCGGGGACCTCAACTGAAACTGGGACTCTGTCGTTGTACTATAGTCCGAAATCATTTCGGCTCGTCATATATCACGTACACGCACTTTCATTATAAATTCATTCGGCATTCTGATTTTCACTTTCAGTTTCCGGCCAATGGCGATGCTTGTTGCTCTTCTTCTTGCTGCTCGCTTCATCTCACTTCTTTATCTGTGTCTCTCTTTTAGTTTTTTTTCTTTTTTTTATTTTGGTTTACCTTTCGAATTGTTGGATCTATCCTGATGCTGCTGATTGTTGTCGTGTGTTTGGCTTATGATTCTTGTAATGTATATCTATATTGTCAGTCCGCCTGCCTCTTGCCCGTAATTACGGTCAAAATAATATTTTCAAACTACTCTGATAAGTGCAAGAGACAGCGGCGATCTGAAGGTAAACAGCCTTAGGAAAATAAACAAACCGCACCGAACCGAGCTACCGAACGTTCCACACACAACTGATTGACTGACTGACTGACTGAGTGACTGACTGAGTAACTGACTGACTGTCCGAGTGACCATCGCCCGCACTTTAAGTTCGTTGAACAACTACCGAAACGGTAGCCCTAAAAGATCGTCATACTCGAGTCCGACCGTGTTTTCATTTCTGAATTTCTGACGGTACCCTGGGAAAGTGTGTAACCCCAAAATATACGTATTATGTGATCTTCGATCTTCCATCAGTTGTCGCTGTTGCTACTGTTAATTTGTGCCATGGGAATATTTGTTTTTTCGTGTTGTTTTGTTTTTCTTCCTCTTTTTTTTTGTTTTGATTTTTAGCAAAGTTTTTGTGATTAATGATTTTGTCTCTTCGTCTGGCATTCAAATGTGGTCAAATGATTGCTTTTGTTTCAATTTGTTTGTTATTTTTTCGCCATAACATTGGTATTTTGGAAAGCAAATCTTTCTATTACCACATTTAGTATGTCAAAAATAAAATTGTATTTATGTTTTTTTTTTTTCAAAAATAGTTAAACTTTAGGTTATTTTAAAATAAAATAATAAACAATCACTTGACCAACTCTATGTACATCGTATCTTTTTGCATTATATCGTATCGTATCGTATAACGCATGACAGCAAAGCTCATTGTGCAACACTGGTTAAAGCCAGCGGCAAATTGCCAGAGATACTTAGACTCAAGCTATGCAGCGAGTGCAACCAGCTGTCAAAAGTGCTCACTTGTCATGGTTGTTGCAGTTGTTGTTGTTGTTGTTGCAGTTGTAACTATTAGATGCCTTAACAAGCTCTATAACAACTTAATATGTCCAGGCACATTTACAGTGCACAACAAAAGGCAAGTTCTCAAATATGCAACTTTCTAAGAAAGGTTCACAAGCTGACTGGTTTAGTAATGCTTAAAGTCAAGCCAAAACTTTCTATGCTGCCATGTGTTGTGCCTGTGTTGTGTTGTGCAGTGTAGAAGTGTGAATAACGCGTTATGGCAGACACCAGAAACATTTCTCAGGCTCATTTACATAGCGCAAAGAGCAGCAACAGCTACTGGAAACTGCTGCCAACTGCAGAGTTGAAGTCGGACGCGAGAATGGAGAATGGAGACTGTAGACTGTAGACTGAGGCCGCTGGCCTAGCATAATAAGCTGTCTGTCGAAAATAATGCAACTTAATAAACGCCACAAAGAACTCGAGGCACGTCCCGGCAGCCGACTGGAACTGCAACAGCAACAACTAATGCAGTAAAAAAAAAAAAAAAAAAAAAATTAAAAAAAAAAAAAATTGCAACAACTAATACAACTGCCACTGTTGTTGCAACTTCAACCTGGTAGCCAGTTTTGTGATCGTGTGCCATTTCTACGCAAATGCATTTTGACATTTAAATTTGCAATTTTCGCATAAAATTATATTTATTTAGCATTGGTGAAAATGCAACCTTGCAACGCAGATGATCATCACAGTGATGATGATGATGATGATCATGTTGTTGATGTAGTTGTTGATTCCAGCTACTGACTGCAGAATTGCAGAACTGAATTGCAGCTGAGTGCACTGAGAGACCGAGAGACTGACAGTCTGACGTTGACGCCGCTGAAGTTTAATTAACAAACGTGCCAAATAATTGAAAAAGTGTGAAGATTTGACAAGTTTAAGACGCATTTAAATACGAGTACGAGTACGAGTATATCGCGCCATATGGTAGCCACATAAGCATTTATGGCCTAGAAACCGCTAAGTAACACGCTGATATGGGCGACAACTTGGCTTTTTAATTAGTTTTTTTTTTTTATTATTTTTTTTTTTTTCATATTCATATTTTGTTAATCAACACACATTTAATGCGATTGACACACGAGCCAGTCTGTGTTATTAATAACACATGCCGAGTTACAGTTAGTCGCGTACACGTAATTGGCCACTGATCAATTGGCCAAGAGTTGCCACAGTTAAGAGAAACTTGTCAAAGATCAAAATCGTAATCGAAATCATAGAAAATGCAGCTAAACGAGTTGCATTCTCATTATCAATTGCTCAATTGCTCAATTGCTCAATCTAGAAACTGGACACAACTCGATAAAGTTGTATCTTCTTTTTCTATTTCTATTTCTATTTCTATTTCTATTTTTTTTTTTTTTTTGCATATTAAACTCTCAACGGGTTAGAGTTACGATAGTTTGTTAAATGCAATTGAAAATGGATATGGATATGGAAATAAGAATTGCAATTTGTGTTTTAATTGCCGAGCAATTGTCGAGCTGTTTTCAAATGGCCAATTAACGATTTGCCATGCTCAATAGACTTACTTGAATGATCGGAGCAGAGTTGCCAAACTATGCGACGGACAAATAATGTTTTCATATCTTGTCAAGATCCGTCTAGAAGGATGATTGTCTTCTATACAATATCGGTACAAAAATAATAAACAAGAATTGTTTATAAACATACTATATATATATATAAATATATTTATTGAGCTATTGTGAATGAATGTGCTGACTTCGTTTCAAACTTGTCTCTCGTACAAATGATTGCATCATAGTAAAAATAAATCAAACACAAACACACAGAATTCAATAATATGTACGGTAATAAAGTAAAGAGTCAGCCCTGACTCTTGTCCCACAGACAACAGCAACAACAGCAACAATAACAATATAAACAACTTATTATTTGACGCATTGTCAATGTGATCTTGATAACTTGGTTGGTTCGGTATGGTATGGTATGGTATAGTATAATATGGTTGGGTCTCCATGCCTTTGAGTGATTTCTATTTAAATGGCTTTGTCAACGAAATTCGAGAAGCAAAAACAACTAAAAAGCTGGGTACAGCCGCGTAATGAGCAAAGAGTGAAGAGAGATAAAAATTAATAATACAAATAATTGAAAAAAAAAAAAAAGAAGTCAATCGAAATGAAATGAAACCTCACTTAAGGCAAGGCGAGGCGACACCAAGGCGTCACAAATTGACAAAGACTTTGAGTCCCAATTCATATCCGAATATGAATCCGAATACGAATACGAATACGAATACGTCTACGAATACGTCTACGTATCCGAGTGATATGTGTAGGCACAGATACATTGGGCGTGTGTCGATGTATCTATGCTAAACAATGAAACTGTTGCTGGTTTTATTTTTATTTTTTTTTATTTTGGCTCTCTTAGATACGTTATCAGAGTGTCGCGACGCGATCTTGACTTGAGTTCAATTCATGAATTGAAACGGACCAAGTAACGGATGTGGATGTGGATGGATATGAATGAACTCGTACCTTTGCTAACATGAATTGAGATTGAAATTGAATTGAATTGAAATTGCCAGCTCTCATTCCTCTTATATTTTTCTTCGTCTTTATGCTTTTATTTCTGGCGTGGGCGTTCTGTCTAGCTTTGGGGCAGACGGGATCGGGGATAGAGTTAAAGAATCTGGAGTCTGTTTGGAGTTGGTTGCCAGCCGGCCAAAACAAATTGCCTTGCATATTAATTTGAACATGAAAACATATAGAAAAACATCCATATACATATCTATGCAAATTAATAATACAAAAAGAAGAAAATAAAAAGAATAACCGAAAGATGAGGCACACAAATATTAAAATACTCGCAACGCAACACGACAGACAGAAAGATCGCTCGATGTTTTAATTTATAGCCCAGCCGCTTTGAAATTAGCTAATAAAGCGCGGCGGCTACAACAACAAGCCCAACAACACCACCAGCGACAACAATAACAATAAAAAAAAAATATATGAAAAATACATAATAATAAAAAAACTTATCAAAATGTGTGAATAATGTGACCTGAACGAGTCCGTTGGGCACAGTAGTTTGGGTCAGGTAGCCCATACATATGATTATAGTTAGATAGATACATCGATACATATGTGTAGATGTGTATGTATGCTCTATGGATAGTTAGTTAGTTGCTTTATAGATAGTTCGCCTTTGCCCAATTAGCAGTCCAAAAGGGGCGGCTTTAATATGCCCATTAAAATTATGAAAATCTATTTTTGATTTGTTGCGTTTTCAGTTTTATTTCTTACAATCTTTTCTCACATTGTGCAGCTCCAAAATAACAACAACAACAAATACAAAAGCAACATTCATATCAACAATACTAGACGGTTACTCATCTGGAATTTCCTGTGTGTGTTGACTTGCATCTGGGTTTTTTTTTTCTTATAGTTAGCGTAACGCCGTCTAACCGTTTAATCGAACTATTTGGTATTTCAGAGCTGAACTATTAGAGGCATATTTATGAACATCAAAAGAAAATAGTGCTAAACTCATTTAAATAGTGGAAAATCTTTGGATCAGTTAAATTTTTGTATATCTATTTATCACTGAACTTCAGTGTCCCTCTAGTTAGAATCGCCGACCTGTCAAATATCTATAGCCTCAGTTTGAAGTACAACTGGGTTCGATTCTCCATCATGATCTTTAGGAATTAAAGGTAAATAATATTAGAAAATTTAATAAAATAAACATATTTATCTATGTTTTTTAACTTAGCCCGTAACTTCTTTGGTTTTTTTTACTTTAAACTTAGGATCATACTGTTCGCTTTCATTTAAGAATGATTCTCCCGCTTATTTGTACCTAAGTATTTTATCAAAAATAAATTTTAAACACAAAGTTTGTATTTATGTACAAAAACCAAATATTAAGTTTCGATCGTTGTTTAGCTTTAAAAAACTTTACAGAGCCGACGGCAAAAATTCAGAATTCTCAATTAAAAATCTGTCCATACCAATATTATCTATCTATATCATATTGTTTTGATAACTCTATTTAATATTAGAAACTCATTTCGGAATCTTTTTCATACCATTATTTTTCTATCAATTCAATCAAAAATTTTATATTCAAGCAAAAGTTTATAGTAGTATCTATAGGTTCCAAAGAAGAAACAGTTGCAGCTACTTATAACATCTAGATGGTAAATGTAATCCTTGAATGTCGCGTCTTTGCCGTCGTTGGATTGATTAGTTTTATAGATATTATAGATTTGTTAGATAGATTATATATAGATGGTTTGGCACAATTGCAAACTGGACTGTAATAAAAGCACTCACCGAAAAAAAAACCAATAACGAACAAACAACTTGAACAATTCTTGATGCAGTCACTGTCAACGTTGTCGTTGTCGTTATAGATGTTATCGTTGTACAGATATTCCAAACGAGAAAAAAAACGTTTATAGATATTGGATATGATGGTATTATTTGATTAGGATAGATCCAATTGTTAGCGTTGGCTGCATCTGATGGTATAATACACTTTGGCTGGCCGTATGTTGTATATATATATGAAATATATCTGATTGATACGGATATATTGAGTTATTGGTGGTGAGTTATTCAGTTGATTGCCAGCTTAAGGATATTGCTAAACACTTTGCTGCAAGACACAAAAAAAACAATGCACTCTCCACTCTTTCTCTCTCTCTCTCTCTCTCGCTCTCTTCGCTGAACGTAGTTTCTTTTGAGAACTTGGTTGTTGTGATTAAGCTCGTTGCGATTGTTGCACACGCACGTAAACAAATGTTTTTAGCTGTTTGTTTTTGTTGTTGTTTTTGGTGTATATAGGTGTGTTTTAAATATTGCATATAACTTTTGCGACGTCTGTTTTGATTTGAAATTTGAATTTTTGTTTATATTTTGTTATTTGTGTGTGTATATATATATGCGTGTGTGGGTGCGTGTGTGGTTGTGTGACACGGCGATCAAGCAACGCGGCGAAATATAACGGTGTACGGTAAACGGTGAACGGTAAACGGTAAACGCTGTGAACCAACAACAAAACGAGCGAGCGGAGCGACGAACGCACAACCCGAGCGGCACGAATGTTACTTTGGAACTGATTTTCGTCGTGACACCTTCAATGCGAGCAGCAGCGGCAACGACGGCAGCAACGGCAGCGGCAGCAGCGACAGCGGCAGCAGCAGCGACAGCAGAAGTCGTTCGACCAGTCCGAATTGTTGTTGTTGTTGCTGTTGTTGCTCGCCTCTCTGCCTTCGTTTCGTTTCGTTTCGTCAGCAGCAGCAGCAGCAACAGCAACAACAAGTCAAGCAACTTCCTTTTTCAACTCACGCACACACACACACACAGATGAAGAGCGCGAGCGAGAGCGCAATGCTTTAGCAATGGCTGACGCTCATTGACAGCCGCATTGAGTGTGCGGCAAAGCGAGACAGCAACAGAGTGCGCAGCAACGAATGTCTGGCTGGTGGACAGTGTGTATTTTGTAAGAGTTGGCAGCGCTGTCTCGCTCCATCTCGCTCGCATGCACAGCGCTATGTTAGTCGTGTGAGCGAGTGCGCTGCACTTGGCAGCTGTATTTACCTATGTGTTGTTGCTGTATCGAACCACACCCCCAAAAATATATTGAATGTTGCTGTTGTTGCTGTTGCTGCTGTTGCTGTTGCTGCGTGTCGCTTCTTCGCACTCGGTTCAACAACCAAGCAGAGCGCCAACTTTGCTTTTATTTATTTATTTTTTTTTTACTTTTTTTTCTTGTTGTTTTTGCGCAAATTGTTTGATTCCCTTTTTGCTGCTGTTGTTGTTGCTGCTGCTGTGTTTTGCGCGCGCAATGAAATTTTAATGAAAATGACAGCAGTCCAAACACACGCAAAACTCAACTAAAGCAACGTAAAAATTGTTAGTTAGCAAGCATAAAAATAAATAATAAAATAAATAAGAAACAGAAGCAGAAAAGGAAAAAAAATACCATTTGCAGACTGAGGTAAAGGACTCTCTGGTCAGGACGACAATTCTAGCACACACAAATTGTTATGCACAGCCAGCAAAACACAACAACATCAACGAAAGGGAGATAAAGTTGGAGAAAGAGATGGAAAACACGCATGCCCCACCCCACAAAAAAAGGGGCTATCCTGTAACTGAAGAATCATTCACATTATTGAGCAGTAAAAGGATTTGAAACTCCTAAAAGTAAATGGCACACAGTGGTTATAGGTAGTAAATTAAACAGCTGATCTACTAATTAAATATAATAATAATTTATGGATTTTTAATATTTACAAATTAGGATTGTTCATTGTAGATTATGTTTTTCTATTTAACAAGCGAATAATCAGATTTAATATGTAACAAGTAATAAAAACAAGTTTAGAGTTTAGCCATAAATAATATATTATATACAATTAGCATATGTTTAGAGCCAATTTGGCATTTACTGCTTAAATTTTGGGCAATATGAAGTACGATATAAAGCAGCAAAATTTACATTTATTGTCAAAAGATATTTCAAAAAGATTTCAAAGAGATTTCTTGTGGATCGTTCTAATATGGCAGGAGTTGAGCTAAGATATTATGGAAGATAACTAGATTTTCTCCCAATTACGTCTTTAAAGCATTTGTAGCACTAGGATATAATAATAAACAAATAAATAAACATTGTCTTAAAAAAAAAACAGAAAATCAAAAAATTACACAAATTCAGACTGTGTGTGACACCCTTATTAAATAAAATTTCCGCTTGTTTAAATAAAATATAGTTGGCTCAATAAATTTTGTATATTTTTTACTTATTTTTTTTTTAATATAAGGTGTAAGTGAACTGCGGTTCAATTCTTAAGATATTAAAAACACATTTAAGAATAATCACAACATATTTGTGAGAGAATCGAACCCACCTATTTTTCAAACTAAGGTTCTAGCTATGTGACAGGTCGGCGACTCTAAGTAGACCTTACAATAATTTTTGTAAATATTTTAATTATTATATAAATAATAATTTGAATAGTCAAATGTTAAATTCACATTTCCTTTTCGTATCTTCATTTGCATGTTAAAACATTGTGGCGCCTCCAATGTGCATGATAGTTAGCTCTCGCACCACAGCAATAGCAACAACAACAACAACAACAGCGGTGGCAACAACAAAATGGTTGACATGGTCTCTCCGTCGACTTGACTTTTTTGTTATATATATTTATTTACATTATTTTCTTGTATTTTTTGTTTCATTTTCAGTATTTTATTGTTGCTGTAGCTGACGCAGTGGAAAAAAAAGCAAGTGCAGAAAAACCTTATCAAATTTGTATGACAATTTGAAATAGCTGACGACAGCTTTTTTTATATTTTCACACACACACAAACACAGACAAATGAAAGTTGCGCACAATTTTTTTGTATGGATTTTTCTTGTAAATTTTCTCATTTGACTGGACTGAAAATTAAATTGTTGCGGCTAATTGATGTGCATATATATATCAAACATACCCCCCGACCTTCGGCCCACTTCCCCGCCCACTCATAATTGAAATGCGCACAAATACAAACACAATTACCGTTACGACAGCTTAGCATACAATTTGGGGCGTCCAGCAAATTATAAAGGAAACAAAAAAAGAATGAAGGAAAAGGAAGTTTACATTAATTTCGGTTGCAACTTTAAAGGGGAATTCCCCTGTCCACGTTTTGTCCACTTTTAAAGTGAGAATGCCTCAAAGAGAGCAAACATAGTGCTTAAGATAATGTAAATGTATATAAATGTAATCAAGCTGAGAGAAGCTAAAAAAAAAACAGGAAAAGGATTTACGAGTATATGCATGGTAATATTTATGTAGACGACGAGTTTATTATTGTAGCATAATCGAAAACAAAACTATTTATTTTATTTATGTACTTATATATTTTTTGCTTAGGCAATTTTTTTAAATTCAAAACTGACACTTGATAAACACGAATCCGTGTTTATCTAATAGCCCTTAGACAGCGTTATTAACTATGCATATGACTAACTGAAGTGCAGGGAATAGGAGACTTAACAGATGCTCTGTAGATGGATCTTTAATGAAATTTATATTTAAAAATTTAACTCTTTTTCTCACCTAAATACTTGTGTCTTGTCGTTTTCGTAGCTCTTATCTATGAGGCGGAGTACATTTTTTGGATGGGGAATCTCTTGTTCTTAAAGTCGAATAGATGCTATGTGTACACAGTAAAAAAAAACTGAGACTCCAAGCTAAAATTAATCTAATTAACTTAAAATAATCTAGAACGGTAATCCAGTGTTCTCTTAAACCAAGTACAAAATACTGAAATCAAGCTCGACTTTTTTCAACAATATTTTTATTTTAGGGTTTCTGTAAGACTTGTTTTCAGTTAGATCAAATAATTAAGGCTTCTTTGAATTTTTAATGTTGAACCTTAAATATTGTTGACAATTTACCTTGGTATTATCTTAATTTTACAAATAATATGCTGAATACATACTTAAAAAATGAGTGCTAAAATCAAGAATTTTGAACTTAAATTTTAGAATGATTTTTTGTTTGTATAGATCTCATATCTAAAAGAAGGAATATATTTGTTGAACGGACATAATTGAAATATCTATGAATATAATTTAGAAAAGAAATTTAAACTTTCTGCTCATAGTTGAGAGACAAACAAATGCAGAAAAACTTCACCTTTGATGCAAAAGTTAAGTTAAGTTCATAAGTCGCTATAGAAACAGCTCGATTATACCTTATTTTAGTTAGATTATGTTTACAGGATATATAGAAAAAGACAGACAAATAAATGCAACAAATTTATTGATAGTTCGACAGAGAAAACTAAACAAACACATAGATAGACAAAGAGTGAAAATTGGGGAGAAGGCGAGACAGAGAGAGGGAGAGGAAGACAGGGAGAGGGAGTTACCTGTGCACACTCGTATATTTTTGTATCTATATTTATGTGTGCGATACTTTAACTACACTTTGGCAACAGCGCACAGTGGGGCAGATCCTCATTTTGCGTTGCAAAAATCATATCTTTTGAACCAGTGAAGATATTTTCAAAATTTAAAAAGCATTTGATAGAAAACTTCATAAGCTTTAATATCAGTGCTTTAACTGCGTAATAGGCCTACTGGTTGATTCAGGGCTTTCGGTCAAAGTTGAAAAATATTTTCAATGCATATTTTACATGTAAAATTAAAAAAAAAATTTATTTATTTTTTGTTCGAAATATAAATTTCAATCTATTTTATTCTTTAAAAAGCATTGTTTAATATATAAAAAAGTTTTATTACGCTTATTTAAAAAAAAAAAAATTTTGTTTTTTTGATAAATCTTGTATGATGCCTGGCATAGCGAAAACGTATGAAATTGCACTGCGCTCTTCCTCTTCTATCACCATTTTTTGCGAGGTTGCATCAGTTTTCGTCCTATAACTCTCCCAGACGCAGCTGGACGCATGAAAGACCGGGGTTATTTCGTTAGAGAATTGATTAACGAAGACTCCTGTGGTAGTGGGATCGAGTCCTTCAGAGTCCAATTTTTTTTCTATTCCATCAAAGTCAAAAAATAGCCTAATTTTAGTGCTTTTTTTAAACATCGCTGGAATGAAAGGTCAACAAGTGAAGAAACAAAATTCTACAGCATTTAATTAAAAATGAATGTACTTTTCAGATGAAACCAAAACATAAAGATCGGTCATATAACTTGTCATCAAATCAGTTTTAAAGTTTGCATTTTAGGAAAAAATCCACATTTGTGCGCGCACTGAAATAAGGGTCAACTTTGAGAGGCTGTCACGCCCACAATTTTACCTGATTTCAAAAATCTTTTGATTTGTAATCTCTGGAGATTTCTCTATCGAATGCCTTTATTACTTTTTACAAACGCTTTCGTCAAAAAAATGATTTTTGCCACGCATATCGGCCGCCTGCCCCAGTGTGCAGCGGTTAAAAACTGAAAAATAAATAAAAAAAAACAAACATAAATTTTTTTATTTACGCCTGATAGAAAATATGCGCATAAAAAATGGAAAGACGCAAAACGAAAAGGAAAAAAGAAGAGAAAAATAGACTGTAACAACAATCGTGTGAGTGTGTGTGTGTGTGTGGGTGTGGGTGTTACGTGTGTGATTGTAGTTGTTGTTGTATTGGTTGTTGTTGTTGTTGCATATGTGCAGGTTTCGACGCCATTGCCCTGCACATTTTTCATAGGCGACAGTTTTGATTGCAGGCGCGAAAAGAACGCTAAAGACTGAGAATGTTGAGAATATGGGCAAGGTGGAGACTTACACTATGCATCTGTGTATCTGTGTGTATCTGTGGTTGTGTCTGTGAGTGGGTGTTTAGCTACTGCACAATAATAACAACAACAACTGCAACTGCAACTGCAACTTTTACTTGCCACAGTCAACTTCGACTTGGACATGGACTTTAACTTCGTCATTCGCCTGAGCGCTGATTAACGACAATTCGTTTGCCTGATTTTTTATTACCAACAGACACAGACATAGGCACAGATATGTTGCATGCAACTGTTGCACATTCATTAGGCGCTGTCGTAGGCGCGTGTCCAGACTCCGACTCCAGTTGCAAGTCTCGTGGGCCAGTAAATTTCATTAGCGCCTGAGCCGTTGTCTTTTATTGTTTGTAGCGGGGGCGGCGGCGGGGGCGTGGCAACTTGGCTACTCCAAAAAGGGGCGTGGCATAAATATCATGATTAAGTTGCATATAACAGAAAGTGTGAAATGTGTGACAGCTGCAAATGTCGCAAAAAAAAAAACAAGACAGACAGACCGACAGACATGGCGTATGAGCAATATTTGATTTCTATTAACACAGATTTTACAGATGCTCGGATGATTACAAACTGTCTACAATTGATGGAAAGGAAAGGCTATGCGTCAATTAATTTTATGTTGTTTTTTTTTTTTTTTGATTTTCAACTCGATGGGGATTGTTGAGTGTGAAAATTAATTTATACTTGGTGTGTAGCATTAAATGTAATTTACTATTTTCAGTAGTCTATGACTACGTTAAAGATTGTTGGCAAATAGCTTAAGGTCATTATATTCAGTTAAATTTAATTTATTTTTATTAATTTGTTATTTTTATAGTGCCAAATTAAATTATAGCTTAATAACTTTACAATTAAATTGGCTGTTGAATTGCAGTGAGTAAGTACCTAAGCCAATATTTAATATAATAAAATATTTTTAGTAAAATTAATTAAATTGTAATAAACAACAAAAATTATTATTCCAAAATTGTTAAGATAATTTTAAGAAAATATATTTTTAGTATAATTCCACTTGAAGCAAATCATTTTTATATTTCTATAAATGAAACTAATGTTCAATGTGGTGGGTTGAAATTTTAAATTAAGTTTTAAACTTCACGATTTCAATTGAAGTACTACTTTGAACGAATATTATATATGTTTTATGGGCTGTGTTTAACGATTACTACTATTATTATGATAAATGACTTAATTAATGACTATGATAATATCTTTTATTATGTTTCTGTTTCAATTTAGAAATTTATCATTAATTTGATTGCAATCGTTATAAAAACTTGAGCGTATATTTAATAAAATTGTTTATATAATTAGATTAAAAAAAAAAAAACTTTTCGCGAGGTAAAAGTCTAGTGACGAAAGGCTAGATGCGCCAAAATGTCTGATATCCAAATATGAGACGAACAATAAAAAATGTAATAGGATAATTATATAAATATAACAATCTTAATTAAACATAAAAATAGTTCAGCAATCGGCACTGCGCAAAAAAGCAATTTTCATTTAAAAGGAATTTGGGCTTTTTTGCGTAACTATTTTTATTCTAGTGTTTCTTTGATATTTATTTTTAGAAATCATATACTTCTTATGACTGGAATTTTCACAGAATTAAGTGCTGAAAGTTGCATGCATTCTAGAAGTTTTTCAGATGCTGTGATGCAATCTTAAAGAAATATTGGAAAATGTTGAATGGACGCAAGTCGTGACTAAAAATGTGGAAACCCACAAAATGTCGCTTGTTAAATGACAAGTGGAAATTTAGTCGAGGGTTTTTGAGTTCGTTCATTAAAAGGTTGCAGCTCGGACAAATGCCACAAAGGATCAATACAGCTGGTGCGGGCGGTTGGTCGGTTGGTCGGTCGGTTGGTCGGTTAGTCGGACGGTCGGTCGCAGCGGGTGCATCGGACAAGGGACAATGGACAGAGGTTAAAGCCTGGCTCTGGGTTGGACCACCGTCGTGCGTTCCTGATGATGATAATGGTTTACTTTTATATTTTCTGATGGTTTTATGATGCGGTTAAGCGCTCAAACCGCAAAGTGGCCGGCGCGCGACAAAGATGCACTGCATGCGAATGCGAATGCGAATAAGGTTGAGTTTGAGTTTGAGTTTGAGGATGATGATGACGAACGGAGCGAGAGGCACTCGAAAGAGTCGCGTAAGCTGCACAAGTTTCGGTAATGCCAGGCCAAGACAGCAAACAAAAACAGGGCAACTACCTGTCAACGCGACAGACAGACAGACAGACAGACAGACAGTCGGACAAACAGTCAGCGAGGCAGACAGAAAGGCGAACGGAGCGCGCGACATAGAAAATAGCAAAAGGATTAACCGCATTCCGGGCGGTTTTGGCTGGGCCGTGGACATGGAACTGGACCCGGACCTGGACCCGGACCCGGACTTGCGACCTGCAAGAGTTGAGCATCGAGATTCATGATTCGAGGACACTGCGGTTAGCAGGATAAACGCCTTAATCGCGCTCATTGTTTCAGGGCAGGCCAAATTCATGCGGAAACAATAAAAATGCGAGCGCATTAATCTGAGGAGTAGTCGAAGCAGTCGGACTCCAATTGCGAGCCCTAATAATTACCTGAAGACCGAGGTGATTATGAGTTTACGATCTGCTCGAGACACACCAAGTGAGACAGAGAGAGAGGAGAAAGAGTGAGTGAGTGAGTGAGGTAGCAGGTAGTTGGCTTGTTGAGAAATTTAACTGGAAACAGAAGCAAGATAACGGCATCATCGACGGCTTTACGCCTTTGCCAAATCCATGCTGACTTAATAAAGCTGCCCCCAAAAACGTAGCAGCTACTTGAGCTCACGGATTTATGGGTTTTTGGTAATTGAAACCCCGGACCAATCTCAGTCTCAGTCTCAGTTCCAAGCTCAATCCCAGTTGCACGAATACAGATACAGATACAGATACAAATACAGATACAGATGCAGATGCAGGGCTCGATATCAGCATGCAACAACATTGACGATTATCAGCGATTATCACGTTTTCGATAATGAGATTTCGTTTTATGATTTTGCCAGCGCTTTAACCCCTTGCCTGCAACAATTCTCCCCTTACTTCTTCACCTCCTTCACCTCCTCCTCCTACTTCATCTCGTGCTGAACTTTTTTTCTCTTTCAACTGCCTTGGTCTTGTTATTTGTCGAGTGATTCGCAGCTTAAGGGCGGTTCCACTGAGTTCCACACTGTGCTGGCAATTAAGTTATGTCAATCCACTTGCCATATGGCAGCACGACTCCGAGATATAGCCATAGACAGAGACAGAGGGGGATGAAGATGGAAGTGGAAGAGGAAATCAAGTCCTGTGATTTGCGTTGTAAGTTAGACGTTGTTTGCTTTGTTTGGGTGGTTGGACCGCATTTGGACTATAAGCGATTACCACTTCAATGGGACGCTCTTAAGGATTCATTAGCGTTAAGGATTCAACTATGCATTGATAACCCCCAAAAGCACACTTAGAAGTCAAGGTTACTACACTACGCACTGATTTTTGGGAAACTCATAGAAAGGCTTATGCTGATGTAGTTAAGATTGTATGATATCACAACTATAATATTTTATTTATTATTTATTTATTTATTTAATTGTATTGTAGAATTAATTCTAAAGTACAAAAGGTATAGCCAGAGCAACGGATCACATCACAGTCACAATATAAATATATGTGTTACTTGAATGAATTAAGTATATGGTGTTGTAATTCTAATTCAATGACTTTCAATCATTGAGGCGGAAAAATCATTGAAATAAAGTCAATCTAAGAAATCTTAGAGCAGGTTTTTTTAATTTCTCCTTAATTTTATTAAAGATATACTTTCAAATTTGACATTAATTTGAATACATTTTACTTCAAAATAGATATCAAATCCCTTAACTAAACATTGAAAAATAGGCCCTTGATAAATTTCTTATAACTTAATAACTAAAATTATTATTTAATTATATCAAGGCTACAAACCACAAATAGGTTGTTAAAGATTCGGTTCGGCGGTTCGAACCATAGAGCCAGCCTTAGGTTTGATTCGCGTAACGGCTTATGTACCCCCTGAACCCAAGGTTTGGGTTCGAACTTCGGTTCAATTAAATGCAAAAAAATATTTTTATTGCTTGAACTTTTTCTTGAATTTTTAAACCAGTTATATTTTAAAAACAATCTAAATTTATTTAAAGATTTTAGTATGACTTGAGTAATATTAGAAAAGAATAAAATTATTTTAACTATTTTTTTTTCGAACCGAATCTTTTATTAAGGAAAGTGATTTGGTTCAGGTTCGGGTTCGCTGAGTAAATAATTTCAAGAGCTCCGTACATAGTCCGGTTCACGCTGCTTTAAACCCCGAACCGAACCGGTTCTGCGCGGTTCGGTTCAGACAACAATAGCTTCGGTTCAAAAAAATAAAAAATTACATACATTTTATGTTCGTATCAAAATCATAACATAACTCATAATTTTTACTTAAATCATAAAATTAAGTTCTGTTACTTACAAAATTTGCATATTTGTACTAATAAATTTCAATTTAAATCGCAAGGATAAATATTTTTTTTTGTTACATCAAATCAAGGTTTGAACAAAAATCCTAGGTTCAGGGGATATATAAATTGGTTCCCGGAGTTACTTTGATCATTTTTAACATGAGCTGCTCGAATTTAAAGATTGTGTGTCATTAATTTGAACGTTTAATGTTTAACGTTTAATTTATCTAAATTTATTATACGTGCATATTAATTTTAAATACGTTTGATAAGCGCAATTAATTTAAATTAATTTATTAAGCGCGTTTAAGAACAATAACTTAGTAAATTAAATTATAAAAATTTTGTACATTTGTTTTTTATTTCATTATTAATTTGTTTTTTTTTTTTTTATTATTTTTGTATCTCAATTAAATAATTACAATGTTTATATACACATTTTTAATTCGTTCATACGTATTACGTTATTTTAAACTCTTTTCACACTCAATATATCATGTTTATATACTACTACTACTACTACATACTTCTTGTACTCAGTCAATTTGTCATTCGAGACGGAATCTTAAGTTTCATTTCCGTCTTCCTCAACTCATTTCCATGCGCTGCTTGCAGTCCCAAAATCGCTGATGTATTCATGATGTATATTTCCCACACCGTTTTCCCAGTGCAATGCAATAAACGCAGCGCAGAGATTTTCATTAATAAAACTGACTTAAATTACGAAAGCAAATAAATCAGTTAAAAGAGAGCAGCAAACGAGAACAGCAACAACAACAACAACAACAACAACAGCGATCGCACGCAGTGAGCAAAGCAGTAAAAAAAAATCCATCGAAGAGGAAGAAACCTGCCAAGTTGTAGATCAAAAAAGCAACAACAACAACAGCAACTGAAACAACAACAACAACAACAGTCGACAGTCAGTCGCTCTCGCTTGATCGACAGCCACTGTCTCAGTTCAAGTCTCAGTGTTGGAATCATTTGGAGTGCTTTGAGATTTGTGGTCGGTCGCTGAGTCTCTCTGTCTCTCAGTCTCTCAGTCTTTCCGTCTCAGCGTCTCTCAGTCAGTCTGCCTGTCTCACCATCTTGGGGCAGTGAGTTGTTGCACGGCCGTTCATCATATACCCTTCAGTCCATTTAACACGTTTCTGACACTAATCCTGCCTTGATGAAACTAATTTTTTTCATGTGCCTCACGGCCTCCACAGTGCCAGTTGATTTATTTCAGCGTGCGCTGCTGGCGACCAACGCTTAGACAAAGTATGCCGTATATATATAAATATATATATAAATATATATTTAAATATCTGTATACTATATACTGACTGACTGGCTGACTGACTGGCTGACTGACTGGCTGACTGACTGACTGACAGTCAAAGAGTCCAGCAACTCTGTCTCGATCTTCGTCTCCTACTCTGACTCCGTCAGCTTCTGCTTGAACTCACACGCAGCCAATTCAAGTGTAGCCAACAACGTTTCGATCCCAAGATCGCTTGCTGTGATATGTATGACTATATCTCTGGCATGATCTTGCCACAAATTAGTTTGGTTAGCTGCCGTTGGTTGCCCGACGATGACGACGTTGTTGCCTGCCTCCGCGATTCTGTCCGGCCCTGTCAATCATTAAAAAAAATATGTATGCAACGATCCCATCCGATCCGATCTCATACGATCTGATGTTGCCGTTGCCGTTGTCGTTGCCGTTGTTGCTGCAACAGCGACAGCGACAGAGAGACAGTGCAATGTCATGCTTCATTTCCTGAGTTGTCAATTTGTTGGACTTGTTGGAGCAGCAGCTCACTAAAGACAGAGATAGCGATAGATCGCGAGTGGCTATGCCAGAAAGAGAGATAAGCCGTTTATGGCCGGGATGCTCGTCTCTGCGATGAGTAGCCAAAAATGCGAGAAGAAGATATCGAAAATGTCCATAAGCAATATCTTTTTGGTGGCCGCTTTCCAATCGATCCATCCAAACAAACTGGAGACAACAACAACAACAACAATGACAACGATAACGCAACAACCAACAAAAATTAGTTAGAAAGCAAAACAATAAATATGAAAAACTAAAGCAGAGAATTACTGCTTAATGCCATTAAATGAGCAGCAGGTGCACAAACAGGTAAACGTATTTTGTGACACTGTAAAAGGGGAAAGGGGAAAGGGGAAAGATGAAAAAGTGAAGGGTAGGGGAAACAGCAACAGAGGGTATAATGGGGCGGGTATCGGGTGAAAGTGTGAGTGCCAAATAAAAAGAAGAGACACGAAATTAAGAGAAAAGAAAGGAAGCTTCAGCTTACAGTAGCAAACAAAGAAAACTTAAGGAAAACTTAAGGAAGAAACCGCTTGCAGAGAATCTGCATGCCACATATAAAATAACCCAGGGAATCAAACCGAAACAAATATCGGTTCCGGTTTCAGTTCCGAAACGTCCCGAATAAAAACTATTTCGGTAAACGGATCTATTTCGATATTTTCCTTTCGGTTCCGGTATCAGTACCGGTACAGCAATTAAATTAAAGCAAAAAATAGTTAAATTTTATAAAATAAAAATATGTTAACAGATTTCTACATACATACGTAGTACGTACTATAAGTATGTTCGTATTTTGTCGAGATAAACCTAACTTAAATTTAAAGTCTTTTTTAATAGAAAGCAAAATATGCCAAATGATGTACATACAAAAAACAACAAATAATTTTCGGAAAAGTGTACCAAAAGCATACCGGTACAAACGTTTCGGTTTTCGTTTCTATTAAAAGAGTTTATTTCGGTTATGGTTCCGGTTTCGGTATTATTCCCTGAAATAACCTTATGGTTAAAAATAACAAGTACGCATAACAAAACTGACTCTTCAACTGAAATAGTCACATCACTTTAAATTTATTTTCTATTTGTCACTATTTCTTGTTTTTTTAACTAAAATGAATGTGGTATCAAAAATTCATTAGTATGGCATGAAATATTACATTATTATGTTATTTTCGTAAAGACAATAACTCCATCTATCATATCAAGTTTTTAGTAAATTCTCTCTGTTTTGCTTGGCGCGTTTTTTAAATTCGAAATTCTTAGTTTTGTCAGAATATTTTTAGATTTCTTCTTTAAAATGCATCGAGAGCTTAGATTTTTTAATGAGAAAACATTTTGTTTGTAAGATTGGATTTTTTGCATTTTTTTCTATTAAAGTTGAGCCTGGACGCTAGAGCTCTAATAAAACTAAATTAACTAAAGTATTATTAGTATTATGCCAATTTATCATAGTTGATGTTAAATAAATAAAAATATTTAAAAAAATTGTAGACATTATTCATAATTTTAAAAAGTGTTTTCTCTTTATTAGTGTGTAACCTATAAGTCCAAAGTGCACAGTTCTTCAAGATAAACACCCAGATATTGCCATTAGGACTCGACCGAATAATAATTCAGAAATTATTTGAAATAAAAAGTATAGTAGAAATCAGGCTTGAATATCATTATTAATAACAACCAAATTTTAGAGGACAATTTTTAAAACAAACTTTTGTATAAAATTCCGAAAGCACGTTAGACAAAATTGCTAAATGAATATTTAGCGTAAAACTTGTTCGCAAAGTCCATTCACAAGGATTTTGGATCAACAAAAAAGTTAAGATGATGAAAAGCTTGGAGTTTTTGTCATCGAAATGTCTAAAATTTCGAAAATTATTATGTTACATTTGTTATATATAGTAACCAATGTTTCAAACTGTTTTTAGGACGTATATAGGAAATGAAATAGTTGAATTAAAGGCGCCTAAATTGATGGTAACGCCTTCATATGACAGCCAGACACATCCCCAGTGACCACACAGAAAACATGGCAGGAGTCTCTCTGGGTGTCCCAACAATGCCCACAACACACAACGCCCCTTGAGAACATTCACAACAAGAAAATGCTGAAACATAACCACTTGAGATCAACGAGAAACAGGAACAATGCCAAATGGGCAGGGACTCAGGAACTGAGAGTTAAAAGAACCGAGAACTAAGATGTGAACGGTGTCAACGCCTCTGGCAAACAGTGCAAAAAAAATATAAAAGAAGCAAATGAAAGGGAACATAGGTGAGAGAAAAAGAAGAGAGAGAGAGAGAGGGAGAGAACCGCAATGATCGATTGATCGTAGATCGATTGGGCAGCTCTGAAAATGAGCAGCAACAAGAGCAGCCCTTAAAGTAATTGCCAAATAATTGCATATCATATGGCAAACACACACACACAGACATACACACACACATGCATAGACAAAGGAAAAACTCTTATCGATCCTTGCCTGAAGCGATTGTTGCTCCTTTTTTTTGCGTTGTTGCTTGCGGTGCTCGCTGCAGGCTATTTGCACATCGGGTTACCATCAGACCCACAGCCCACAGATATAGCCTAACGATAAGCACACACACACACACACACACACAGATCTCAACTGCGAGTGTGTTTGTGTGCAAGCATGCGCAATTAACACGAGTTTGAGTTGAGAAGTAGTTGCCTGGTTAATGGGAATGGGAATGCGAATGAAAATGGAAATGGGAATGAGTCTGGGTTTGAGTTTGAGTTCGAGTTTGGGTTTGTGTTTGGGGTAATTCGGTGAGAGGACCCCTTGGCAAAGGCAGACACCAAACACGAACAACAACAACCGACAACCAACAACCAACAACCGACACAGACATCGAGGTGCCTTGCCGAGTTTTTAATTGAATGCATTTCAGCGTAAAAGGTGAAAATACTTTTACCTCCTTACTCTCAGGAGAAGCGCAACAAAACAAGTAAGACACCAAATAATAAGTTACATGACTGCACCACAAATACCCTCGAATTTCCAACCAACAAATTATTGAATATTGAAAGCCCACATATAATACAATAAAACACAATATAATATATTATTATTATTTAATTTGTGTGAAATTTATCTTTTGTATTTAGATAGATAGCCATATTGATTCGATTAACTTTTATTTTCATCTATTTTATATTTGTCAAATGCAACTAAAAAAAAAAATGTATACATTTTCTTTAAGCATTTTTATAGAGAGTTTTCTTTTGGTTTTGGCGTGCATTTCGTATAGAGTATATCTGGACATGGCATAACAGGAAACCTCGCCAATCCAACACGCAACTTGATTCTCTGCCCCCTGTCTCTCTCCCTCTCTATCTCCCTCTTTCCTTCGCTCCCAACTGCCCTTCTATATTTCTAGCCTCAGTTTGCTTCGTTTGCTTACCAATTTCCATTTTTCCGGTTTTAAGCACACACCATACACACACATATTTACACACACACACTCACACACTCACACACACATGTTGTTGTTGTCGTTAAACTTTGCAGTTGTTTTTATTGTTGTTGTTGTTGTTGCCGCTTTTACTGCTGCCGTTTCTACCTTCAATTTGCTTATACATATTTCATCAGTTTCTGTTATTACTTATTATATCTTATTATTCTCCACCATCTCCTCGTGGTTGTACTTCTTAAATACACTCTTTCTTGGCTCATATTAAGCAATAATGTTAATGGAAATCAGGTGTACAGGACGAAAGAAGAGGGAAGACGAAAGAGGAAAGAGGAAAGAGGAAGAGAAGCCTCTGGCAATCTGTCTGTAATCAAATATGACGCTTCGTTCACACTTGTCAGTTATCTGTCAAAGCTTAAGAAATTCCGTGGAAACAATTTCCTCCAGCTATATTATAAAAGATGATCTCGACAAGCACTTTCCATATAATAGCAATAGATACGACAAAGTCAAAGCCCCATAATTATTTTGTAGCTTTTATGAAAGGCTGCAAGCCGGTTCTGAACCGAACCTAGTAGAACCGGTTCGGTTCGAGTTTTTAAGCAGCCTAAACCGGATCATGAACCGAACCCTTGAAATTACTTACTTTGCTAGCCGAACCGCTTTCTAAAATAAAAGGTTCGGTTCGAAAAAAGTATAATTACATAAATTTTATGGTTTCCTAATATTACGCAATTATTAGAGGCTTCGAATTAAAATAAGTCATATTTAAATCTTCAAATAAATTTAAATAACCATCAATATTTGATTTATTTTAAAAAAATAAATATTAATTTGTTCCAAATGTAGAGAAAAATATATAACAATAAAAAATTTTTTTTGTTTTCCGAATTTAATAGAACGTGTGTTAATTCAACTTTGACCAAGACCTAAAATAAAAGTTTTTAATTCTGTACGTAGCATGTATTTGATTTAACATTAAAAAATGTTAAAAAAGCCTAAAATATTTTATCTAACTTAAAAAAATCTTCTAGAACCCTGAAAATCACTATATTTGCTGAGAGCCTAAAAAATAGCCGTGCTTAAATTAATTGTTTCGTACTCAATGAAAGAAATTCTGAGCTTAACTTTTCACACCGTGTTGACTAAATCCCGGGATTCCAGATTTTTTTCTGTGTTACTAAGCAAAACAAAATTTGTTAATTAAATCTTACTTTATTCCTTTAAACTTTACTTTAGAAATAAATATTCAAATGTAAATATTTATCATAACATATTTAATAAAAGCTCAATTTAAATAGTGACTCAGTTATAGTTAGTAAGCGAAAAGAGAAAAGAAAGGTATCAAAATAGAACGAATTCAATACTTAAGTTTGATCATTAACGCTTAAATCGTATATTTATATACAAGTGTGGTAAAGACCACCTAGCTTTTTATAAAACTGCAACTTTGCTGCACTGCAACTTATTTTGAGAATTTTTTATAGAAATGAAAATAGATATCTGTAGAAATTTACAGAAAAGGTTTATTTCTGAACATTTCCAATAGCTATACATATTTATAGCTGTGCTGATGAGAGAGCTTTAGAGAGAAAGAGAGAAGAGACAAGAGAGAATAGAAAGGGAGAGAGACAGAAAAAAGCAATCCCCCGAACTGCAGCTGATGACTTCAAAGCAATCAAATAAAAGTCAACATCAAATTGCGTATACACCGCGTATGCGAACGGCAAACAACAGTAAATAATAGAAAATGCCAGCCAAGTAGCTACTTATGTGTATGTGTGTATGTGTGCATGTGAGTGCTAGATATATATATATATATATATACACGTATATATCTAAATATGTCCATTGTGGGGCATTTCCGGTGGCCGCTAAAGGAAATTTGTATGACGTCAACAAGAAAGGGGAACGCAGCTAACAACAAAACAACAGAACAACAACAATAACAACAACATCGAGCTGAAGAACATCTTCTCGCTGGGTTTTTCTCGCTTTGTTTCGCATGGAAACCAATAAAAAATGAAATAATAATAAGAATAATAAAGTGACCAAAAAAAAAAAAACTTCGACGCTTTCTCAACCGATCGACGGTTCGACTTTTTGCTTTATTTTCTAGAGGGGGACACTAGTGGTTGGAGGGGTGACGGGGGGTGGGGGGAAGCATATTGACAACACTTGCTATTTAGAGTTGAGTTGATATTTTTCCCGTCTTTTTTTATTATTATTATTTTTGATTTTGTGTTGTGTTGAGTGATGTTTGTTTTTTCTTTTTTTTTTTTTGGCAATGGGCCTACAAATTGGCTTGCTTGTCTTGGCTTGCTTGTTGGGCCAAAAGACCATGCATATATTACCCATGGTCGACGCCTCATAATTAATTTTTTGTATATGTTTTGTGAGCTATGCAGTGGTTCAGCAAACGGCAACAAAAATCAATAATACAAAAGATCTTTAAGAGTCGAAAAAAAAAAAAAAGATCTTCGACTGCTGCGACTACAAAACTCTCAGATGCTTTTGCTGCCGTTCAGTTTCAGTTTTATATGCATGTGGATTTTTTTCTTTATTTTTTTTTTATCATTTTTTTTGTTGTCTTCTTTCTGTATTTTGCTTTGCTTTTGGCTTTTTGTTTAATAATGAGACGACATTTCGAACGCATAAAATCGTCATAATAATTTTTGATATATGAAGCAGCGCAAGCGCTAATATCAAACGAATTCTTTTCAAGATAAAAAAAAGCAGCAACAACAACAACAATACACAGAGAGAAGTCACACACACACGCACACGCACACACGCACAACTGCGACTCAAAGTCTCAGCGAGAAGCATCTTTATGAAACTTGATTTGGTGGCAGCCACGGTAGCTGCATTGCCGGACAGCGAGAAGGGCATGCGACAGGGAAGGGGGGCGGTTGGGGAAAAGGGAGCGAAGGCAGGGGCAGAGGGGAGTGCATTGCTGACCAATTCTTATAAGAAAAGCCAAGGCAGAAAGGCAGCATGCGAGAGCATAAATAAATAAAAGCCACAGCAGAAAAATCCAAATAAAAAAAAAAGCCATATACAACAGCCGAAGCAGAAGCAGCAACAACAACGAAACGAAACGAAACGAAACGAAACGAAAAAAAAGAGAAGCATTAATCGTAACAATGTTATTAGTCGTACAACAGGGGATTAGGCTACCGATTCGTGCGCTGGAGGAGCTGCTGACCATCGACCATCGACCATCGAGCAGCTTCTTCAAGCTTCCCCTCTCTTTCTCACTTACTTACTCTCTCGCTCTCGCTCTCTCTCTCTCTCTCACTGTTTCACTAGCTTTTCGTGGATTGCTTCGTTTATTGTCTGAGCATTTGGGAACCTGCAACGATTGCTGCTGTTGCTGCTGTTGCCGATGTTGCCGATGTTGCTGCTGCGCTTTTTTCTTCTCGTTTTTGGGCGCGTTTTATGGACAATCTTATGACGGTGATTAAAGAGGGTGAGGCCCATGGAGGCATTGGAGGCGAGTCCCAACGCCAACGCCAACGCCAGCTGCGCAGCCATTGCCACCGTGTTGCCACACTTTGTTGTTGCTGCTGCTGTTCACGTTGCTGTTGCTGCTGTTGTTGCTGTTGGTCTGGCTGGCAAAAGTTGACGGCAACGCACTATGGATCCCTTCGAGATTTGTTTGGTTTTGCCTTCGTTTAATTGCATTAATTAAATGCAGCACAGCCTGTCAGTAGGGGGCGTAACACTGGTCAGGGGGCGTGGCAGTGTGTGTTGGTTAGTTTCTTACTTAACTCCCATACAAATTATGCACATTGTTGGCCAAGCAAGCTGTTCTTCTACTGTACGCTAATGGAAATACTTGGCTTAAGGATAAAGCCAACTTAGGTTTAATTTTATCTACAACTTATTCCATTATAATATATACTATATTAAACATCATTATCTTTAATCGACAGTTGGTATTAAAGGCAAAACTGCTTATGTCCTTCGGAGATCCTTTAAATTGTGCCTGCAATTCAATTGTCCATTTCTTGTAGTTAACAGCTTAGAGCAGTTTTTCCTATTCTCCTTTCCCCTTCGTCCTTCGTCCTGCTCCACCCCCTCCTCACCCTTCTCCAACGTTTCTCACTAATGGCCAATATTACCAAGGTAGAACAAAGAACGTAAGCTGCTTTCTGCATTACATTTGACGTAAATTGGGCAGATTTCAAGGAAATAATAATAATCAGATATTTCTCAAAATTATTTTCATTATTATTTATCAAATAAAATTCCATAATATTATTATAAATTTAAATAATATACAAACGATGGCGTTTTCTATTCAATTTATTAACTTTAGCGTTTTATATGCACATTTTTTGCAAATATGCAAAAAAGCTAGAAAAAAAACTACACATTTGTGTAGTTATTAATTAGTTTTTCATTATAACTTATTCGAAACACGTAGAATTTGATCAGCAACAAACAATTTTACCTGCTGAAAATGTAACTCTCATTGATATTGATGTTTTTTAAACATTTTCATGTTGCACTTTTTGGACCAAGAATAAAGTTAAACTTAATTAGCAATTCTTTATTATTTAAAATATTTATAATTAAAATATTAAAAAATTAATTTACATCAGAAACTCCAGTTCACTAAATGATAATTGTTTTAGAAAATCCACTCTCATTTGGGAAAAAAAATTGATAGATAGCTCTTATATGGAATTACTTTGCATTTCCTTCGAATGACTAAGAGTTTATTTCAATTAAAGTTAAGTATATAGTAAACCAAGTGGAGATAGTCGAAGACAGTTCTTGAATCAATTAAAACTTTATATCAAATATTAATATAATATTAGATTATACATTTCTCATACATATTTATATAGATTTAATTTTAATTAAATTATCTTAGACTCTTAAGCTTGCTAATATTTTTTTTAGCTAATTTTTGTGCAGACTTTAGCCATTTTTTTTGGAATAAATTGCCAAAAAATATTAATGAGTTGATCGTTTTTTCTTTATAACAAATATAATTAAAGAATGAAAATATTTAAGAAATATTTGCCAATGAATCCTTGCTGTTTTAAGATCCCTTAAAAATATTGAGCGCATATTTTTCGTCTTAATTTAATAAAAAAATTAATATTCAATAAGAAAAATAAAGTTCAAAGTGACTTGTTTTAAATTCTCTTGATTTGATAAAATGTCTCACTGTTACTGTTTTCAATACAAATTTATAATTATACATGTATGTATTTATGAAGTATTTAATTATGGTGATATTACATTTAATTTTACTAAAATGCTATCGAATTCTGAAGCGTAAATTCTGCTGAAAAAATGAATGCTGGATTAAGTTTTTAATGCCATAGAAAAGGTCATTTCGACCACTGTGCAATGTGCAACATAAATGTAATTAAGTTAGGTTAAGCGGTGGCAAGCTCTTGTGGCATCAACACAAAAGTGGCACTTGAACAGTTATATATACGTGTATAAGACATGCAAATAACAGAGCTTGTAGTTTAGTTACTGAGGCAGGTGTGTGTTTAAAATGTGTGTGTATATTTATGTTCATGTATGTGAATAGAGGTGTGTGTGTGTGTGTGTGTGTGTGTGTGTATTTGACTGAAACTTATCAACAACAATGCGCGGCGTCAATCAAAATTTGGTTGGTCTTTGATTTGGGCTTACTGCGCGACTGCTGACAAAACATTGACAAGATCAACAATGGAGGATCCGATCCGACGAGGCGTACTGTAAATTTTAAGCCCACATTTGAGGGAATTCATAGAGAAGGAGAGAGAGAGAGAGGAAGAAAAAAGTTCAATCAAATTGTAGGGAAAATGTTTCTAACAATGGAAGAGAATCTCAACTTCCAGGAATGCAGCACAGACAGACAGACAGACAGACAGACAGACAGACAGACAGACAGACATACAGACAGACAGACAGACAGACAGACAGACAGACAGACGACAGAGAGAGGGAGAAAGAGAGAGAGAAAACGAAAGAGATAGCGAAAGATGGTGCAACGGTTATTTATTTCTAAGATTTGCTGCGGTTATCTGCGTCGACGTCTCCAATTGTTATTGTTATCGTTGTTGTTGTTGTTGTGCAACCTTTTTTGATTGACACTATTTACGTGCGGATTGAAGACAACCAAATTTCCGAGCACAAGTTGAGAATTGAGAGTTGCCCACGCATCTATATTGTACTATACTCTATATATATGAGAAAGTAATTGTTTTGCTCGAGTTCAAATTGATTTTTACTTTCTTTTATGGTCGACTTGCTCGGCACTCACACGGTCCCTGCTCCCCCTATTCCAATCCCTATTCCTATTCCTATTCCTATTCCCATCCCTTTCCCTTTCCATTTTCCATCTTCTTTTATTTGTTTCTTAGTCAATCCGTAGTCGTCTGTTCGTTCCTGGCTTTGTTTTGTTTAACCTTTCAATTTCTTGAGCTCCGTTTTTCGTCTACAAGTTGTTTTTAGTCTGAGCCGTTGCCGCCAACGCCAATAGTGTGTGTGTTGGTGTGTGTGTGTGTGTGTGTGTGTGTGTGTGAATTGGCCTACTGTATGCACATGCATAGACATATTGATATGTCTTCATTCTTTCAATATTGATCATTGCCGGGATAATCCTTCTTTTTAGCTGCAACAACTTGGAATTGAAATTGGGTCTCGGTCTCGGCCTCCGTCTCATTCTCATTCTCCGTCCCATTCTCCGTCCCATTCTCAGTCTCAGCTTAGGCCCCGGCGACCGACAGTCTACCTCATTCTTTGGCACTGGCTCTGCGCTCTGGTTTTGGCCCTGGCTTTAATTTTAGCTCTCTGTCTGGTTCTCTCAGGCTACTTAGAGCACCCGGCTCTGGGTTTGATGTCCAAACAATGCGCCCGCTGAAAGGCAACATTGGCATATTGAGATGAATTGTATATTGGCCCTTTTAATATACACACACACACACACACACACACACACACACACACACACACTTACACACTCACATAGTTGATATGTTTCATATTTCAACAAATTCTTGGCTGATTTGCTGTCGATTTGTTCAATTGTTTAATGCTTTCAATTGTATTTAGCCAGCTGCCAATTGTCAATTGCCAATTTCTACACTGCCAATTTGTAGCTCTCTTTTGGGCGCAGATTCCATCTCACTAAAGTGTCACGTATCGGATTTCCAAAAAAAAGGGAGAAATCTGTAGAGCAGTACCTTAATGCGATAGCAATCGCTGAGACTGAGACCGAGACTGAGACTCTTGATGGGTTTATGGCCGAGCAACGCCTTTGCATAATTGAGGCACCTCAAAAGGTCAAAGATCAGGCTAATAGATTCGAGATAATTACAATTTCATCAAGTGCCTTCATTTGATAATGCAATATACCATTTGCAATAATTAAATAATTATGTCTGTTATTTAAAGGGTAAATTCTAATCATGACTTTAAAATCGAAATGTATAAATCGGAAAAAAAAGAATCGAGTTGTCAATACATCGATTACAAATATCGAGTTTTTCCAAAGGAAAAGTATGAACAAAATTTTACAATTTTGAAGCCAAATTAAATTAGAGGCCAAAAAAAAGTTTTTATTTATTTTTTTATACACAGTTTCTATGCGCTTAAAAAAAATTATTATAAAATTGACATTCAGCAGCGAAATCGGTTAAGATTTGGCAAGTTATAACAGCTTGAAGTTTTTGAAAAAGTGTCAAGGGGAAAATTTGGAAATAATGATGAAAAAAAAAACTGAATTTTATAATTGTTTTCATAAAAATCGGTTTGATTTACACGATTGGTCGTCAAAAGACATAATCAAGCTAAAATAGTATTCAATTTTTCGATATATTTTTACATTACTAGTAAATTCCATTAAATGAAATACTAAAAGATCGTATCATTTCAAGTACCAAAACTAATAGTACTTTTCTTAAATTTTTTTAAATGAAGTGTTAGTCAATTGACTAGATAACGTTTCATTTTAAGTTAAAAAAAAAACTTTTAATGATTGTGTATAATAATAATAACCTAACCATAATAATACAACCTTTGAAGAAATTTGTAAGCAATCAAAAGCAAAATAGTAAAAGTGGTGAATAGGCTATTTAGATAGATTAAATTTTTTAAACTTAAAAGTAAATAAATAAAAATCAAATGTAAAATATATTATTTAATTTACGGCTTAAAAATTGCCTTTCCTAATATCTTAATTTCTGTATTTACATATATCTGTCTATATCTTTTATAATATACTTTTAGTTTACAGCATATACAAAAATTAAAATTTAAAAGAAATTTGTTTATACTAGTTATATTAAAATTATTTTCAAATATAAAATGTCGCTTACCTTTCTTTGTACTCTTCTATTGCTCTGAGTGAGTCGATATACTATATTATATTTTCAATTTAATAAACTAGCCTTAAGTCTTATTTACTTCTATATTGATATCAATATTTTATAAATACATATGTTTATCTATTTATATACATTTTAAAATTTAAAACTTACTATAATCTATACATTTAAAATTTAAAATTTACTATAATCTTGCGTTAGTTTAAGCTTAAAATTCAGCGAGTTTAATTAGGCGATCAGCGCTATAACATGACCAGCAGTCAATAGATGAATAACACCCTCCTAGTCTCCCACCTCCCGCCTCCATTGTCAAGTGCTTGCCACACCCAGTTGCCCCAAATTGCCGTAAGTTGCAGGGGCAGGCACCGACGATAATTAGCAGCTACCGTGCATTTAAATCGTATCGCCGCCAATGGAGTTTGATCTTTGGACAAACATAGAAGGAGAACGCGTACTTAGATGCCAAATGGAGCGATGGAGCACAATCTTGTGGCAAGGGACAGCCAGCGTGCCACACCTAGCGACCAGTGTGTGTTGGCATGTAACCCGGACTGGCTGATTGACCCGGCTTAGTCGATGCGTTGCTGTTGTTGTTGTTGTTGTTGTTGCTGTTATTGTTATTGTTATTGTTGCGAGTGGACAGTGGACTGTGGACTGTGGACAGTTGTTGCCTGTTTTGCGGCATTGGCTTTCAGATGTTGCGCCTTTCATGTTGTCAGCAGAGTGAAAAGAAACCAAAAACCAGAAGCGTAACGAAACAGATCGAAGAGACGCGACAGACACAAACCAAGACCCAAAACTTCAACTCCAACTCCAACTCCGACTCCGACTCAAAACTTAAAACTCAAATTCAAAACCTACAAAACCGAAACCAAAACTGAAGCAACCTCGACCCTTGCACGCGCCTGTAATTAGATGGGGGAGTGGGGGGGGGGGGGAAGAAACTGAAACTGAAACTGAAACTGGAACTGAGAATGGGACTTGGACTTGGATCGGTTTTGGGCGTGTTGCCTGAACAAATTTGTTAAGAGCTCCAACAGCGCGAGCGGCTCCTTTTTAGTGTGACTGCTGCCTGATGCCGTCCTTGCACCTTTTGGTATGCAAATTGTCTTTGTTGTTGTCAGACGGCAACACCAACACCGCACAACATCCACAGCAACAACATCCACAACAACAACAACAACTGAAAGTAGCGCAAAACGGCAGGAATGTGCATAAATTTTGCCAGTGTATTTGGAGAGGATCTCCAAAGCAGCTCCCATAAAATTATGAGCAACTGCAGCAGATACTCCCCAAAGAGGGGGGATGATGGAGAGGGGAGGCGGGTGTCCAGGGACACGGACACGCATTCGCATTCGCATTCTCAAATTATATGCGATCATTAAATGTCTTCGACAAAAATGAGCATAAAAATCGCACGCGGCCCAAATGAAAATAAATTAAAGCAATGCAAAGCAAAAGCGTTAACTAAAATGGAATAAGCCAAAACAGTAACTAACCAACTATCGCATACTCTACTCATCATTACAAATATTCGAATATTGCTTCAAGTCAAGAATTTATTAAATCTCTTATATCAAATAAAGATTGACTAAGTAAATTTTACTCCTTCAAATTGTTTTTCAATTAATCATATTATTTTTATAATATTACACTTTCAATTGCATTTTTAAACAATTTCTGGTTTTTTTTTATGCATAAATTGCCATTTATAGAACGTTTTAATTAAATTTTGTATTTAAAAATAAATTAATATTTAAAATAAATTCGTTTAATTAGTAAAATAAAATATTTAAAGAGAGAAAAGATTATTTTCTTTAATATTTATATGTTTAAAATTAAAAATTCTTTGAATAAACTTAATATTGATAATAATACAATTTTATTTACATTTTTGGAACGTCTAAGAAAGAAATGTCATGAAATGCATTAAATTTGATATTTTTTTAATAAAAAAATTATAGAAAGAATGAGCTAATTTAGTGAACAATAAAATATTTGCAATGTTATGAATTTCATTAAATTTGAAAATATTTGGTTATATACTATTTTAATAAAATTATAGTAATAATGAGTTAATTTAATAAATATTGAAATATTTTCATAGAATGCACAACGTTGAAATTTTGACTTAAAACTAGAGTTCGAGTTTTTTTGTGAATCACAGCTTTGTTGTGCCAAAATTTCATCCTCCTTGGCGTTACCTTTTGGGCTGCACGAATATCAGTCAGTCAGGACAAACAGTTTTATATATATAGATAATACATAGTATCTTAGCTTATAAGCAATTAGTAGATATTGACATCAAACTGCTCGCCTTAGTTAGGGTAACTAAATTGGCATATGAATATCAGTCAGTCAATCAGGACAAACAGTTTTATATACAATATATAAAGATAATACATAGTATCTTAGCTTATTAACAGTTAGTAGATATTTGAATCAAACTGCTCGTATTAGTTAGGGTATCTAAAATGGCATATGAATATCAGTCAGTCAATCAGGACAAACAGTTTTATGTATGTATAGATAATACATAGTTAGTAGATATTGGCATCAGAATGCTCGCATTAGTTAGGGTATCTAAAATGGCATATGAATTGTGAATTGTGATTTGGATTCACTAGGTGTGTTTCCAGTTTTGTATTTGTATTTGTATTTGCCTGGAGTTGGACCCACATCAAGGCACCGCCACAGCACCCTCTCTCTCTCTCTCTCACTTACACACACTCTCTGTCGCAGTCTGGGTCTCTCGCTCTCACTCTGGCACTCTCTCTTTCGCTGATGAGTCATGGCAAGTTCCCAACTGGTCAACAGTTCAACTGGCCAACTGGCAGAGCTTACTATAAAACCTGCAACCGATTCTGCTGCCTCAAGCACAACAACAAGAGCAACAACAACCAAGCTGCCTCCATGTTGTTCTGATTCTTGTGTGGCTCAGCGGATCGACAAGCTGTGGTGCCTTGTGCTGCTTTGTGGTGCTTTGTGGTGCGTTGTGGTGCATCGCATTCAGAAGCAAATAAGTCACGTGAATAAGATTTCTCGCATAATAAATTATCGAAGCTGGCCACTGTCCAGCTAAAAGTGGCAGCAGTGGCAGAAGCAGCAGCTGCCACAGCGGCAGCTTAAGAATGCGCTTCTGTGCAACGCCACGAAAGTTTCAACAAATGCCCCAAAGTATCTGAAAGCAGCAACAGCCGCTGTGGCAGATCGCAACCCGAACATTATTGTGACCCGTAAATGATACAAAAATTGTGTGTCATTAATAAGCGGCACAGCGTGGCATCCACAACGGGGGCAGCCCCCAACCTTCGATGCGAGCCGTTGCACGTTGCACGTTGCAAGTTGTAGACTGCCCGGTACCAGCGACCGGTTGCAGCTTCTCCAGCGTCTACACTCTTCCAAATCCGACTACGAACCAACTAACCACAAGCCCAATTCTAGCCGGGCACAGGGTGCGCCCAGGGTGGTCGTTGTTCTTCTCCGTCTCCGTCTCCGTCTCTGTCTCCATCTCCATCTCCATCTTCGTCTACTTCTTTCACTTGCTGCTTTTCTTGAGTTTTTGTTTTTGGTTGTTTTTTTTTTTTTTTGGATTTTTGGGGACGCTTTTCCAATCGCGCTTTTTAACGTTTGATTGATTTGCCGAGTAAATACACAATTTCCCCGTGCCGTGCTGTCCAATGTCAAATGATTTGTTTAATGATTTGCCTAATATCTAATGTTGCATCGCAGCGTGGGGATTACAAAGGGCTCACAGCAGTCAACCTGGAACTTTCCCAAGCATCCAGCTCTGTCTCTTCAGCTCCCCCTCCCCCTCCCGCAATGTCTATAGAACTCATCCAACAATTTCCCAGCCAAATTGTTCAACAGCTCAGAGCCTGTAACCACTTTATCAAGGACACCTTGTATCCTGTAAGCTCTTGTCGCCAATCGAGCTATTTTTGAAATCGATAATAATTTTAGATGTCAGCAAATGACTCGAAATATTGGAAAATAAAAACATAATATTCTTAAATATCTTCTTCAAAAAAATGTTTTGTTTAAAATTATATATTTTTGCCATCTTTTGGGAGTACAGCTCTTCAATCAATTCCAGTACAAATGAGAAAATTTGAATTGAATTTGGAATTTCCTCTTTCTTTAATTATTTTGAACTTGCAGTCTGGAAAAAAATATTTTGGTTTAATTAGAATAGAGCAACAAGTTTTGATTTCGACATTGAGAATTTAAACGTTGTAATAATTTCTATGCTACAATATATTATTTATAAGCTGGATTTATTCCATACTAATATTTATTTACTATATTTATTTATAGGTGAAAAAAATTAAGCTACAAGAGTCATTTAATTAATCAGTGACAAATACTATTTTCCCATATTTATATTTAATGCGTAGACTTTAATAAACTTATACTGAAAAAAAAACTATTTCCAAATTAAGGAATACTCGACATAGATATATTATTTGTAAAATAAGACAATTTTTGGAGAAAAATGCAAAAAAAAAATACACAAGCAAGTGTACTATCGATCAATTTGTATTCTCTATTTGGGAATTCTTGATGCATTTCTTAGATAAAAATTCTGAGTTTTGAGTTAAATATCTAAAATTTAATATACAAAAAAAATAATATATACACATTTGTAATACCCATTACTTATTTCAATATTTATTAAAGTACTTTATAGAAATTACTACCTAATAAAAAGTAATGCATACTTTTGGGTGCTTGTATTGCCTTAATTTTTAATAACTTCGGTTAGCTATTACTGCCGGTGTACTTGTCCGATCTTTCTGCGATTAAGTGGTATAATAGATAACATTAATGGATAACGTTAATTAGCATAAAAAACGTATTATCTTAAAAACTGTGGGTGTGGTGGTTTTTTGCGATTTGCGGGCCGTGTCAAAAATTTAAAACAAACTTGACCTCTTTTAGTCTCTGAGATATAGGAGCTCACACGGCTATATCGATTCGGCTTTTGATGCTGATCAAGAATATGTATACTTTATAGGGTCGGAGATGCCTCCTTCTCCCTGTTACATACATTCCAACGAACACAATATACCCTTTTACTTATTTTTTTAGTAACGGGCATACAAATGGGGAAATTTTAGCTTAGAAAACTTTGATTTCTCTGCATAGCTATAGAATAAACTTAAATCTTAATAAAAACACTACGAGTTAGCTTTAAAATTATAATCTAATATAAAGTCAGCGGATAAATATAAAAGGAATAGGTTTGAAAGGACTAATAGACCTGTTACCACAACAGATGATAACAAGTGATATATTATCAACTATTATAAAACACTTGTCGACAATTGTGTGAGGAAATACAAAAGAATGACAACTGAACTATGCCAGAGGAAACAGGAACTCAGTTTGGACAATTCGACTGCAAAATAGGCTGCATTTTGAAGTCGGACCACCTCCAAAGTTCGAATATCCGGTCAGTTCGGCAGGAAGAGGAGGAAAAGGAGGCAGAAGGAGGAGCAATTGTCATTGATATTGTGTCAATGACAGAAAACCACACAGTGGCCAGGGAACTAAGTGAAATCTTTGAGTGTTGAACGGATTTGATTTGGTTGAAAGTGCAAAATGTTTTTCAATTCCATAGACAGAATGTTGAGCAAATGGGACGATTTCCTGTTGCATTGTTGTTTGTTCCATAATTGGTTGGTAATTGTTAATTTATGATGCGACCGATTCGAGTTCGAATTTGAGTTTGAGTTTGAGCTGCACCTGAGCGAGTGACCCTAAGTGTGAGTGACCTTTGACATTCGAGCTGTTGGGCAACTGTTGAGCATTTGAAGACCAGTTGCAGTCGCGCAATTGTTCAACTTGACAGCGGCACATAAATTATATCACAAAATGAATTGACTGTCCCCCTTTCCCCTTCCTTCGCCCCTCTTCTCACTCTTCTCACTCTTCTCACTCTGCCCTCTCTCTTTCTCTCTCTCTCTACACACAGTTGCCCCATTGCTCGCTCTGAACATGAACCGTTGTTATCTGAGAAATGTGGAAATTCAAAAAATGAATTAGTGATGCAGGGGGAAAGAGGGGTAAGGGGAATAGAGGGGATAACGACAAACTTTCGCTGTTTCTCTATGATTTCTTTCAACATTTCTCTGTCTCACTTTATTCTTTATACTTTATATTTTCTTTCATAAAAAAACATTTTCATAAAATGCATTTTTTTTTTTCCTAATGCCTTCGATTCATTAATGCAGAGCAGCTTCGTGATGTTGATAATGATGATCGGAATGATGATCGGATGATGATGGTGATGCTGATGATGATGTGCTCCCCCCTCCAACAATATTGGATAGTCAGAGTCGGTAGCCAGTTCGATGTGTGTTTAATATCCGTTTTATTGCCTTTGAATTAGTGCCCTTTGTCAGCATTTAGGGATCTTAATTTATATATGAGCAGCAATGAGCGTGACTCCATAACGAGCACGGCTTCCTGGGCATGCCCTGCCCTGCCCCCTGCCCCCTGCCACTGCCCCATCCCTCGACTAGTGGCCTGGCCACCGTTTCGACCTCTGGCAGATGCAAAAGGTCAACACACACACTCACACACACACGCACACGCACACTAATCCCAAATAATGGCCGCCCTGCCAGACTGACTGTCGTCGTCTCGTCCAAGTCGCCTTTCGCGTCCACGTCCTTAGCCAAAACAATTATAGTTGCTCAAAAAAAAAAAAAAAAAAAAACGAAAGAAACGAAAGAAACGAAAAAAAAATAAAGAATAAAAGAATGGAATGGCGGGGGGTAGCGGCGTGCGCAGAGAGAGAGAGAGAGAGAGAGAGAGAGGAAGTTGCTCAGGCATAAAAAATAAAATATAAAAAATAGTTGCGTTGTCCCATTCCCATTCCCATTCCCAATTTTGATGCCGCATTCCGAATCCGAATCCGAATTCGAATCTCGATTCGTCGCGGGCGGCGCAGAACGTGCAAAAAACAACAACACTGTGTGAGGGCCCAAACTGAGTGCCCCGATATAACGATATACCGATATTGCGATGATGCCTTGATGCCTTGTGAGTCAACTGTTGGCCCTTTTAACCAACCCATAGAAATTGAGTTCCGGGTCCGCACATGCGTGCCCAATGATTTCGCCAGCAATTGGCCAGGACATTCAGCCCTCAGGTTTCGAGTCCTGTTGCCTGTGTGCGGAAATGAGGAATATGTTCTCCTCCTTCCATTATCTTTTCATTATTTTATTTTGCTCAGGAAGTCGCAATTGAAAGCTGACTTCGATTTATGACTATTCATTTAAACTCTAATTTATCAGTAGCTGGCAAAAAAAAAAATCAAATAATTTTATACGTTAATCAACTTTTTTATCAAAAAAATAAAAATCAAAAATAATCATTATATATAAATAAAAAATTATAATCAAAAACGATTTTTATATATTTCGCTCAGTAATTTACGGATTCTGTGTAATTATTAGGAAGAAAAAAATTAGTACTAGTAAAATATTAGCTTTGTGATTCCTTTATAAGGATATACAATAATATAGGTAAAAAGTTGAGTTGAGTTGAGTCTTATTTTAAGGGAAAAAGATTAAAATCATTTTTGAATTTTTTTTTTTTTATCAATAATAATGATTATTTGGTATTTTTATTTTTTTGATCAAAAATAATAATTATTTTAGATTTTTTTTTATCAAATACAATGATTATGGTGTAAGTTTTATGAAATTACTCATTTATGAATTACTCATTGTCATTGAAAAAAAAGTAAAAACAATCAGAAATTTAAAAATCATGGCGGACATGCAGAGATTATAATATTATAAAGGTATTGGTGTGAATCATTTTTTTTCTAGGACAATTATAAGTTGGTGTTTTTTTTAATAAAAAAATAATAATAATTATTTTATTATTTACGGTATTTATAAATAAATTATTTACGGTACCTAGTTTCGTAAGTATTGACGTTGACATTATTTACACATTTTTAGAAAGAACCATATTTAAACATACTTAAAAAACTGTTGATTTAAATATTTAAATATTTAACTACAGATAACCTAAATTAATTTTTATACAAAAGATAAATATAAGAAAAATTATTATAATAAAAGTTTTTTTATTTTTATTTTTTTTCAAGCTAGATAATAAATAAAATAAAAACCCTACCGAAAGGGTACAGCACTGGCTACTAGGGCCTTCGGCTGTTATAATAATAGATATATTTTTGTTTTGTATAAAGGAAATTACAGTTTATTTATCATTTTAAAATAATTGTTTTCATTTAACAATTTTGACTTTAAAATTTATTTAAGAATCGATCCCGATTAAATATGTTGTTGAATATGCCTAGGATATGTTTATTATCGATTAAATATTCATAAACTAATTTCCTTTATTTATTAAATATAAGACTACATAATTCTGCTGTCTACTTAAAAAACTAAGCTAAGCTGGTTAGATAACTAAACTAAATAATAATATGACTGAATTACCATAAATTGAACAGAACAAAATATTTTTGTTGCTTGAGTTTTTTTTTTTTTTGATACATTAATTCAAAAAAATTAAAACATTTAAAGTAATCTAAATTATCTGAAGACTTAAATATTACTTCTCTTTATTCGAATTAGTAATTTTAATTGCCCAATATTAAAAAAGCATGAAATCTATTCAATTATAATTTTATGAACCTAATCTTTTGCTTAAAACTCCTTCCACGATATCAGTAACATATTGATCTTTTATTATACAAATATTTCCTATCTTTAAAATTGTGGAAGGTCTTGAGAATCTCTGTGAAACCTATTATATCGATAGGTCTCACTTTATGTGCCAATTGTGATACGTAAAATCCTCCTCTTTGATCTAGGCAATTGATTTCTTGGCTTTAAACTGAACATTATCTTAATTTTGTATATGTTTCCGGCAATTTGCAATTACGAAGCGATTCGCTGAATAAAAAAAAAAAAGATCCTCGACATTTCCAGCTCATCGCTTTCAATTTGTATCAAATATCAGCTATTCGAAATGAGAATGAACTGAAAGGAATAACAATATATTTATACATATATGAATTCTGTTGTGTATTTACATTGAATAAGAAGAGGAGAGAATCATTTAAATCCGAGCCAATTGTCGGTAGCTATTCATATTGTTCAGGTACGCAGAAAGAGGGAAAGGGAGAGAGAGAGAGGGGGAGAGATAGTGAGAGATTTGCGAGGTTCGGTAAATTGCACACGGGACGCCTGAGGAGCTGTCGGCAGGGAAGTCAGAAGTCGATCAAGTGTGGCGACGGCATCCAAAGCACATCTTGAATTTGGAGGAGGATGCAATCGATGAATGGATGGATGGTTGGATGGTTGGATGGCATTCTCTGCTCTCTTCCATTGATGTTTGTTTGAGGGCTTAAGGGGCAACAACTGAAAAGGCGGAACATAATCAGAATGTTGAAGACTCTGCATTTTAGATCTATTCTCTCCCTCTCTCTCTCTCTCTCTCTGCCTCGCTCTCTGCCTTCTTGCTCCGTTTTACTGTTTGTTGTGCGTATTCTTTTTTATTTTCAATTGTTTTCGAAAACATTCAAGTGGAAGTCCTTTGAGTGATTTGCCTTTGATAATGCGCCCACAACACTGCAGCTGCTGTCTCGCTCGCACAGTTTGCCCTCCCCCTCCCCCCTTTCTCTCCCTCTCTCTCTCTCGCTCTCTCTCTCTATCTGTCTCGCTCTCTCTTACTCTCTGTTTGTTGCGTTTGGCATGCAAAATTTGTTTGCATTTTCCTGTCATTGTTCGCCTTTTGTCCATTGTCTTTCAACTCAACTTCGAACAGAACTCAACTCAACTCAACTCATCCTGAGCTGCATGTGTTTCGCTTTTCAGTTCGGTTTCTGCTTTTGTTATTTGTTTCTTCTTCTTTTTTTTTTCTGCTTTGTTTCATATTTGTCTTTCTTTCAATTGCTGCAATTTGCATGCGGTAGTTTTCCTCACTTTTCCTCACATTTTTCCATTTTTCCCATATTTTGAATCGCAACAACTATTGAGGCCTTTATGCCAGGCATTTTCCACAATATTCATTGTCCGACAATCATCAAGCAAATTGTCTGGCCAGTGTTTGTATTTGTGTTTTTCCCTTGATCCCTTGATAATGAACTCCCCCCGACCAAGTCCCTACAATACCCAATACTGCAAATGCTTTCAACCGCATTCTGGCGTATTCCATTCAGGTCCTAACAACAACTTAACTGTCAAAATATTAAATTTAAACTATTTTTTATTTATAGTATTTGTCGCTCATAAAAATAAAAAACTCTCGCCAAAATAATATCAATAAATTCCTTGAGTTTGATTAAATCGATAGACAACATTTGAAAAAAAAAATTCGAAATTGTCAAATAAATGTTTAAAAAGCACTTTGTTCTTAAAAACAAATTAAATACTCATCGGATTACGAATATTATAGTTTTTTATTTTCACATTTAATGTAAATTTCTATTTATTATCCATTTCCAGACTAAAATATAAATTTAAACAACCAAAAAATAAAATCAAACTTTGTGGAATATTTACATTAAAGACTTTTCTGAAAAAAAAAAGTTCTGAATTATAAATATCTTAATATTATCCAACGTGCGATTAATATACAATAATGTGCAGAATCAATCAACTTTATTAATTAGAAGTAAATAAAGTTGAATAAACAATCAACTGTAGCTATAAATATCTCTAGGTCTTCAAAAGTTATACAAATTTTTATAGACATATTTTAACATGAATGACAAAAATTAGAAAAAGTGGAAACTATAACTTTTGGTATAATAATTGGATTATTAATAAAAAGCATGCGTAATAACCATTTTTTTTTTAAAGCTTAAAAGTGTTTCTACCCCGGATAAAAGGAAGATTATACAAATATTTGTAACATTTTATACAATTTGTTTTTACGATTTAGAATTGGTTTTCCTATAGATTTTCTGCAATTCGCGTAAAACTTACATAAAAGTGCTTAATTCTAAATTTTTTTGTTAAAATCAAAGATATTGCATTTCGTAAGTTGTAATAAATGTTTAATCAAAAACTGTAGCATTCTATTTTTTTTTTTGATTGAGCAATTTAAAATTACATAAATAAAATAAAAATTCGAAATTTCAATGGAGGAAAGCGGCAGCGATTATAATTATAATTAGTACTGTTAAATTTCCACTTGAGCGCCATAAAGTAGGCAGTGAAATAAATAAAATTTAATTGCCATTGTCGTGTGTGTGTGTGTAAGCGCAAAAAAGTTGTGCAGAATCAATCAACTTTATTAATTACAAGTAATTAAAGTTTAATTAACACACAAGTCCATTGCAAAATGCATTGTTTTTGTTGTTGTTGTTGTTGTTGTTGGCTCTTTCAAGGTTGCGCATGTGTGTGTGCGAGAAAGAGAGAGAGAGAGAGAGAGAGAGTATGTGTGTGCATATATTGAAAATAAATGCAAATATTTGTTTGCCATTTAACTTGTCGATGCGGTTGTGTTTTTCATTTAATGCAACAACAACAACAACAACAACAATGACGTCGAGGACGACAAAAGTCACAAATAGGAGATGCATCAACAACAACAACAACAAAAACTATCAAATGTTGTGCATTGTCGATACTGTTATTGCAGTTGTTGTAGTTGCTCCTATTTTTGTTGTTGTGGTTGCTGTTGTTGTTGCAATTTTGTTTGTCTGTTTAATTAAAGCAATATGTGGCCTCGAGGAATGTTGGGTTAATTGACTCATCACTTATACGACAAACGAAGCACAAACAAATAAGCAAACAAACCAGCACGCATACAAACAAACACACACACTCACTCACATACACATTAGCACACAAGTACTTACAAAATGGGGGAAACATCAGCGTCGCCGCTCGCAGCGACGTCAACGCCAACGCACATAACGATAGGCGTGGCCAAAATGTATTTTTCATTTGTGGAGCTTGTGCGCAGCATTGTATTCGTGACAGCCAATGGCAGTTGTGGATGCTGCTCGCATACGCCCACACATAAACGTCAAGCCGAATGCGTTCCACACATGCTGAACACGACACATCAAAAAACTGGTAACATTCAAAAATAGTGGGTAGGCTTACGACGCAGCCAGCTTCACGTGAGTACAGAGCTGTTGCGCAGCCAACTTCACGCGAGCTCTATATATGCGCGCCAACCGCGTTGCCAACCATCAGATCATGGAATCGGCGCGTGCTTTAAATCTTTTGACTTTAATATAATAATACATGGAATATCATATCGTGTCCTGCTAAAATATAGCCAACCAATATCGAATTCAACTCTACGTAGTATGCATATATACACTTATTTGTTCATATCTTGAAAATGCGAATTTTTTCAGATATGTGTGATAAATCAAAAAACGCGAAATTTTATTGACTATAATATATTAAAATTTGATAAAGATGTTGAATGTAATTTTTTCTAAAATCGCCAAAGAAAAGTTAAAGGGTACGCATAAAAGCCCCCAATCTTAGCTTTCCAACGATAAATATCTGTAGTTTTAGCGGAATCTAGAGCTTTCCCGCTAAACTACTGTTTTATTCAAAAAGTCGTAGAACAAACATTTGTAGATTTTCGAAGAGGGATAAATCCCCATCATCCAAACTAAGCTTTTCTAGCGATTTGATACAAACAAACAAACAAACTGACTTCATATCATTTTAAGAAGTCCACTTAAAATTTCAAATTTAATTACCTTTATTATATATTATCGAGGAATCAATCGACGCGTATTTTTGATAAGAATTTTTAAAATATAAAAATTTTTACCAAAAGGCCCCAATGGCCTCATTGGCTGAAATCATTGATACCACTTACACCCCCTTATTTATTATTTATCAATTACAGCATTGGGATTAATTAATTTCTACTGAATTAACATTATCAAGTTTATACGCCAGATGGCAAATAAACCTATGTGCCTACGCCATTAAAAAAGTTTTTTTTTCTTATTTGCATCTACATGGCGTATCACAAATTTTCTCGACACTTGTTTATATGTAGAAATCAGCTGAGCTATAGAATATATTAAGAAAAAAATAAATAAATTGGCGCCACCCATTGTCTGTTTTGTATAACATAAGGCGCCACCTATGGGCGTGTGAAAAAGTCTATTGTGACGATTGAACTTCTTTCACTGTGGTGTAGTTCAAGTTAACTTATTCTGAACGAATTGATGCCACGCCGGCTCCGGATCCGAAAATGTCCGGCGCTCATTTAAATCGTGAATTTTATTTGTTATTTGTGTTTAATTCAGAACTATTTAATTAATCCAAAAAAAACAAATTAAAATAAGGTAAAATGGTAGTAATTTGTATGAGCCCTCAAGCTCAAGGCAAAATTAAATTATGATATTGAGTATATATACAGCTGCAGCATATATATAAATTTTATCAATTTATTTTTTGTTAAGTTTTTAAATAGACTAAAATTATCGACACAAGACTGACATTGGTTTTTAATGTCTATATAGCAAGTTGTTTTAATCTACACTTTAAAAATCAATCAATTCACAGAAAAATATATTATTAGCTGACTAATCGAGTTTAAGTTAAGCCAACTTTTAATTAAATTCGAACTCAGCGCAGCAGTGCTGCCAACTCATTTTGTGAAATAATAGCTGTTTCTGGCTGGAAATCATATTTGCGTGCACTTTTGCATAGTGTTACCAAAATTATTAATAGCAAAACTTAGCTGAAACTATATTTAAAATAACCAGATTCTCCGCTAATAGCAATTTTGAAGTTTTTCTAGCAAACAAACTCTGAAAAACGCTATAAAACAGATAAGTTGGCAGCAGTGCATTGAAATTGTTAAAAAAAATATGTTAATAACATATCTGTAAATAACAGAAAATGTTAGTCATTGCAGATCATGTTAGCAATGTAAGATCGCGTAATATTAACAGTGAGCTAGCAGTTAATTCGAGCAATAAAATTCAGCTGGCAGTTCATTTGAGCAATAGCAGTAATACACAATGTTATCTAAAATATTTTAAACAGTAACAAAAACAAAAAGGCAGCAACAATAACGAACGGTATTATGAACCAACAAGTTGTTTGATGTTATTCTCTTGCCGTGATTTCTAACTGACCGACAAATACGTATCTGCTCGTTCATTGCTCATTGTTATGAGACTGTGTCAAGTGTTCGTAGTTATTGTTGTATAGTTATTGTTGTTGTTGTCGTCTGCCGGTCAGCGTCACAGCACACATTCATACATACAGACATTTCCATATACAGTATGTAAAGTAATTGTTTTAACAAAGAAACATTTTTGTGATATTTGTTTTTATTTAGAAAAACAATGGATATTGTAATAAAATGTCCAAAATTAAAAAATATATTTGTGTTTATTAAATATTTTGATCTTGTCCAAACAATTACTTGACCAACTGTTTGAATTCATTGCGTTCACGATCGCGTCTCATATAGCAAACAGTCTTTGTGAATAGCAGAGCGGGTGCGGATCGGGAGCGGCGACCTGCTGCTTGTGATAAAAGCAAAGCAAAGAGCACTAGTGTTGGATATGAATCATTCCCGTTTCTATACTACGTGAGTGAGGAGTGAGCGCAAATCATAAATAAATAAACTGTCCAGCCAGCAAAAGTTAAACGAAACGAAACGATAAACGGAGCACGGAGCAGGAACATTCAACACATTCATTATGTACATATGTACATTCATTATGTATGTATGTATGAATGTATGTGCTCGCGTCGTCAATTAAATACGTTGTATACAAATGACTTCAAGTAGTCGACGTCGCAGTTGCGCGTAGGTTGCAACTTGCAACAAAAGTGACCAACGAGTGCTTTTAAACGCAATACGTATTGTTTTACTTGTTATTTTTTTACTATTTATTTTTGTCAGTGTGTGTGTGTGTGCGTGTGAACAATTTGGTGTTAAATGTGGGCCAACGACAAACGACGACAAAAAAATTTCGCATAATTGCATAGAAATTTACAGCTGTCCAGCAACAAAAGCGAAAGGTAAAAGTTTATTTTGTATTTAACGACTCTTCTTCTTCTTCTTTAATCATTTCTGTTTGGTTAATTTGCATAAATTGTTAACATATTCAAAACATTGAGATGCGTGTCGAAAACAATAACAATAACAAATCAAAAAAAAAAAAACAACCAAAAAAAACCTGCATTCAACGCTCTCTCAGCGAGTTTACGCTCGCACTCTTGTTTCTTGCTCTCCCGCTCTTTTATTAACCTTTACGCCTGCGCCCGCATCTTCGACAAACAATACACGCCTTAAAAGTGCATCGTGTGCATGTGTATTTGTGCATGTGTGTGTGTGTATTTGTGTGTTTTATAATCCATTATCTAACACTTAAACATTTTCTTTTGTTGTTTTGCATTCCAGCAAACATTTCTCTGCGCTTTCACAGAGAGCATTATTTAACATGCTCTCTTTAAACACACACACACACACAAACGCACATTCCATTGTTGCTGTTACTTTATCATTTTGGCACAAATGTAGTTTTTGCACCGTGTAACTTTGTTTTAACTGCTTATCGCTTCAATATTCAGCACTAAAATATATATATGTATGTATGTACATACACAGAGAGAGTGAGAGCGAGAACAAAGAATCAAACTCATCGGTGTCAACCGTAAGCGCTCCCTCTCTCTTTGTCTGTCTGTCTGTCTGTTGTCTCTGTCACCTGTTGCCACAAAATGGGACACAACTGAAGCCACAAGTGACACGCTTTGGCCATGGGGCCATTTCGCATTATTGTTGTTCTTGTTGACGGACATTTTGTTGTTGTCTATGCGGTTTTTTAACGCTCTTAATTGTTTGGCAATTAAAACAATTATAAACATATTAAGTTTGATACTGCTGCTGCTGATGTTGACGGCTGACACACATTTCCCACATACTCTGTGTAAGAATCTCCCATCAGAAATATCAACGACATTTCGCACACATTTCGATAATCGATTATTGATATCGGAAACCATAACGGTACATGAGATCCACACATTTCTATGTCAAGTAAATCTGAACAACTTATTTTTGACAGTTGGCTTAATTTTATCATAATATTATTGCTTATTTCGAATTGGGATTTGTAGAGTTGTTTAATTTCGAACATATTTTTAGCTCCCTAAATTTACCTACAGTTGTATCAAATCAAATCAATCACATCAATTGCTTTTTCTGTGCTTTTGAAACAAAGAAAAAAATACTTTCAAATGTAAAAAAAAATTGTGGAGTGATTTGGTAAAATATAAAATGTTTAAAAACTCAAAAATTTCCAAGGACTTTTTTTCTAAAGATACTTTGAGAAATAAAATTGATGAGATAAATCGTGCTTGAATCAAGTATTCTGTGCTTGGTTTAAGAAATTCCGTGATAAGAGCACTTCTGTCACCGCATTGGGTTGATTTCATCTCGGAATCCCGTTTTTTTTTCTTTTGTGTAGTAATGCTGACCCCTGGACATGGGAACAAAATGGAAAAAGTATTCTCGCCTTTAGATACCCTGTTAATTACGTTGGAGTAGTTTTTTAACATGCTCTACTAATGTTTATATTTTAATATTTACTATGTGCAGACAGACATATTTATACATAAACAAACTTTTAAAATGATTAGATAACATTGTTAAATATTTGTTTGTAATTAATTGATATTCCGGTTTTAACAAACTCTAAATTAAACTCTCTGAGATCAACGCTGATTCGAATAAATATAGTTTAGACTCATTTAAAAGGGCATAAAACGGAAGAATATCGTTCAAGTTTGTCACTTGGATGCGACTCACTCAACTTTTCAACTTGTTGTGCAAACACAGCACAATTGCAGACAACAAGAGCAACAACAACAATATGAGCAAAAGCAAAACGCAATAACAAAGACAACTGGCCGACAAGCCCAAAAACCAGATGGGTCACCATTTGCGACACGTTGCCTCCAACTGAACAGCGTATATACATATGTACATTTACTATAGTAGTATCAAACAAATACATACAAATACATATATGTACATATATGTAAACTCATAAAAACATGTAGACATATGTCATATGTATGTAAATGTAATGTACGTGTAATTACATTTAAGCTTTGTTATTCTTTGTCAGCTAATCAAGTAACGCATGTACCCTTCTCTCTCTTACTCTCTTGCTCTCTCTCTCTCCCTCTTTGGAGTTGCTGCCTGCATTTAAATGTTGTATGCGCCGGCTCGTCTATAAATCAAATCAAATACGTTGGAAACTACGACAAAAAATGCCGTCGAACAAGTTGGAAATCGATGCTTGGACTCAGTGAGAATAAATCGATAAGAAGTGAATATACTTGTATTTTCTGTTAAATAGCAGCTGAGCTCTCAAATAAGAAAGTCCTTTTCGAGTCACAAATAAATAGATTGTCAATTGATTTTAATTTAAGAATGAGCAGATTCTTCACTTTCTTATTATACATTTTTGGAAATCCTTTTTTTACAATGAGAATCAGACATTTAAAATACAGCGTGAAGTTGTCTGTGCCTTATCACAAATTATTGGGATCAATGCATACATATTTACACTTGCAGCGACATTTGAGCATGCAACTGTGTCAGCATAAATCCAAACTCTTTTTTCTCTCTCTCTCTCTCTCTCTTTCCGCGATTATCACATTCATATTCACATTGGCATCCTTATCGAGTTGCTTGGAATGCAACTTGAACTTCTGCCACATCAGCGTCTTTTGCCGGCAGATAAACAGAAAATTATAAATACTTACTTTATAATGACTTATGTACATTCATGCATATGTATTGTAAATGATTCACAATTTAAAACAATGAATCTATGGCAAGCGCTTAAATATGCAAAACTCAGCAATAACAATAATTGCGTATACAAGGGCCATCAAATAGAAGGGCAAGTGATTCACTTCCCTATTTCCATGCCTATTTCCATTTCGATTCCCCAATCAAAGCGAAAGATTTCTTTTGCCAGCAGCCCTGTGAGGGGGCCCTTTCATAATAAAACTCTATTTACTTGAAAAATGTTCAACACCAAAAGAGCTGTTCATTTAGCGAGCATTTCCATTGACGGAACTATGCTCAATTAGTCTCCATAATAATAATAATAATAATGGAAATAATATTGCATGTGTATTAAAGTCTTTGCAAATTTGTACAAAGCATGACTAAGGGTCGCAATAAAAAGCGAATTTATGGAACTGTTCCATTTGCAAAAATATCAATTTATATTATATTCGATTGACCGATGACATCGAATAAAAAGTAGTTGACATTATTTGCAGGTACAAAGCATTCGTCCGGCAATCCATGCATGACATCAAATAACCAAAATACTGTATTTAAGCGCAAATTAAGATCATTTGACAGACAATTAAAATTCACTTTAAATGAAATTCATATTAAAATTAAAGAAAGTTTGCTATGTAAACAACACTCTAAACATTGTATGTATTAGTTATAATTTAAATTTTATTTAGTTCTAGACTATCATATTTTTGAAATCAGTCGAGTGTGAATTTAGCGCTCTGCAAGTGTATTAAGTGTTCGGTGTGCCGAAGATAATCTTTCTTTTTTGTTCGATTTTATAATTCCAAGTTACACTTGCGTATTTTGTGTTCATAATTGAAATTCCCTGATATACTTTGAGCACTGCACTTTTATAATGGCATTTTTATGACAATCAACTGATAAGAGCAGCTTCTCAGCTGTGCGGTCTGAGCACCTAGTACTTGGCATTTCGTTTTGATAATAATAGCAGTATGAATGTTTTTACTCTTAGTAACTTATGGGTCTTGATTGAAGCTGTGAGTTCAACTCATAATCCAAGTCGGTTACAGATGCTGAAGTATATATAAGTATGTATATAAATACTGCATTAAAAGGGCAGTTATTATTGTTACAGAATTGCTTGGAGTATAATTCTTATTTGCATTGGAATATATATTTTTTGCACTGACTTTACACAGAAAGCCAGCCTATTAAGCATTTAAATACTCTTATAGATAGTAAAAATAATAATATTATATCCCTTGGGATTTTGTTTCTCAGTTGAATGACCGAATGGAATAACTGTATCATTATGTTATTATTCAATATGCATTTATTCGTTGTAGACATAAAATCTTTAATCTATTCATGAACATGCTGTATTAAATATGTATTTAAGGTAATATAAAGTTAACACTTTCTACCGAGGAGCATTTGCACTGTGAACTTGATCTACTTATTAGTGTAACTCTTCGCTATCGTAGCCGCTTGGACTTGTCACCTTGTGCTAATTATTCAATTTCTTTCTTTAAACGTTATTGGATATGCTATACGTCAAAATGTCAATTAAATTAATGCAAAGCTGTTGTGCTATAATATTTGGAAATGTATGATATATCATCATATTATTTGGCGTATCTTTTGATGGTTAATGAATTTGATGAGCTGCCCATTCATGCCTTATACGTGATTTATAATTGTCGCAATCGTCGTTGTTGTTATCGCAATGCCGACACTATACACATACGTGTATATGTAACCACATATCGCTATAAACTTTCGTATATACTTACACGAACATACATATGAATAATATACAGAAGTAAATATATTTATATGTTATGTTTATATATCATTGATTCACTGGGACATTTGTGTGAGAGCGTAAAACAATTGCCTGAAGCAGCTTTCCTATTAATCATCAAATCGACTTGATTTGGTCGAGTAGGCGGCGTATGAATTTTCTGGTTCCTAGAAAATGTTTCCCCATGCTGTGGCACTGTCTGAATAACGACTATATATTATCGTTTCTATACGCATTAATTTGGACTGATTTGATAGGCAATGTCGATGTCGCAGTCGCGATGTGAGAATGTCAAACCCTTTGTGTTCCATGATTCAGACATGCAACAGATGCGCCATGTGGCAAGTTCATTCATTCAACTTGCAGCAACAACAAACAAGTTTATTTAATTCTGTAAACAAAATCATTGAGAACAACTTTCATTTGAAGTGCTAGCCACTTAAGCAACGACGACAACAATAACATGATCGCCAACAAAACCCTCCCACGGAACGGACAGCTGGTGTCCAATCCCGACAAAATTGCAGACGAAGCTGGAGATAACTGGAAAGTTTATAACAGAAACTTTAAATAATTTGATCAAACGATAAATTGCATTCTTTGGGTGCTCGTATTAATCAAATTAATTCGCAAGCTAATAATAGTTATATGCAATTATCGATCACAATCGGATCAATCTTGACAATAGTTTCGAGAATATGTAAGGTGATAAAAATTGAATAATTTTGATTTCAAATTTTCTTAGCAAAAAAGGGTTAATTGATTTAAACATAATAAATTAAATATTTAGCTTTACATATGCAGAATTTGATCTTCCAAAGGAATTGCATGCATTCCATCTGGAATACTAAACAGGATTAAAATAAATGAGTATCTTGAATTTGCTTGATAAGCACATTGAATTTAATTCGAGATAAAACAGTAAACAATCTTTGGCATGCTGAGTATTCAATAACCTTGCAGATTATTCCTTACACAGCAGCCTCATATTGTTGTTATCAAATTGTATTAAATTTAGCGCATAAAAAGCATAGTTGGATAGATATTCTGTATATATTGTACAGAAGATTCACACTGATTACGACTTTCTTCTGAACTTTATGGCTAAGAATAACACGCAGTGATATTTGCTTTCCCAATAAAGATTATAAGTACATACTCATTCATATGAACGTAAATTTATATAAATGTTGTTATGTATCTGTAATGACTTTTTACAGTTGGCTTTCTTGTTGCATAGGCCATGTTAAAGTGCCATTATTAAAGTGCCTTCTTTTCGCAGTACTTACAGCTAAATAAGAAGAACTGAGAAAACAGAGACAGACAAAGAAAAAGAGCGAAAGAGAGAGAGAGAGAGAGACAAAGGGGCAAAGATCGTAAGCGATCAAATGAAGAAAGTGAAAGCCAAATGGCCAATTAATGATGTCTATAGCATATCGATTGTTGTTGCCTAAGTAATTGGCCAGAGGAAACACGGCTAAAGGAAGCACGTGTCTGTCATTTTCGCCCAGCTTTGTTGACTTTGCAATTTAGTTCGCTTTCGTGTGTATTTTTGTTTTCGGTATTTATAAACTTTTATTGGTCACTTTTGTCTGATTTCTTTCTATGATAATTTCCACTTAAATATGCTAAACAAAAAAATAATTTAAACTAACTTAAATTATAAACGGTCTTTAATTACTCAACTCGAAGTCGGGTCGACGTTGTTGCTGTTGTTGCTGTTGCTGTTGTTGTTGCCGTTGGCGTTGCCGTTGTTGTTGCTGCCGCTCCAGAGTCAGTTGCACAAGGCGACGCCGCTCTAAGTTTTGCAACTGTTGTGCCACAAGCACTCGATACAACTGCTCCACTTTAGCATATTCTGTGACCTGTCGCTGCTGCTGCTGCTGTGGTGCGTGTGGGCGACGTTGTGGCTCCACTTTCTCGAGAGGCATCTCTTTGATTGTTGCCACTGTCGATGTACCGCTGAAGATCTTATCGAATAACTGCGTCACCAGACACACCAAGAGTTCCAATAGATTGCGTTGTATCTGGTAGATGTTGCCCCTTGCGACCTGTTGCATGTTACGCCGTTGAACTGATCTGGTTAACTGTGTCTCTGCCACAAATCAGTTAACACTTTTATACACAACAAGTAACAGAATCCACTTGCATTCTGACCTGACCTTGCTCTAATTTTTGAGCCACAGGTAATTAAATCCTTCGCCCATTTACCATATGCCTTATGGGTTGGGCTTCGCTTTTGGGTTTTCCTAGCATAGGTAGAAACACCCAAAATTATAAAAACTTTCATAAATCCCATATTTCAAAATTACCTTCAAAATGTTTCCCTGCCGAATTTATCAAGTTGAGAGCCTTTTTTTTAAATAAATCAGATGAGATGATTTTTTGCTAAAGCCTGTCTTTTGTATATATATATCAACTTCATGCTTATGTCAAACTCTTCCTTTTGCTTTTTGGTTTGATTTCAGTGCTTGGACATGGAAAAGGCGGGAACGCAGGCACGTCCTGTGCCGGCTCCGCGTCGTCTCTATCCAGAGATGCGGACCGCCAACTATGAGAATATCGAGATCAATGTGAGGAGCAGCAGCAGCAGCAGCAACAACATCAACAGCAATCAGAACAACAATAATCACAAACACACTCATAATAACAACAACAGTGCCTGCAAAAAGTTGAACATTAATGTAGAGAATTTACATGGAAGTTGTGTGGAAAAGAAACTGCCGTCGAGCAGCCACAATAAACTGATACTGCAGGAAGCTAATGTAGAGCAGCCGATTTATGGGCCGGATGCCAATGAGAATGTGCCCGTCGAGCCATTGTATGCCACGCCCAAACCAGCGCCCAGACAACGAGCGCGCGCTGAGCTCCTGCAAGAGCAGGAAGAGCAGGAAGAGCATGAAGAGCATGAAGAGCATGAAGAGCAGGAAGAGGAGTCGGCGGAACAAGAGGATCGACAGAAACAGCAGGTGACTGCATCAAATCGATCGCTGCGGGCAGCGCCACAGGTGCCATCCAAGCCATTGAATGTTGAGCAGGAACGACGTCGACCAGATCGCTGTTCCATCTCCAGCGAGTTCTCGACAACGAGCATCGGCGGCAACGGGCAGCTGGAGGATGATTTGCGGTACACATCCAATGGATCGCTGGACTGCAGCGAGAGCTCACAGAGCGGCAAGTTCAAGTCGCCGTCACCCGGGTACGTAGTCGAGGGTGAGCAAGAGGAAGATGATCAGGATCATGGGCATGATCTTGTGGGCGAGTCCGAAACCGATACCGATACCGAAACTGAGACAGAAGCGGAAGTGGAGGCGGAAGGCGCCGCCTCGTCCGATCCGTCGGAGCTTTCCGCGAGCTGTGACGATGACAAGTAAAATTTTGCAACAATTTTTCATTTTGATTTTCAATGCTTTTACGACTCTCTGGTATCTTTTAAATTACCTTTGGTTTTCCAACTATTATTAAGTATACACACCTTCCCCAACTAATACCAACGGGTCGGATCCGGTAAATAACTCGGTAGAAACCAATAGAATTTTCAATTAACTTACTTAGCACCTAAGTAGTTGTTGGATTGCACCAAAAAAAAACACAGACTTCTTTGGTCATGGTTACATACACTGTATATAGACTAAACTTAATTTAACATGGTGACAAACATTTAAAGTGATCTCATATTCTTACAATTTTTGAAATAGTTGCTAAAAAAGAAATAACAATATAAAACGCAGGGTTGCATTTCCAAATCTCTACAAGCGAGTGGGCAGCTCAGTTTTTAATTTGAAGCTAATTAGTTAATCATTCTTAAATCATATATATATATATAAATATTCAAATTTGGTAATTTTCCGTACTTTTACACAATTTTTAATAACTTGCAATTTTAAGCGCTTGTGAACTTTTTTGTTTGATCAATGATCACATTAGTATTTACAAAATTCTATGCTATATCAGTTCCCAACTTACCCCACTTTAACAATGGATGATCAGTTAAATCGTTCTAATAAATAAGAAATAAATAACGAAGATATTTGGGATCCCTGTCTGAGTTCGTTTTTTGTATTACATTAACTTGCCGATTTCATAGATTTTTCATATCTAATTACATTGTAATTTGTACATTTTCATTTTAAATATTTGTTAAATTAAAAAAAATATTTTCTATTTCATAAATACAACGAATAATTACAACTGATATTGAATAGACAAATTTGTCACCTAAAATCTTAAACTAGTAATTACTTTTGATAGCTGATCAATATTTTTAAAGTATATGTTTATTAAATTTTCTGGGATTCGCAGTAAATGCTTACAAGTTTCTATGTTTGTTTACTAAAAGAATAAATTTCTTATTTTGAATTTGGAATATTGGTCTTATTAGGAGTCAATTGATCTCAATGGAAATTTACGTACCAAAAAAGATCAAGCGATCCTGCAAGTTTTCTACTTTGATTTCTGCTGACTGTTAGAACTGAATTTTCTATACTATATATAGATGAATCTTGAATTGATCGGTATGCCAACAAACTTTTTATAAATATTCAATGAAGTAATTGAAGCTTGAGAAGACATTTTCTTTGCCTTAAAAGAACTGATCTTACTTTTTATATATAATCCTGGCAATTAACTATCCTAAGACTTTAATATTCGTTTAATTAAAGTATTGTGTGTTTTATAAAGAGATGATTCTTTATGTAGCCTTGAATAATGAATTGTTGTTTACTTGATCAGTGACCAATGATCCTTGACTCTTGCCATGTACTTTGGACATTGATCTGCGTTGCAATCAGTAAACAGATGCTTCTTTAATGCGGCATCTTCTCTCATTAAATTTGGGGAGGGATGATTCCAAGCGACAGCTGGAACTGCTTAAGCGAGGAATTAACTAAATGTGGCACGATCTATAGCTATCTATAGCAGGCAGGCGCCTTCAGACTGATCCGTTTCAATTTCACACAATGCTCGCTCTATTTATAGACTTCCGCGGTGACTTGGGACCTCAACTTCCGCCGACGCATTAATCACTTTTCAGTCGACTTGGTCCAAATATAGTCGGTCGCCTTTCAAGATCAATGGCAACAGTTCCGTTTAGTTGAATGCTGGGAACTGGCGCAGGATCCTCACGATCAGTTGGCGCTTGAATGTTGGAGACGAACGTCCGTTTTGTTGTTCTTCTTTTGTTTTTTTGATTTTTTTTTTTGTGTGGGAATTAACAAACTTGCTGTAGGCGCCTTTCTACTAACCCAAAACTGGGAATTGCCACGATTGCCACTCAATACCAATTGGATCTTTGAATCTTCGAATCTCTCATAGGAATCTGTTGCGTTCGCTAGGCAGCACATCGAAGCTACTCGGCGAGGCGATTGGCGAGCGTGTCGCCTTCAAGGCCAAGGGAGCGAAGAAGCGCATTGACAAGAATCTAAAGAGTTCCACGGAGGCGATAAGCAGCCTTGGAGCAGATGCTGGCAGTCGCTTGAGGCACGCCGGGAAACGTTTTGGCTCCAACTTTTCATTGGGCAGGCGAGAGAGGACGACAGCCACTGATTCCGTGCTCGATCTAGAGCAACAAATGGAGTTGGATCGACGTCGCACGATGGCCAACACAGATGTCTTCAATACCATACATTTTAGCAGTCCATTGCATCGAAATGCAGCCGGTGGGGGGCACACGGATCTCAGCGAGATGAAGACGCTGCCGGAGCAGCAGGAGATTGCGTATGAGGTGCCCAAGCCAAAACCGAAGCCCAAAGCCAAGGCAAAGCCTCCCAGCTACGATGAAGCACTGCGTGCACGTCCCGCTCCTCCAGTGCCGCTTGCCAAGAATCTGGCACTGGAAGCAGCCCAAATGGTCCAGCTGCGCAGTCATCAGCAGCAGCGGCAATCGAGCAGCGGCGAGTCCACGGGCGAGGAACTGCCCATGCCCGCCTTTCCGCCTCCACGTCTGTCCCAGCAGTTGGACGCACTGCAGCCGCCAGTGCGGCACAAGCGTCGGCACAAGAACTACGAGAACATTCAGCTGCGTCGGCCCAATGTGGATTCCGCGGAACTGCAGGAGCTCAATCGTGTGGCAATTGCTGCGGAGCGCGAGGAATCGCTGCTAATCTCCGCCAGCATTGCCGCCGAGGAGGCACGTGCACCGAAGCCCGAGCGCAGCGACTCCTGGCAGTTCTACGGTGACGACGCGCAACCCGAACCCGAACAAGAGGCAAAAGTGGAGGTGGAGGCAGAAGCGGAAGCGGAATGCGAATCTTGCTCCTCGCCAGAGCCACTGTATGCCAACCAGGAGGCGACCTATGGCAAACTCTGCGATATGGCCACCAGCAGCACCAGTCGTGGCAAGTTGCTGACGCCGCAGCAGGAGCTCGCCTGCATCAGTGAGGATGGGGAGCTGGACAGCAACGATGGCGCTGTCGGCGGTTGGTCAGCTGCGATGACTGCACCGCCGCCAGCTTCCGCCGAGCTGATCGAGGAGTTTGATCCGCTGAAAAGCAAATGCTCGACACTAGCCCGCTCCAACAAAAGCAACGAGCTGCTGCTGCTCGAGCATCTGCTCGAGGAGGACACCTATGGCACCATAAAGCGTGAGCAGGACGATGTCAGCATGTGCACCTCCGAGGAGGATGGTCGCAGCGAAGTCACCGCAACAACTTCAACTTCCAGTGGAATGGGAACGGGAACGGGAACGGGAGGAGCAACTGCTGGACGCGATCAGCCGCAGATTGTGCATCAGAATGCGCAGCTGCTCAGTGACAGCATGGAGCAAATGCTGGATGATGAGGACTCGTTTGAGAAACGTACCAAACCCTATCTCTGTCGGCTCGAGGAGAAGGCAACGACATCTGGAGTAGGAGGAGGCGGAGGAGTTGTGGATCTGGCGGCGCCATCGCGTAATCGAACCAATTGGTTTGTCGGCGACAAGACGCACATTGAGGGCGACTGTCCGCCCACCTACTTGGAGGCCATTGGCGGCGATGGACAGCCAATTACCACATCCCCAAGCACATCAGCAGCCAGCTCCGAGTCGAGATCAACACTCGGATCCCGCTTCCGGCAGACAATGAACGCTTTCTCGAATGTTAAACTGCGTATGGATGCGATGCGACGGGTGAGCTTCAAGAGCGCCAGCCAACGTCAATCGGATGTGAAGGTGGTACTGCAGATGGTGCCCCGTCCAAGTCTGTCACCGTTGCTGGTGCGCTACGAGGGGCCATTGGTGCGTTTCCCCTCGGGCGTCGTTGAGGATATACTGAAGGAGATGCAGAACCGTAAGGCCATACTGCGGGATCGACAGTTTCAGACGTATCTCGATCAGGAAATGAAAACGCCCAGGGAGCTGATACCATTGGAGGCCATCACGACGCTGCAGTGCGTCAGCAACAGTCGCGTCACGGACAGCGCCACACATTTCTATTGCTTCGAATTGACGACGTCACAGCCAAAGAATGGTGCCTCATCCTCTGACAACATGTCCTCCAATCCCAATCTCCTGATGACCAGCAATGCCTGCGGCAATGTCAAGCAACAACGTGTCGCCCATCTCTATGGCGTCAACAAGGAGTCCGAGCGTGGTGTCTGGATGCAAAAGATCCTCGAGAGCCTCACCAACAGTGTGCCCGTTAAGTATACCTGCCACTATTATCGCGCTGGTTGGTGCTACCTAAAGGTAAACAGATCCTCATCATCATCTTTGCTTACCGATCTGCTCTATCGTCTCTCTCATTGCCTTGCAGAACTCCATCACCTCCGACTGGAGCGGCACTTGGCTTGTGCTCCGCAAGAGTCAGCGTCGTCTCATCTTTGTTAGCGAGGCCAACGGCAATGTCGAGAAAATGGATCTGAGAAAAGCCCGTTGCATTGGTGAGTTCAATCTATATACAATATTATTTTAATAAGTACAAGTTTGAAACCCTTTTAAGCAGACCATTAAGCGAATCTTTTATAATTAAATTAATTGATTTATTATTGCAACAAATTCTTAGATAAACTACAGTGGTCGGCATATTTATTTTGACAAAATGTTAAAGTTGAATCTACTCATAATTTGAACTAACTTTATGAAGATTTTAACATCATTGAAAAGGTCATTTAAATCCTGTTTGAATAATACAAAATTGTTCTAACCCATGAGTCAAATTTTAAAAACTTTTCTTAATGCAAAACGTTTCTTCAAACAATTCAAATAGTGACTGCAAAAAGAATTTTTCAAAAATCTCTTTGCTAATATTTTTTATGATTTTTTGAAAATTGTTAAAAATTACTAACTAACTTTTTCCTGCTTTTCATACAAAATTTTTCTGAGATCATCCCATTCAAAAAATCATAAAAAATATTAGAAAATTATAAGAAAAAAAAAGAAAGAATTGTTTGAAGAAACTTTTTGCATCAAAACATTTTTTGCTCAAGCCATAGGAAAAAAGTCATAAAAAGTAGATTTTTACATAAATTTGGGTGCTTAATGGGTTAAGGAAAATTTTGTATCATTCAAACAGGATATGCCGACCACTGTAAGTTCACTAAGTCATTTCGTTACTTTTTAGTGCAATTTAAACACGAAAAAAAAAAAAATTTAACAATATTTTTTACAAACAAGCCTCACTATATCAAATATATAACGATAAAGCGGCTAAGTGCAAAGTTGGCTGCTAAAAATATTCAATAAGGTCAGCTGTTGTCATCAAATGAAGTTATTTAGTGAATGACCTACTGAAATATTACAACCAGTTCACTTGAGCGCACTTAATATTGATTTCTAATAAAATAAAATTTATTTGTATTTAGATAAGACATTTGATATAATGTGTGATATATTCGTAATGCAATTTTAAAAATAGTTTGACAATAGTTCCAATTTACATCTTTTTTATATTAATAGATTTTAGTTTTTATATACTTTTATGAACTATTCTATTTTAAAGTAATTTGTGCTTTGGATCTGTTTCGAGTTTTGCAGTTATAGGGTTTGAAATTGTTAGGCCGCATATTAAAATGCCATCCGCAAATTCAAATTAAATTTGAAAATGCAACAGATTTGTTTTTTTTACACATGCAACTGTTTAATTAAAATCTACTTGTATTGTGAAATAAATTTAATAATTTCTTTAATTGTTCACCTGTCTCACTCTGATGTAATGTCTCTTTCTATTTCGTTATTGACTGACAGTTCTGAAGGAGAGCGACGAGTCCATTGATAATCTGCACGTGGAGAGTGGTCCACTGCTTATGATCGACTGTCCGCCATATTCGGTGTACATGATCATGAGCTCGGCGCGGGAAACAAAGATATGGCGTCACATCATCCGGGAGGTGGCACACAATAATGGATTCTCGTTGGGAGATCAGCAGTTGACACGTTACGATGTGCCAGTCATTGTGGACAAGTGCATCAACTTTGTCTATATACACGGTTCCATGTCGGAGGGCATTTATCGCAAATCCGGCTCGGAGAACTCCATGCACAAGCTGATGAGCGCCTTCCGTGCCGACGCCTTCAACGTGGAGATCACACGCAATGAATACAATGAGCACGATGTGGCCAATGTGCTAAAGCGTTTCATGCGGGATCTGCCAGAGCGATTGCTTGGCAAGCTCACGGACAGCTTTGTGTTCGTCACCGAGCTGGCAGTTGCCTCCGAGAAGATACCGATTTACAGGGAACTGCTTGGACGTCTCAGCACCATTGAGCACGAGACATTGCGTCGCATTGTTGGACACTTGGTGTTCATCAGCTCGCAGCAGTCAAAGAACAAGATGAGCATACAGAATCTAACCATGATCTGGGGTCCCACTCTGCTGGCCAAGAAGGTTAGTGTTTATTCCATTCAAATTCGACTTTGTTTAATTTGTTGTATTTTGCTTACAGTGCGACGAACTCATATACTCACAAAGGGAGGCCGATGTTCTAAGCGATCTGATTGTGCTCTATAAGAATCTATTCCCCTGCAGCGTCGATGAAATGGTAATACTTCGTATTAATCCCAACAATGCTATTATCGTTTGTTTGAAGCCACATCACAACTTCAAACTCAACTTCATCGCAAAGATTCATTTCCATTCATCATGACAATAATTAATTTTTTAATTATTTACAAACATTAAAGTATTACTTAAAATCAGCATACAAGTTAAAATGAATAATGCAAAGCTCATCAGCTGCATCTTTTAATCTCTTAATTGATATCCAAGCCTAAAATCTCCTTAGATCAAATTTATTTCTATCTTACTTACGTTATATTTGTATCTATAATTTCTCACTTCCTGTCTAACACTTTGTTCTCTATCTCATTTAATTTGTAGAAAAAGGAGCAAGCGATGCTGATGTGCTTGCAAAAATATTATGCAGCCGCGGAAACGCTCAAGGATGCTGTGAAGCAGTCGGGTGATATTAAAATCTGGATCAGTCTAAATCCCAATCCCGATAATACAACAGAGGTGAATTCATTAGCATTTTGTATACCCTAAAGAGCCTGTATGAATGGGTTCCAAACAGCAATTATAATCAATTCAAATCAATTTTGAAACATTTCAAAATTTAATAAAATTTAAATGCAGAATGAATTTAAATGCCAAATAATGTTAAAAATTACATTCCGCTTAGAAATCGGTTAAGTTTTGATCAAGTTATGACGGTTTGAAGTTGGTCAGACTGCGGATTTTGCCACTTTACATGTCCAAATTTTTGTTCAATTTCGCATGATTTTTTACCAAAACATTAAAGGTCTCAGAATCAAGTTTAAAGTGTTGTTTTATACTAATTACGATATAGGGAGTTGATTAAAAGTGAAAACTTAAGATTTAAAATTTTGAATTTTCGAAATTTCAAAGGGGGGACCCTTAGCATCGAAATCAATATCTAGTAGAATCCAGAGGAAAATATTTTTTTTTTAGAATTTAATAAAATTTAAATGCAGAATGAATTTAAATGCCAAATAATGTTAAAAATTACATTCCGCTTAGAAATCGGTTAAGTTTTGATCAAGTTATGACGGTTTGAAGTTGGTCAGACTGCGGATTTTGCCACTTTACATGTCCAAATTTTTGTTCAATTTCATGATTTTTTACCAAAACATTAAAGGTCTCAGAATCAAGTTTAAAGTGTTGTTTTATACTAATTACGATATAGGGAGTTGATTAAAAGTGAAAACTTAAGATTTAAAATTTTGAATTTTCGAAATTTCAAAGGGGGGACCCTTAGCATCGAAATCAATATCTAGTAGAATCCAGAGGAAAATATTTTTTTTTTAGAATTTAATAAAATTTAAATGCAGAATGAATTTAAATGCCAAATAATTATAAAAATTACATTCCGCTTAGAAATTGGTTAATTTTTGATCAAGTTATGACGGTTTGAAGTTGGTCAGACTGCGGATTTTGCCACTTTACATGTCCAAATTTCTGTTCAATTTCACATGATTTTTTACCAAAAAATTAAAGATCTCAGAATCAAGTTTAAAGTGTTGTTTTATACTAATAACGATATGGGGAGTTGATTAAAAGTGAAAACTTAAGATTTAAAATTTTGAATTTTCGAAATTTCAAAGGGGGGACCCTTAGCATCGAAATCAATATCTAGTAGAATCCAGAGGAAAATATTTTTTTTTTAGAATTTAATAAAATTTAAATGCAGAATGAATTTAAATGCCAAATAATGTTAAAAATTACATTCCGCTTAGAAATCGGTTCAGTTTTGATCAAGTTATGACGGTTTGAAGTTGGTCAGACTGCGGTTTTTGCCACTTTACATGTCCAAATTTTTGTTCAATTTCACATGATTTTTTACAAAAAAATTAAAGGTCTCAGAATTAAGTTTAAAGTGTTGTTTTATACTAATTACGATATAGGGAGTTGATTAAAAGTGAAAACTTAAGATTTAAAAATTTGAATTTTCGAAATTTCAAAGGGGGGACCCTTAGCATCGAAATCAATATCTAGTAGAATCCAGAGGAAAATATTTTTTTTTTAGAATTTAATAAAATTTAAATGCAGAATGAATTTAAATGCCAAATAATTATAAAAATTACATTCCGCTTAGAAATCGGTTCAGTTTTGATCAAGTTATGACGGTTTGAAGTTGGTCAGACTGCGGATTTTGCCACTTTACATGTCCAAATTTCTGTTCAATTTCACATGATTTTTTACCAAAAAATTAAAGATCTCAGAATCAAGTTTAAAGTGTTGTTTTATACTAATAACGATATGGGGAGTTGATAAAAAGTGAAAACTTAAGATTTAAAATTTTAAATTTTCGAAATTTCAAAGGGGGGACCCTTAGCATCGAAATCAATATCTAGTAGAATCCAGAGGAAAATATTTTTTTTTTAGAATTTAATAAAATTTAAATGCAGAATGAATTTAAATGCCAAATAATGTTAAAAATTACATTCCGCTTAGAAATCGGTTTAGTTTTGATCAAGTTATGACGGTTGGAAGTTGGTCAACTCTTTAACCACAACCGTACTGGTACAAACGTTTCGGTATTCGGTTCTTGACAGAGAATTTTCATTCGGTGACGGTTTCAGTTCCGGTACTAAAAATGAAACGGTTAGTTTCGGTAAACGGTTCCAGTACTGGTTCCGGTACAGGTTCCGGTGTTATTCCCTGGACGAATTATTTGATAATAATTAGTATAATCAGTTTTTAATGTAATTCAGAGTCAGTCTAACCACGACGAAGCTTAAATAGCTTACTAGAATTACCATATCATATAGGTTTCATAGGAACGATCGATCGATGAACTATTTTGTTTTTTGAGATATCTCAATCAATATTTAGGATTGTGTTTTTGTTGTTGTCTAATACATTTTAAGCAAATTTGGCTAATATAAAACTATTCAATTATATAGCTGCAATAGAACCGATCAGATCAGTCGAAAATTGAATACAGGGCTGTTCAGCAACCTTTCCTTCTTGTTACAATCAAGTAGACTCTTAACTCCCATCAATATTTGCAGGAGAAGACGCAGGTAAATGCCACAATTTCACCGACAAAAACCGCCTATGAACTATGTCGCGAGTACTCGAAGAAAATGCGACTTCCCACACATCAGCTGACGCTATACGAGGTCATATTGAACGATAGCCTGGAACGGCCGCTGCATCACGATGCCAAGGTGTTCGATGTCATATTAAACTGGTCCTACTGGCCCGAAGAGGATCGTAAGCACAACTATCTGGTGGTGCGGCCAATTGAGATGCTGCGCGAGGTGCAACGCGCTGTGAAGAATCTGGCGACTGTTACACCCGGAAAGGAGCTGCGCTTCGCCGACTATCGCACCAAGTCCTTCAAGACGCTGCAGTGTGAGCTGCGTGATGGCAAAATTGTTGTGTCCAAAAAGGATAAGAACGATAAGACGACCATTATACGGGAAATATTCCTGCACAGCTCCACGGCATATTTGGGCTGTGAGCGCAAACGTGACTTTCCCTGGAGCTGGGCCATCACATTTGTTGAGCGCACTCAGGCGCAAATTATGAGGTAAACTATGGTTAAGCAATCAAAACAATCAATTATGTAATTTATGCAATTTAATTATAGATCACGTGATGCTCCCTACATTGGACATGTGCTGGCCGGCAGCGAATGGGTCGATCGCACCATCTGGTACTCCAGCATTTGGTATTGTCTTCATGGCGATAATATTTTGCCGCCAGCGGAGATCATCATTAAGTAAACATGCGATCATTCGAGCATTGCTTTCTTTTGCCAGTTTATTCTGCCCTTGTTTTATTTAGTTTTATTTGTATTGTATTTTTTTTTTTAACTATCATAATTATTTTGCAGTTTTTTATAGTAGCTTGTAGAAATAATTGGCAATATCGATTAGTTTCATAGTGCGATAAATTGTAGATATTTTGAATAAATTATTTAAATACATTCGTATATGTATATACATATGTCAGTATAAACATGTATTGGCCGACCTAGAAGAGAGCACATTCACATTTAATAATTTTCTACAACAATCGTGATAAAGCAAATGAAGATGTATTTATCATTTGTGCAATACGAAAGTGATTTCAGTCCATCAATAATTTAGTTAGAAAATTCTTCAGCACTTTAAATTCAGTTCAAGTCTGTGCAATTAAGTTAATCACTATCAAGCCATTCTACTTATTCACTTTTATTCATGTACTTATGAATATCGGCCGAAATCATTCGAGTTCATATTTTTGAATGAACTACATTTTTATTTAGATGTTGTATACTTTCTTGCATTTAACAATTTCAAACTGAATACTATGCCATTTGTCTTCAATGTATCTAGTTCCTTCATGGCCTCTTCGATCATTTTATATGTATGTGGATCTGAGCGTTTGTGTATGGCTTAAAAAATTGACTTTTATTTCTATCTTTATCATTTCTTAAATTCTCAACCATTTTGTCAAATTCCCTAGAGAAACAAATTATTTAATATATATATTTTTAAATCTATATCTAAATTTTTCACCTACTGTATTTATGTATTTATATGATTAAATTAAAAAAACTAAGATAACTAACACTGTAATTATATTGGGAGAACGTAGATGAATATGTCAAAACACAATATTTCGTATTTTTAAATGCCATTATAATCTTTCTATGAAAAATATATTAAATATAACAAAAATATACGTTTCATCATGAAATTATGACTTTCTAAAACATGGTGTATTATTTCAATTTGTTAAAAAAAAGAACACGAAAACAATTGTATTAAAAGCGAAGAATTTAACATATATAAAAATTATAAAAACCAAGCACTAAAGCATTTTAACATGCAGAAATTTAATTTAATTTTATACTTTCTCTTTAAATAAAATATAAAGAGGCGAATTTAATTTTAGTAATTTTGGGTTTTAAATTTAACACTAAATATAATGATAAATCTTGGTATTATATTTTTAATATAATTTTGTAGAACACAGGAAAACACTTAGTTGTGAAAAAAAAAAACTGATCAAGTCGATTAGGTATTTTGTTCACACATTTCTCCACAAAGGCAAATAACTTGTAAAAATTACAGTTCGAACATCTTTTTTTAAATAATTCCAATTCTTCATGACTTTAAGATAATCTCTTGCATTTTTGAGTAAAGCAGATGTTCCCGATTATTCCCGGCTAGTCAAGCTAAGCTATTGCAAATAAGATGGCAAGTTCTTACGAGCAGGTGAACGATGTGAGCATCTGGTGGTTCCCACCGGATTTTAGCCAATCACGCTTTGGGGACTACCAGGAGAGTGGTAGCAATTCCTGTACTTTAATCTCTTTACTCATTGCGGACAAGATAAATAAGACACTGAGCTTTAGTCAGGAAGCGACAACTCTACCGTCACTTGCCTGGGACATCATTGGCAAAGCAATTAATGATGGCAACAAAGTTTATCACGATCTGATCTCGGGAACTCTGAATCTGAATATTCCGGATGCGATTTCGGCCATAATTTCACATGAACATATTGATTTTCAACTGGAAGAATGGTTCTACACACAAGTTTTCATAAATAATAGAGGTTTTGATAGCATCAGCATGCAGCTTTCTCATATATTACAAACATCTTTGAAGATCTATCAGCAGCCCTATGACTGGGAAATTCCATCCCATCTATTTGCAGCCCTCATCGCCGACTGTCGCACAGTGATCATCTGCCTTGACCTGCGCACCTCGATCGCCGCCTTCGTTGATCCCCATCAGCATGGTGAACAGGCAGGTCTCGTTTTTGCCCATGTCAAACTAAAGCACTTGGATGATTTGATGTACTGGTACATCACTATGCTAGACGACATCTACGCAAGTCACCCAGATATGATCGAAATCGCATTCCTTAGCTCCCTGAATGACGTGGCCGTCCGCATTCCACCAGCCTTCGATACGTGCGTCTACGAATTCGACCACTCACTAATTAAAGGTTCGGAGAAACTCGATTGTCTAACCGATTCCGAAGAACATGCACTGCCCGAGAAACACGCTACCCCAGTTTTATCTCAATATTATTTGACATGTTGATGTTTCGTTTAAATTACATTTCTCGTTTTCCCAATTGTTTTGTTAAATCACACAAATCTATATCGGCTTAAGCCCTTAATGTGTTCAAAAGTACCAAGCTTTTAAATTTGTTACCCAGTTGTTATAAATATTTCGCTTTTCAAATAAATAATAATTACTAGAGGAAAATATGTATCTGTTTGGCTGTTATAGAAGCTCTAAAACGTTTCAAGACAAGCTAGAATTTTTTTGAAAATTAGTGAGTACAAGTAACAGAAATAAAATAAATGTGCGTTTTTTTAGATACTTGTTTCTGGAGATATTTTGATTAATATAGAATGTTTTGAAAAAAATATCTAAGGATTAATATTAATGATTCCCAATTATGCAATCAATTTTTTGATGTCAAACAATTGTAACTAGTTTCTCAAATATCATTTTTGGTCCAATTCATAAGTAGTTGATATGTGAAATGGTATTATAGACAGATTTTTTCTTAATCATGTTAGATTGTCTAAAATTGTTTTCTGCCTTAAATGAAAATAAGGAATAATAAATACATTTCATTAAGAATTCAGATAAGAGCAATTGGAAATGCATTTATCTTTTATAAACTTATGCAAAATAACTTTTTATCCAAATTTGAATTTTCTGAAAATTAATTCACCCTGAAATATTATACTGTCGAAACTATAATTGAAATATTGAAAAGTCGAACATGAAATGTGAAAAAAAAATGTGTTTTTATTATTATTATTATATAAGGTAGTAGTAGGTAGCATATAAATGTATATAACATACGATATACATACATACATATAAGTATGTAAAAAAGACATAGCTAGCTTAAATACTTTTTTCTGTAACTGCACTTGCAGTTTCGCCTGCACTTCTCACTTTCACTTCTCTCATTCTCTCTGTGATGCTCGCTTCGTTTTTCCAACTAATCTCACTTGACGATACGCTAGTGTTGCTTGCTTGTGTGTGTGTGTGTGTGGGTGTGTGTGTGTGTGGGTGTGTATGAGTGTCTGTGTGTGTGTGTATATGTGAATGCATCTAAAATCCCGCAACGTTGCCACGTTTGCGTCCATCGGCATTGCCATAAATTGCGGTTGCATTGCGTCCAATGGCACAGACCACGGAGGACGTTGAAATGGTTAAGGGCTTCAAATGGTGCCCCCGTTTTGTGAGCAACTGCAGCACGGCTTCTGAAAATTTACCATCCTCGTATTCGAGAACATCAGGCGAAAGTTGATGGTAAAAACGTGGTGCATCCACCGCCGCCTTCAGATCGTCTCCGAGCCACAGAAAACGTGCTGCGACCTCGACAATTGCTGGTATGATCTTGGTACCGCCGGCGGCTCCAATCGCCAGCCGTATGTTGCCGTCGTTATCCGCCAGCAACATTGGTGACTGCGACGACATGGGACGCTTGTGTACATCAATTCCATTGGACGGCGATGGTGGCAGTCCAAATAAATTGTTTTGCACACCAAAATCATTCATTCCATTGTTCAATATGATGCCCGTTCGTGGTCCAATCAAGCCGGAGCCAAAGCTGCAAAAGATCAAGCATTCATGTCAACAAACAACAATCGATCAATTCGTCATTGATTACACTCACTAGAAATTAATGGAGCTGGTTACGGATACGGCATCGCCATTGGGTGCCAACACCGCGAGGTGGGAGGTACCATAAGGATCTTCTTGGGTTCCAAATTGTGCCCCGTACTCCTGAGGACCATCCAGCACATGGCTGTCATTGATCTTGGCACGCTGTTGAGCAGCATACTCCGGACTGTTCAGCTGGCTAACCAATTCACGAATCTCATTAAATCGCGGATCACCCAGCTCAGACCGACGAGCGAATCCGAATTTCAAGGCCTCTGTAATGCGATGAACGGTCAGGGCATAGGATTCATCGTCAGCCAAGTCAGCACGAGTGAAATTGAATCCCTCGAGAATACTCAAAACATGCGATACAACAGATCCACTGCTCACGGGAGGTACGGCATACAGGGTGTCCTGGCCGAGGGGCATTGTTATCGACAATCGCATTTCAGCTGAATATGCATCCAAGTCATCGCGGGTTATAATACTGCCCAGCTCCTTGAGATCCTCAGCCAGCATTTTGGCCACTGTCCCATTGTAAAAGTCCAACGGACCATTGTCGGCCAGCAATTGATATGTGTTGCACAATTGTTTCGGTGATTTCAGTAAATCTCCCTCCATGCTTTGCTCACCGGTTTCAGTGTTTAAAAATACAGTCCTAAGAATTAAAAAAATTTTAATTTATTACAGGATTTGGTTCGTAACTTATGAAACTGGTATTCATAAGTTTGTTTTAATTTTTTGACACGCCTCCTTGCGCTCCCGCAAATCGCGAAAAACCACCACACCCACAGTTTTTAAGATGATACAGTTTTTGTGGTAAATAACGTTATCTATTAATATTATCTATATTCTTAATTAACAGCAGCAAGATCGGACAAGTAGAACGGAAGTAATAGATAACCAAAGTTATTAAAAAGGTTTTATTTCAATACAATCACCTAAAAGTATGCAGTAGTTTTTATTAGGTAGTAATTTCTTAAAAGTACTTTTATATATATTGAAATAAGTAACGAGCATCCTATGGTCGGGATCTCGACTCTAGCGTTTCCCACTTGTTTTTATTTACATATTGGACTATTGCATCTGTTTATATATAATACGGATAACATTTAATCCAATATCATTTATGAAATAAATTTTCTCTAGAAAATTTTTTATAAGTTTTACAGCATTAAAATTACAGCTAAACTTTTCCGGCGCCAATGGAGACTATTAAATGTGACATAGCTACACTGATAAAAAAAATTGTTTCTAAAATCAACAATATTTTTTTGAGCATTGTTTTTTTGAATAAATTTTTTCTCTTACTATATTTAAGAATCTAGGTTCTTGCCACACATTTAGGTAAGTTTTTAAAAAACTAATATTTTTCTCACAAAATCAAGAATTATACAAAAAATGGGTTAAAAACAAGCATGTTTTTATCAGTGTATATGTGAAATAAGCCTTCAAAATAAATAATTGCACTTTTTTAAGATTTAAATGTTTCAAGATTCATAGATTTTTGCCGCAGTGTATTCATTACACAGAGCGATACAGAATTCCTTCCTTTGCTGGTCGGACTGCGACTAAAGTAAATTTTTTTTTTGTAGATCTCTGTATGAATTCGACTCGTTGTTGTGTGAAAGCCGATGAAGTTCAGATCTAGGGCAATAGTGGAATTATTACAAGGTCTTACTCACATATATTGTGGATTATCCTTGATTAAATGCCATGCGTTCCGCACACTAATCTCCTGATGCTTTGTCATATAGTAGCCCGTTTCGCACAGCTTCAGGGAAGGCGCCACAAGGTCACGCCAAGGTAGCTTGCCAAAGCGTTGGTGCGCCAAATGATAACCCATGACCTCTCCTGGCACAGCGATGCTCAATGGTCCGAACAGCGAGGCATTGGGATTGGGATTGGAATCAAACATATTGGGATCAGCGGCATATGGTGCCACCATATGGGCATCAATCTGATAGCCCTTTCGCGATTCTCGATCATAGATGTTAATGAGGTTACCACCACCAATTCCCATGCTCTGTGCTGTCAAAAGACCGTTGCACAGCATTGCGGCAATTGTTGCATCCACTGCGCTTCCATTTTGTGCCAATATGTCGCTGTGCATAAGATAACAATATATTTAAAAATTTGACAGGCAAAATATTTAAATTATATTCACAATATTCAACAAATTTGCACTAAAAACTTGCTGAAATCTATGTGTAATCTGTTATAGTCCTGCTTAATGATATTACTAAGAATTTAAGATGCATAAATATTTGCAACGTGTTGCAGTATATTAAGTTATTATCAGCCTTATTGAAAAGCTCATTAAAAGATATTAAGGACTACAATTTCACTCTAATTTTATTCTGGAAGGGTGTTTTTTTTTTTTTTTATCTAAAAATCACATTCAGGTGTGTTCCAGAAATCTCTAAAGTTTATGAAGAGAATTGCTATTGAAAACAACCGATCGAAATGTCGGTGTTCCCTAAATGTCAGAGATTTCAGTTTTTCGAACATATTTTCAAATTCAAAAAAATCGGCTTACTTCCAGTGTTAACAAAATTTGTATAAATAAATATTACATTTTGTCAAATTTTTTCACATAAACTCCGAATGTAAAGCTAGAGACTTGAAATTTGGCATGGACCTCAGTTAGACTAATGTTAGATATTTTTTTTTTTTAAATTGGAAACAAAATTTAAATTGGAACTCGGAAACACCAACAATTGCTATTGGGTGGCTTTGGCGCTGTTGAAGATTTGTAGAACACCTCTGAATATATCTACATTAGATTAAATTTTACACAGTTAAGTGAACTATTGAAAGTACATAAAACCTATATAAAAGTCTTATGGAATTGAGTATAATTTTCGCTCTAATTTGATATATTTTTCAAGCCGCTTTTTTTATACTCGAATCCGATAGATTAAAGTTGGATAGTTTTCAGTATTTTCTCAAGCTTAGTAGATACTCTTTTTTTTTTAATAAAAGTTATGTAGATCTGTTGTTTTACCTTCCAACCTGACTGCAGGGCGGTGAGTCCGAACAGACAGCCGCCTTCTCGAAGACTCCCAAAGTGGACTCGAATTTCTGATTGTTGTTCAGCTTTGTTGCTGTCGACGGTGGCGGAGTTGTTGGTGATGTGGAAGCTGCCATAGCGGGTCCAGCCATTGAGTAATCTCCATTGGCTGCTGTTGTCATTTCAATGTTGTCGTTGTTCTGTTCCGATGTTGGTGGCAGCGGTTGCTCATCTGTTGGAGTAAATGTTATAAATGTGTTGCTTGTGCTTGGATTGCTTGTTGGTGGTGGTGTTGTTGTTGTTGTTGTTCTTGTTGTTGTAGTTGCAACAATGCTGCTATGTGTGCTATGTTCTCTTGTGCTAGTTGTGCTAGTTGTTTCTGCTGTTATTGTTGTTGTTGTTGCTGATGTTGTTGGTGGTGGAGTTGCTGCGGCAACAGCCTCTGTTGCTGCTGCCAATATTGCTGGTGTTGCTGTACCTGTTGTCGCTGCAGTTGCAACAATGCTGCTGCTGTTGTTTCGCAGGGGCGTTGACTTTGGCCAGTCTATAGTTGTTGTGGTTGCAGGTGCAATTGTTGTTGTTGTCGTTGTTGTTTAGTAAGTTAAGGTGTAAGAGTTTGTAGTCAATACATTTTTGGTGCCACAAGAAGAAGAAATTTAACATAACGAGTAAAAGGAGCAGAGTGCGAGGTGGTGAATCGGATGACAAGAGGCATGCAAAGCTCATGTGCAACATTTTTCATCGTTGTGGTTGTTGTTGTGGTTGTGGTTGTTGTTGGTGATATATATAGTGTATGTTCGGTGGGGATTAGTTGCCATTGAGTGTGAGGGTGGTTAGAGATGTGGAATTGTCACCTGTTACCACTTACCGCTGAAGCACAGGCTGATGATCACATAGCTTATCAGAGCAATGCCTATAAAGCAGATGAGCCCAATCGTCAGCTTCTTCATCCAGGCCAACATATTTGCACGCCTGCAACAGCAATAATCATTCAATATTAGTCAAACATCTTGCCACAAATGTCTCCAAAATCACTTTCACCTCAATGTCGACATGAAATATAATAAACTTTAACACTTTTTATACCGATTTATTTCCGGTATACACAAGACAATCTGGAGAATGCTTCTTATAACTGAGATAAGTAGTTACATAAGTACATAATTAAGTCTTAAATATTAGTTAACAACTATTATACAAGTTCAGTATACATAAAGTCAATAGTTTTAAGATTCAAAAATTGTGCAAGATCTGTTGGGAAATAAATGTGAATTTATTGGATGAGGTATATTCGCTTTCGAATATAAATATTTAAATATAAAAATTAATAAATACATACGTATTCACGAGACTAGCTTTATCTGTAATAAATCTGTCAATAATTAAATATGATACATATGAAAATGGACTTTCGCAAGAAAGTATGCTATACAAAATTTCCATGTATTTGATTTAATTTATTTAGTTGCCATCGAAAGTCTTCAGCTACAAAGTAGTTTGCTGTAGCATAGTGTAACTTGAGTGTGTGTGTGCTTGTGTGTGTGTGTGTGTGTGTGTGAGTGTGTGTAGCTAGAAGCCTGCAACACCGCCGCCTTTTCGATCAACGGCACTGGCATAAATTGCGGTCGCATTACGTTCAATGGCACAAGCCGAGGACATTATGGGATCTATTTTCCTCGGTCTCACTCCTCGATTGTAGAGCAATGACAGCACGGAGTTTGACAATAACCCGTCCTCGTAATTGAACAAGTTAGTGAGTTGAAAATTGTGGAAACGTGGCATTTCCACAGCCGTCTTGACATCCTCATTGAACCAGAGAATTCGAGCAATCACCTCGACAGTGTCGCTCTCACCGTCAACAGCAACCGCCAGTCGTATGTTGCCCTCGTGATCGGTCAGCAAGATCGGCGATTGTGACCTAAGGTGCTGTTCATTAATTCTTGATCTTGCAATGTTCAAACTAATTCCAGTACGCTGTCCAATCACATTGAAGCTACCACTGCAAAGGACAACAAGAATTAAAAGTTATCATCGATCACAACACATTATCATGTGTTCCATTTCCGACTGATCATTTCTATAATATAGCAGTCCGTTAGTATTTTTTGGCGGTATTTAAATAAATTATATGCGAACAAATTAATTAAAAGTACCTATCATATTAAGTACTTTTATTGCTGTGCTTAAAAATCGATAATATAAAATCGATAAAGCAAAGGAACTCAAGATTTACAATTATGAAGAGCAAGATAAATGAGAATACTATATATAAGTGATCGGTTATTTTTATTGGCATCAAGTGAAATGATAATTATTCACTTAGCCTCTTAGATAATATTTTGTTTTATTTAAAAAGGAAAAAAATAATAACAGATGTGACGTTATTAGAAATAAGTTGGATTTTACTTCAACATTTCATCAACGCTTTCACCACCCGATCCTCACATAATTTAATAAATATATTTTTTAGATACCTTGTTTAGTTATCAAATTAAAGTTCCTTTACTTACCGGGAATTAATGGAACTGGTTGCGGCTACAGCATCGCCATTAGGTGCGATTACTGTAGTGTCCGATGTACTATATGGATCTTCTGTGTTGTGCATTATATAACCATTATACTGAATAAGCAGTGCCTGGTTATCATTGATTTTGGCACGCTGTTGAGCAGCATATTCCGGAGTGTTAAGCTGTTTGATCACCTCCTTGGATCGTGGATCACGAAGCTCGAGGCGACGAGCGAATCCGAATTTCAAGGCCTCTGTAATGCGATGAACGGTCAGGGCATAGGATTCATCGTCAGCCAAGTCAGCACGAGTGAAATTGAATCCCTCGAGAATACTCAAAACATGCGATACAACAGATCCACTGCTCACGGGAGGTACGGCATACAGGGTGTCCTGGCCGAGGGGCATTGTTATCGACAATCGCATTTCAGCTGAATATGCATCCAAGTCATCGCGGGTTATAATACTGCCCAGCTCCTTGAGATCCTCAGCCAGCATTTTGGCCACTGTCCCATTGTAAAAGTCCATCGGACCATTGTCGGCCAGCAATTGATATGTGTTGCACAGCTTTTCCGAGGGCATTAACAACGAACCCGCCTCGTATGGCTTTCCACTTTCAGGGTCTACAAAATTACGGAGAAGTCTGTAATTCAAAAGAGTATAAGTCTACTAAATCAAGTCAGAGACATATCTCTTAGTAATTTCTCAACTTTTAGCTAAATTACCAATGCTTTTTATTTTTTATTTATTTATGACATAAGCAATAACTATAGAATCTATCAACTCTTTAGTATAATAATGTGAGAAAAAAAATGTTCATTAAGCTTTAAATTCATTTTTAAACATATGTATATTCCCATTGAATTAAAAACAATTTGTTTCTATCAGTAATATAATTTTATTTAATTACTTATATCAGCAATGCATTGATTTTTAGTTCATTAATTTTTAGAAATCTAGAAAAAGTTTAAAAAATATGTGAACAAACAATCTGTACTCAACTAATATGATTTGTCAACCACTTGAGCGAAACATTTAGTTAAAAGGTAGTTGTGAGAATGTGATTAATTTAACGTTTGTAAAATCACATTCAAACTAGCTAATATTATTTCTATACTGAAGTTCTCTTGTGCAGCTTCGCTAATTAATCTAAACTGAGAGATATTTAAAATAATTCATAACCTTTACTCACTTCAGTCGCGTTGACTCGTCAGCGTTGTCCCACTTCTCACGCACAAGAGTCTCCTGATTTTTGTTCATTATGAATCCGGTCTGACAGACCCTTAGGGAGGGTTCAACGAGTTCCCTCCAAGGCAGTCTGCCGAAACGTTGATGTGCTATATGATAACCCATTACCTCGCCGGGCACTCCCCTGATATATTCCATATTCGGATCGGTGGCAACAGGCTCCGACGATTTGGCGTCCACAAAGTAAGCCTTTCGGTTCGATCTGTCATATATGTTCATCATTAATCCGCCGCCAATTCCCAAGTTCTCCAATGTGTTGAGGCCGTTGCACAGCATTGTGGCAATTGTGGCATCCACGGCACTGCCATTTCTCGCCAATATATCACTGCGGGCAATTAACGTTTAAAATGTCAACCATAACCTCAACTTAAATGCTTATTACATTCCTAATCCTTAACTCTCCACAATAAACGCTCACATATTGGTAAAGTAAACAAAAAATTAAATTTAAACTCAAAACAAATTTTTTTTAATTATTGAAAATCTCGATATTCTTGAATTCGGCTCTAAACTTGAAAAGGAGAATTTTATAAAGCATATTTCACATTTCCTCTTATATTTTCATGTTGAAATAAATATGTGCATTAATTTAAAAACTTAATACAATACAGAAAGACATTGAAAGACGTTTTATAATTAAAACAAATAAATATAAAAAAAACCAATTGCAGAAAGATTGGAAATTCTTTCTGATATTCACACTTTAGACACAATTGATTTAAACTAACGTGTGCTTTAATTTGTGAGCTTTTAATGTACGAGTACTAAATTTGGATATACCTGCCAATATCACTACAAATTTGTCTATCGGAGCAGACAGCCGCCTGCTTGTAGACTCCCAATTTGGATTTGAACCCATCGTCTGCTGCTCTTGCTGCTCGAGTTATTGGTGTTGTCGGGGCAATTGTTGTTGAGGATTGCTGTTGTGCTTTGGGTGTGGTTGTTGGTGCTGTTGATGTCGGTGCTGGTGATTGTGCTGCTGCTGCAACAGCCTCTGTTGCTGCTGCTAATATTGCTGGTGTTGCTGTAGCTGTTGTCGCTGTGGTTGCAACAATGCTGCTGCTGTTGCTTCGCAGTGGCGTTGACTTTGGCCAGTCTATAGTTGTTGTGGTTGCAGGTGCAATTGTTGTTGTTAAGTAAGTTAAGGTGTAAGAGTTTGTAGTCAATACATTTTTGGTGCCACAAGAAGAAGAAATTAAACATAACGAGTAAAAAGAGCAGAATGCGAGGTTGTGAAACGGATGACAAGAGGCATGCAAAGCTCATGTGCAACATTTCTCATCTTGTTGTTGTTCTTATTGTTGATGCTGTTGTTGTACGTTGGGGATTAATTGCCATTAAGTGTTTGAGGGTTAGAGTTGTGGAATTGCCGACTATCTGAGTTGTCAATTATCAATTGTCACCTGTTACCACTTACCACTGAACAACAGGCTGATGAACAGATAGCTAATCAGAGCAATCCCTACAAAACAGATGACCCCAATCGTCAGCTTCTTCATCCAGGCCAGCACATTTGCATGCCTGCAACAACAATACCATTTAACAATCTAGCACGCTTAAGTCGAGTCTATTCGACTGGATGATATCCTGCAGCTAAGCCTGAAGCATGCCAGAATGAATTGCAATTTACGCTTAAGAAAGCTGCTGCTGCTAAATAAATCCACTACTCTTATATCAAATAAATAAGAAGAATATATATATGTATTTAAAAATTAATATTTTAAACATTATATTTATATAAACTAACAGCCGAAAAGATTGAAACAAATATCATCATAATGTAGAATTCTCCAGCGTTTCAAAAATGCATAAATACAATTTGAAAATAATTTCAATATTGATTATATTTTTTTTATAATATTTAACGCAACGTATTAGTTATCGCCAGTTCTGGAAACATAAGCTTAGAAAAGTTAGGCTGCAATGTGAATCGAGATATTAAAGGAATCAGGGTAAAGAGGACTGACAATACAAAATTTAAAATATAAAATATTTGATATATATAAAATGAATTATAATTAAAGGGATCAGGGTAAAGAGGACTGACAATACAAAATTTAAAATATGAAATATTCCATATATATAAAATGAATCAATATTATTATGATGAATTAATATCATTAGAAAAATAATTTTTGAATAACATTTCAAATTAAAAGTATTTAATGAAAACTGTATTTTAATAAAATTAATAAAGTAATTATTATAAATTGATAATATTAAAAATCAAATACCAACAGAATGCCTAAAAAGTAGCATAAATAGAAATAATGATTAATACGTATGACTTAACTTTTCTATACTATTGAGAGTAACTAAAGAGACATATTTAAATTATCTTATAAATACCGCAAGTCACATTTTAAATCATACAATAAATCAGATAAATTACATACATAGATTTCTTAAATCGGACAGACGTACAATCGAATCATGAATATGTATAGATAGTTTTGATAGGATCCTTCTCAGTATAGATTAAATATAAAATTGTTGCCCCTCTTTTACTATGCCCTCTCTCGCTAAAAGCGATTGCGAAAGCATTTCTGAAGGCTGTGAAACGAATTTGTTAGTAATTATGTAAATTTCATTTGAAACTCTTGTCGAAATTGCGGAGAAAGCGATTTGGCGCTAGTTATTATCGTAATTAATTATTTATATATATTTGAATACTTACATCTGTTCGCGTCGCGCCTCCTCGGCTGCGGCGGTGTCCTGCATCAGCTCGCCGCCATTCTTCTCCTCGTCGTCCAATCCGCTGGCGGATTTGAGTGGAATTTTATTCATGGCATCGTCGTTGTTATGGTGCACCATCTTGTGAGCATCTGCTGCTGCCGCTGCCGCTGCACTGTTGCTGCTGCTGCTGCAAGTTCTGCAATTGAATACGAATTGGTTGCGTATCAGAAGAGCGTTCGATACGAGTTCGATATGTATGCAACAGCTTATGAACTTGTAACACGACGCGCACTCAAGTATGCAACAGTTTTAGCACGCGTCCAAATGCAAACTGAATGAACAACACGACCTGCCACGCGGCATCAACATCGCCTGTTGCCTGCGTCATTGGCAACAGCAACAGCAATGATGTTGTTGCTGTTGTCGTTGTCGTTGCCGGCAACTTTGATAGTCGACTTTGATGGCAGGATGTGGTCGTTGTGGTCGCGTGTGTCTGTGGGTGTGTCTCAAACTTACACCCATGCCCTACCCCCACTCAATTCATATATTCTCGTGCCGATTCTAATGCTACACCACGATATTGTTGCTGTGTGCGTGTGCCACAAATGGGTCAGACAGCGACGCCAGCGCCGACGTTGCTTGCAACTTTCTTTTATGCATTCAGTAGCGAGTGCGAGAGTAGTTGTTGCTGTTGCTGTTGCTGCTGCCACAACCATAATTGAATGTTGTGATTGGCAACGTCGCCGCGGGTGGCAGGTGTGTTGGCAACGTGTGGAGTAAAGATTGTTTCCTGTGAATTGGGTTAATTGCCATCGCGTTCAAAGAGTGTTGCACGAGGGGCATCAAATCAGTTGGCTTAACATCGCCACCTTTTTGCCCTCACATGACCTGCACAACATTGTTATTATTGACAGTGGCTACCAAAAGGGCGAGCCAGCAATTATCTCAATGGGCGAGTGCAAATAAAAACCACAACAACAGACACTACACTATTGTGATTAGGGACTTACCAGCTTTTCAAGCAAATCAAAAACATAATGTGTAGTAAAAATATACATATATCTATTTAGCAACTCGAATATTTCAAAGATCAACTTTATCTGTGATTAATAAATATATTATTAGCTGAAAAAATTTAAACTATCTTTAACTATCAGAAAAAAATACAAATATTCGATTAAATTGTATAAAGCAAATATTATAAATTGAAGTTGTCTTCTACATTGGAAGGAAACTTCTTAACTAATTGCAAAAAAAATATCTTATTCTGATATCCTGTCAAAAAACTACGAATTTTTCCAAAAATATTTATAAAGTACAAGGCTGCAAACCGGTTCTAAACCTAATATTGAAGAACCGGTTCAGTTCGGGTTTTTAAGCAGTTTGAATCGGAACAGTTTGAACTCTTAAAATTATTTACTTTGCAAACCCGAACCTAAGCCAAACCGTTTTCTAAAATAAAAGGTTCGGTTCGAAAAAAAATAATTACATAAATTTAATGGTTTTCTAATAGAACGCAATTTAAATATTTAAATCTTAAAATAAATTTAAATTATAATCAAAATTTGATAAAAAAAAAAAAATTTAATTAGTTCATAAAATTGAGCCAAGGTTCGAACCCAAACCTTGGGCTTAGGGGGTATATGAACCAATTCGCGAACCGAACCGATGTCTTGCTCAATGGCTCGAACCGCCAAACCGAACCTTTAACAAAATTTTGGAGGTTTGCAGCCTTGATGAAGTATAATAAATGCTCAACTTATACGAATACTGTTTATAAGAAAAATAAGTAATTATTCAAATACAAACACTTATTGTATGTTAAAGCTTATTATGTTATTACATTGAAATCCAAAAAATTATATCTTGTCATGTGGGAGACGACGAAAATAATAGTGACAATTTATAAGAGGCAAAGTGGTTAACATAGTTAATTTTCTTATATCTTAACTCATAAAAGAGAAAATTCGTTTTTGAGAGAAGAACTTAAATTTCAGCAACAATAAACTGTACAAAATAAATTTGCTAACAGCACAACGTTAAAGTTATTGTATGTAAAAGAGCGCTGTTGTCTACTTAACACTTAGTTAACAGCGTAATGTTGTAGGTAAAATGCACTAACGTTGGTGTTAGAATATACTTTAAATATTGATTCGCTTTATTTATCATATCAGAAGAATTTAAAAATTAAATAAATTAAAAAAATGGAAAAAACAAAAAAACATTTGTTTACATGATTTATTTGATATTCACTTAATATAAATGTTAAATTATCATGTCACAAAAGTTTTAAATGTTAACGTAACTTTTAAATCAATTAACATTCATGTATGTATATTAATTGCAAAAAGCAAGTAGCTAGCAGCAAAATTTAAATAAAAGTATATAAAAATAGTCGGTTATATTTTTTATAAAAATTCTTGTAAAAAAAAGCAAATAAATTTGCATGTATTTGTTGGGTAACCCTCGACCTACTGTCGCTGGGTGTATCTAGAATCTAGATTCATAACTTTACGTTAATTGCGTTATCGCGATCAATCAGATTGTGCGATTCTACGAATATGCGAATATGTAATGTTTAGTGGGTCGCTCGCCTTTTATGTGGTCGGGTCTGTGCTGGCCTGGTTTGTACTGGGTTGAAATGGCCTGGCTATTTGCTATTTTTAGGTCAACTGCATTTAATTTCATTTCATTTTCGTTAAATGGCCGCATGGTCAGCAGCAACAAAAGAACAACACCAGAGGGCGGCAACAGGCGGAGGCGACACCAAAAAAAAAAAAAATAAAAGACAAAAAAACTGAAGCGAAGCACTCGCCACAATTACGGAGCATTACTTTGAGGCATGTGGAATGCAATTTGGGTTTACGACCCCATTGCTGCCGCCCGCCTTTGAGGCATAAAAGAAAACAAGCAGAATGAAGCACAAAGGAGGGTGAGAGACCACACCAAAGAGTTATAGGAAATTGCATGGACTCGCCAACGATCAATTTGCGTTCCGGCGCCCCTCAACTCCCCCTGCCCCTTCCAGCAGGTGACTCTACCGACTTCAATTGTGGCACATTTGCATGCGACACATGTCGATGGCGTCACTTTGGGCCATGCCTAAGGAAGCCCCCACCTCCGTCTCCGTCTCCACCTCCACCTCCGTCTCCGCTCCGTCTGCCTCTATGTCTGCATGTGGCGCGTGCGCAGTACCCAAAACCAAATATGGCAGCTTAACAATCCGTTAACGACTTGGAGTCCGATTACAAATCCGAATGTAAGATCCAACACCGCACTCCCCGACTTAATTAATGTCGTTATTATGACATGAGGCGATTAAATATATTTCGTGATTGGCGTGACAAACAGCCAATGAAATGGGCGTGTCATTTAATAAATTTAATGATTCCATGAACTCTTACAATATATAGAATATAAAAAAAAGTAATTAATCTGCGATGAACGCTTTTATCTAAGCCGCCCTCAATAACATCTTCACTGCATATTGATGACTCCAAGTTTCCATTCTACCTTTCCCTATTCCACCATATATTTTACACTCTAATTTAATTTCAATTTCATTAGATGTAGTTTTTTTATATTTATTATAATACATATTAGAGGTATAGTTCCAATTTATTTTAATAGAATATAATGTTATATTATTCTATTCTGTTCTATTCAACTCATCTGCATATCAATTATATTTTATTGCATTTCTGCCTTTTCTATTCTACGATTCGTAGAATTCCACTCATTTCCATATGCCTTTAGGTGGCATTATATTATTTATTAAATTATATCCGATTTCATATACATTCCATTTTGATTTATCTTTCTCTTTGATACGTTTATTTCCGATTCATTAGTTGTGCTTAATTTCATTTTTTACTTCATTCCACTTAGTTCTGTTATATTGTATTCTGTTCCCACATATCAAATTGCATTGTATTATGTATATGTATATGTTCCATTGCATTTCATTCCACCTGTAGCTAATTTTATATGGTCCTTTCTTTACTTCTATTATTTTCCCACTCTATTTATATTCCTGTCTATTTCATTTAATTATAATTAAATCTTATTTCACTTCATTGTATTTTATGTTTTAATTTTGCAATGATTTTGCAAGCAGAATATCTTACAGGGTACACACGCTTCGGATATCCGTAGTTATCTCCTTCTTATTGTTTCGTTATTTTTATACCCGTTACTTCAAAAATAAGTAAGTATAATAAGTGTATAGTGTGTTCGTTGAAATGTATGTAACAGGGAGAAGAAGACTTCTCCGACCCTATAAAGTATATGTATTCTTGATCAGCAGCCGAGTCGGTATAGCCATGTGTGTCTGTCTGTCTGTCTGTCCGTCCGTCCGTCTGTCTGTCTGTCTGTCCGTCTGTCTGTCCGTCCGTCTGTCCGTCCGTCTGTCCGTCTGTGTGAGTGCCTAGATCTCAGAGACCATAAGAGATAGAGCAACCAAATTTGGCACACAGACTCCAATGGCGTTGGAGCATGAAAAGTTTGTTTTAAATTTTAAATGAAAAACCACCACATTTAGTTAATAAGTTTTTTATGGTAATAAACGTTATCTATTAATATTATCTAGCATCTCACTTAATCGCAGCAAGATCGGACCAGTAGAACTGTAGTAATAGTTAACTAATCAAAGCTAATAATAATTATTTCAATACAAGCACCCAAAAGTATGCAGTAGTTTTTATTAGCTAGTAATTTCTATAAAGTACTTGACGGGTATGCTATGGTCGGGATCTCTACTATAGCCTTTCCGACAAGTTTTTTTTTTACTTTGAATCCACAAGGTACCGGGGGCGTGACGAGGGCGGAGCGGGTGGGGGCGGGGCGGTGTTCTCATAAGCCCAATGGGGTCAGCTAGACAGTTGATGCTGTCGCACAATTAGAATAGTCGCATATTCGCATAATACTCGGACTCGGATTCGGACTACATAAATTTAGCAACAGCAGCAGCAACAATAATAAAATTGCAAATTGCAGTTGTTGTCACTGTCACTGCTGCTGTTGTTGTTGCGTGTTTCATTTTTTATTTGTTATTTATTGTTGTTGTAATTGCTGTTGTCGTGTTTTTCACACTTGTTGCACAAAATTCCAATTGGTTGGCATTGCAATTGCGTCTCGAGTTGGTTTTTAGGTCTGTCATCGTCTGGGACAAGTGCGTTGTCTAAGGTCGTAGCTCAATTGGATATTTTGGAAATGCGTTGTTCAACGTAACGCCATAGACTTTGGGCTTCCGTCTCGGCCTCCAAATAACACACACACACACACTCGCAAACACACAGAGAGACCACACCCGGTATTACCCGGCACTGTCCGCCCTTTGGTTTTTTTGATTTATTTGATTTATTTGCGCGCTTGTTTGTCTTCATGCATTTTAATGTATTTCTGTCAAATTGCTGTTGATTTAATTGCCCAAACGATTCTCTATGAAACTCGAATTGATTTTGGTATATTGTACATTCATTCATGCCGTAAGTATGCATGTTGTCATGGGGCTATGATCCATGATCTATGGCCGAATCGTGTCTATAAGGCGGCCTTCGGTAAGTTAAAAAAAAAAACACTTGAAATTTTCAAATGTTTGTCCATCTAATTAAGCAAAACTTTTGGCAAACGTGGTTTGTCATACAAATATTGCTGCTGGTCAATTTCGCAGAAACGTGACTAATAAGACCGAAAGTTGCCCAACTATTTTATCTTAATAACTTCTCCATTATTATATTGCTTGGGCATATCCATTGATAACAACAAAATTGCTTCTTGGTATTATGAAAAAAATTTTAAGAGCTATAAATTCTTAAAAATTGAGCAAACAATTTAATTGTAAGACCATTTATTTTGATATGTTTGGGTATTTTTTGTAAGTCTTTTTTTTGTATTTAAACATGTTTTATTTAAAAATTTTATATATATTTACGAAGAATATTCGTTTATGTTTTCATTCGAGACGCAAATTTAGAAACATAAAGTCCGAGTAAAGCTAAGAGTTGTTAAAAGACTCCTAATAAGTAAAAAAAATTTTGCATTGCTAGTTGCTAAAATCGCACAAAAATGGTTGAGAAACATTTCGATTGATTTGATTTGAGATTTATGCATACTATATATCCGGTGGAAAGCCCTTCCCATAACTATACAAAATAAACCTAATAAGTGTAATCAAAAAGTTGACAAAATAAATGAAAAGAAAGATTTACACAGCAATTGAATAATCAGCGAGTGGAAAACCCCCTTATATACACTGAAAAAGAAAGGTGTTTACTAAAAATAAATTTGGACAAAAACTTTTTTTTTTTGTGTTGTTCTATAAATATGACCCAAAATTGTCGAAATCTCGAAATAACAATGAACCACACTAATTTTTCAGATATCGACAAGGAAATACGCTTACAGAATAATAATATTTTGTTTTTATTTTTTATTTAAATGTATAGTTAAGGATCGGCTGCTTATAGCCTGACAGAAAATAAATATATAAATTATATATAATACCTAAAATGAATTAGGATTAGTCAGCAAATAAATTGTAATTCACTCGGCAAATTTTTCTATGATTTTTTTTTTTTTTTTGTAAGGATTTTATGAGACTAACGAAGGATCAAATTTATATAAAGAAACTGTGAAACAAAACAGAGTTTTATTTGGTTCAAATTTGGCTCTAGTTGAGTTCTGATCGTAAATATAAACAATCTTTAAAATTTTTTTAAGTCAGCAATAACTATAATTTTCAGTTATTATGATCAACAAACTGAACTGAATTCGCTAATCAAGCTAATATTAAACTTTAGTTGTAATTCAGTTCCCATGCACCCTTAGGATCAATGATTGCACCTAAACGGAGACAAAGATCTTGCATTGATCTATGAGGTTTGCGTGCAAACATCATCCATCTCATTTTGACACATTCGCAATTCGTGACAGTGCAAATTGAGAGCACCCAAAGTTCAGGGACGTTTGGCAAATATTATAGTCCACACACACACACAAACACACACACACATGCGGCAGCATTATACATAAATATAGCTACATACATGTATGTGTTATATATAAATCTGTATATATATTTATAAAAAAAAATATATATATATCAGATTGACGAAAGGAAGACAGAGACAGATTGAGAGGCTTATTAGCTGGTGACGGCGGCATCACTGGCATAGTCCATACTCGTAGTCGGTGTGTGTTATGGTATTATACGAGTATATTTAGAGAATGCCTTAGATTGTTATACTCAAATGTTGATTAAGTTGTCAGCAATCAGCGGTACAGCCGATATTATAAACCCCGAAACCCACCGGAGATGCCGTTTAGCAACTGTAACAACGAGTCTATATTACTGTTGATTTAACTGTTGCTATTGTTGTCGCCGTTGTTGTTGCTGTTGCTGTTGTTGCTGCTGCTGCTGTTGTTGCTGTTGCGAGAGCTTTAGCTCCAAGTAGCTGCTGGGATGCAGCTGGCTATTAAGTGGCTGCCATTCAAAAGTGTATCCGAGATTTGAGCTAACAATTGACACTCAAGTTGCTGCTGTCACTCGCCTCGGCTTTATAATGATTTCAAACACACACACACACACTAATAGATAGATGGCACAGTAGCTGCTTGATAAAGTGTCTGATTGGATTCTGAAAACAAATGAATTGCCGCTGGCCAGCACAGTGATATCAAGCAGTTGTCCCTTGGCTTGACAAAACGGACATGTTGCTGTCATGGCACAGCAGCAACATGTGTGTATTGCAGGCAGATGAGTGCGTTGCAATGTCTTATCAGTGAACATTGCCGGCAATAGACCAAACGGCGGCAGCAGCTCGTTTAGATAACAACTCAGACAGCAGCAACAGTAGCAACAGCAGCAACAACAACAACAACTACAACAAGAACAGATAAACCATACAAATTTATGCTGTGTCAAATTAGCAACAGAAAGATCAACTGAACAACTGTACAAACTTATCATTGTGGCTGCTTTTTGTTTCAGTGTACAATGAAAGGCAATTGAAAGAAGGCTATCAATGAACTGAACTTATTTCAAAAGTAATTCAAATAATACTCAGACTAAGTCTGACTTATTCAAATTGTTTCAAACTGAAGGCCAACAATAAAAACATCTTCATTAAAATGGAAAAAATTTAATTAGTGACTAAAGACGAAGCCGGTCGGCTTAAGTCTAAACTTAAATTGATCGTTAAGTCTAAGAAAATACATATACATAAGCAATGAAAACTTAAAATATTACAAAAAAAAATTCTAATATTCAGGAGCTCAACTTTATTTATTTTCAAATATAGAGAAGACTTATTTGATCAATTTGCTAGCCCTATTTATGGCAAGCGATTTTTTTTTCAAAATACTACACTTATCCCAACAGAGAAATTTTTAAAAGGGGATTAATTTAGTCGCTTTTCGAAGTTTGCAAAAATATCGTCAAAATATCATCTAGTAAGTTAATTTTTATCTAAACTAAACATTTAGAAAATGGAACTGAAATTTATATTTAAAGGAAATATCTGCTAAAACCCTTTTGAGAATTGATAACGTAAATTGTAACTTTGAAGCAAAACATTGTTTTAAATTAAATACTACGTAAAGTATTGGCTACATTGAACTATGGCAAAAATTACACTAAAATTTTGGCTATAACTACTAAAAAAATGTACTATAGTAAAAAAGTAGAAGTAGAAAACAATAAACATATATGTTAGTATATATTTCAGAAAACAATCAACTGAGAGAACTCTACTTAATAGAAACTAGAAGTATTTTTCATAATTTTCAAAAACATGGTTTTCTAATTATTGAACTATGGTATTTTTATATTCACCTTTTTTTAATTACCTGATTCTAAATTTTTTTGTGACGACTTTTTATTTTTTTTTAAATTTTATTTACCTGCGTCCAACTGAACAGCAACACATTTTCTAGTTTTACTTCCTTTCTTTTTCTCTCTCCCTCTCTCTCTCTCTCTCTCTCTTTTCTCTATCTTTTCTTTCCCTCTTTCTCTCGTTTGCTGTGTCTATTTTCTATGATAGCTTTTTGGCCATTTTCTCATTGTCTCTTTTTTGAATATGTATTTTCATAATTTTCATTCCTGAGAGAAAATTTGAAAGCATCTTAATCTCAATCTCAACAAGTGTTCATCTGCGATCGCTCTTTTGGCGCCTGGCATTAATTCTATTTGTTTTTATATTTTTATTTATATTTTCATATTCATTTTGATTTTGAATATTTTGATATTTGTTGCTGTTTTAAGTTATTTATTTATTGGCAGTGGCAGTAGAAAGAAAACAACAACAATAACAAAAGTGATAATAATACTCGACAAATGAAACTGAAACAATTTTGTTGCCTTTTTGCCTGTTGCGTCTGTTTTGTTGTTGAAGTGTATTTGGGGTCTATCCAATACCAGATGAGCATTGCGTATTTCTTGATTATTGACTTGGACTTGGACTTGTTGCCATTGTTGCTCAAGTTGTTGTTGCTGTTGCTGCTGTTGTTGCCGTTGTTGTTGCTGCCCGCCAACGTTTGTTGCTATTTTCGTTGAACGTGCGTCGTCTGCGTTGTCTTAGGTGGGCGAACCTGGCGTCTGGTCGAGAGCGCCAATGCTGGGCCTCAGCATCCGACCAGTGTCACCATATCAGCCTAGCAACATAATCACACAACAACAGCAGCAACAACAAACATTTGCATTGCTTTACGATACGCACACGCACAAAACAACGACAAAAAAAATAAAAATAAAAATAAAAAACCAACAACAAACAAATGAAAATAAATCAAATAAATTATTATAATACACTAAGTATATATATATATATATACATATAAAAATATTTAAATTATTGTCGCACTGTGGCGCGTGTTGTCACCTCTTTCAAAAAAATGTCGCACTGAAAATCGCGCGCGTTTTTTAAAACGCACAGAAAACGCGTGAAATTCGTTTCGTATATATTTTCAATTAAATTCGCGCCGCTGCCTGACACTGTATAATCGTTTATTTGCACACGATTATGGTGTGTTGTATGCGCTGATAGTTTTTGAAAATTTCTATAATTTTTTTTTGTTTTTCAAATATTTTCTCTTTCGACTCTTTTATTGCTTGTTTTTTTTAGTCGCGTGTCTCGTCGCAGCGCTGGCTGCTGGTCAACTGAATTAAGAACGGAGCGTGTTGCGGCCGCGACTGAACGGCAGCGTCGACTGCGACGGCGACGGCGACCGCGACTGCGACTGCGACTGCGACGGAGGCGGCGCTCAATACGACTCGGCCAGACGAGTCACTTGTTCGCACTTTGTTGTTGTTGATGCTATTGTTATTGCTGTTCTTGTTGTTGTTGTTGCAGTGCAAATTGCTGTTGCTGTTGTTGTTGTTGTTGTTTTGGTTATAGCTGTTGCTGTCGTGCGGAAATCACGAAAATTAGGCAGCCCCAATGGACATAGGCCGTGATTATCACATGAAGCCGACTCGACTCGAGCCCGAAGTCTGCCGGCTAACGCAACGGGCAAGGGATGAGCATTGACGTGGAGCAGAGAGGGGCAGGGGAAGCGTCTGCGGTAGCTGTGGGGAGGCTAAACTGAGCTGCGCCACCCAAACGCCCATTAAAAGCAATTTGTTGACAGTGACACACAAAAATGGATACATAAAGTGAAGCGACAAGTTGATAAACTGACGACAAAAATCTCGACCCATTACCATTTACCACCCCCTACACCCTACCACCTCAAACCCAAACACCCCCAACTATAGTCTAGACCAAGGTTCGAAATCAGCTGCCAGATTTTGGCCAACCGATTTCATGACATCATCATTACAAGTCCAGACTATACAAGCGATTAAAATTCGCGTGCTTCGAGTCCATAGACATAATAAGTACTTAGCTCCAATATAAAACTGATAAATACACGTATCTAGTTGACTTTGACCTTTGATCAGCTCCCAGCAGAACCAGACCTCAAAGAAATATTGAGGAAAAGTTAGAAAACATGCCCCAGTCATTGAGGAAACATTGGGCCGTTTGTATGAAAATGATTAAAGAATTTAACATTGCGATTTCCTGGGAACAAGGAATGAGAAAGCTTCCCTATATATTACTCAACATATTCCTAACAAGAAACGTTGGGGACTCCTCGGGGAACTTTGCCAAAAATTCCCCAGGCACAAAACTAAAAACAAATTAATTCAAGTGTATTGTTTTCATTTTGAGTTTTTTGTTGTTTTTGTTTTGTCTTTTTTTTTTTTTTTTTTTACTGTGTTTTTTTTTTTAGTTTTCATTGTATTCAGTTATTGTTTTATTCATGCACTGATAAAAAAAATGTTCTAAAATCAAGATTTTGGTCTCAGAACTAAGATTTTTGGTCTAGAAAATGAGTCGAGAACATCAAATTCTTGAATTAAGAGAACACATCTTGATTTTAAGAACATTTTAAATAAGACCAAGTTCTTATTTTAAGAAAAAATGTTCTTAAAATTAAAATCAAAAAATAAAATAAATGAAAATTATTTTTTATATGTATATTTTTTTTATTTTTAAATTTTGATTTATTTATATTTTATTCTGTTTTAGTAATTTTATAAATGTTATTTTAATTTGTTACGAGGGGGATTCGAACCGCCGCCTACTGCTTCACAACTGAAGCGGCCTCTCTAACCAGAGCGCCACGGTGCCATCATTTGTCTGATACGAAATAGTACCTATTTATACTTTCCTAACCATTTAAGATTTTGATTCTTATATTAAGATTTTAAGATTTTTTAGATTAATAATCTTAGTTTTAGTAATTTGGTCTTAAAATAATCTTATTTTAAGAACAAAATATTTAAGATGAATGTTCTTGATTTTAGAACTTGGTCTTTTTTTTCAGTGTGGCGATCAAAAAAATGACAACAACAGCAAGTAAACGTAAGGGAAAATCAAGAACAGGGAATTTAAGTTCTTCAGTTTTCAATACAGTCATTCTTTGTCCCTCAAAAGCTAAATTAACACAACGGAAATTAATTTTCTGATGAAGAGAAATTACTAATAAGTTTATTAATATATGACCGCATGTGACTGCATATAATATATAGCTTTAACCCAATCTGGTTTGTAGAAATACCACTTACAAGTAATATTACCAAGTGCTTGGACGTACTGTAAATAAGAAAAATGTCAGCAATCACTGATTTTTCGATAAAGAAAATATTTACTAAGTCTCGGCGTACGGAGCTACAACAAAAATATCGGTCGGAAGGATATTTATTTATTTGTTTATTTAATGATATAATAATTTACGGAATAAAAATTGATTATATTCACTTATATCGCTCTGAACTTAACTCCAAATTCCCTTTAAATGTTTTTATTATTTTTTGCAAAATATTAAAATTCAATTTTTTAATACTTAAAAACCGTAATCAAAACAGCATCCTTTATCCGGTATTAAACGATTGATATTTGTTACCGTAACTGAAACCGAAACAAAACTTTCTTTTTATACCGAAACTAAAAAAAACCGATATAATTCGAACCGAAATAACCGATTAGACCGATTCATGTCCAACCATTATTTTCGATTCAATAAAGCATTAAATTCAATTCAATTCAATTCAAAGATGTTATTATCGTTTTTGAAACTAATTTTGATTTTAAATTTGAATATCGCTTCAATTTAATGGACCCTTTTTAGCCCATTTTCAAATTTTACAACTTTTTTTTATGGTGTGAACCGAAACTATACAGGTATTTCAAAACCGAAACATACAATAAGTCTGTAACCGTTACGAAACCGATACCCGTAAGCCGAAATACATACATAACCGAAACTCTAACTGAACCCAATATTCTTTTTGGTTTAATACCCTGCTTTCAAATTTTATTTACAAGCAAGGCTGCAAACCTCTAAAATTTTGTTAAAGGTTCGGCTCGAGCCATAGAGTAAGACATCGGTTCTGTTCGCGAATTGGTTTTTTCCCTACATTTTGAACTGATTAAATTTTTTTTTTTTTTTAAAGAAATCAAATTTTGATGATAATTAAAATTTATTTGAAAATTTAAATATGACTTATTTGAATCCAAAGTCTCAAATAATTGCGTTATATTAGAAAATCATAAAATTTATTATTTTTTTTTCAAGTGTTCGGTTCATGATCCGGTTCAGGCGGCATACAAAACCCGAACCGAACCGGTTCTACGAGGCTCGGTTCAGAATCGGTTTGCAACCTTGTATACAAATATTTGAAATTTGTTAAATAGATTAAATGATGATTTGGCCATAACTGTAAATTAACCTCCAAAAACAATTTAAATTTCGAATCGCAAATTTGTTGCAACGAATCAAACGAAATCTCGCAGTAGTTGAAACTCAGATTAGATCTGAGATCTGTCCTCTGTCTTCCTCACACTCTCCCGCTCAGCGTGTGCATGTGTCTGTGTGTGTGTGTGTGTGCGAGTGTGTGACGTTGGCGGCATTCGTAAGTAGACGCTGGATTGCGTCCGACAAACGGCATTGCTGGTGGGCGTCCTCAGATATCCGGTGCATCACTGCTCGTAAGTGAGCGGCTCTGAGTTCGGGTTCGGGTCCGGGTCCGGGTCCGGCGATGATACAAAGCCGGAGCGGATCATGGAAGCATGTCGATGTCGTGCCAACGAGCGAAACATTGAAATGTGTGTCAACAAATTGCACAAATTAACGGCAGCAACAGTTGCCACATGGAAATGCGATGAGCTTTGTACTTGAAAATAACAAAAAAGAAAAATAACGAGGGTCGGGAGTCGGAGCCAGGGGAACGAGGTGTAGGCGGTTCGGGGTCAAAAATGCGTATACAATCAGCTAATCATGGTATTTTCACAGTCAGTCCATATAACTAACAATCTGTCAATGAAGATGCGTTCAGTACTTGAATCAAACAGCGCTACCAGTTACCTTTTAAGGCAGCGCAGCAGCAGCGACGCAGCAGCGCAGCCGCAGCGCAGTAGCAGAGCCATAACGCAGTGGATCGCTGTCAGCAAATCAATTAATCCACTTTGAATGTTGGCTTAATAACTTGAAGTGGCACTTGCGGATGTGGGCGGTATTTGTTTAATATTGGTGGGTAGCTAATGTGAATAAGTTATGCATAGGATGGGCCCCAATTAAGGGGGCAGGTGAGCTACCTTTAAATGATGACACTTAACTCCAGTGTTGTAAAAAAAAAAAAATACAATAATTGGAAAAATTAGATGTACATACGTACAAGCTGTGAATAATACCGAAACCGTTAACCGAAACTAAACTTTAAATTTTTAGTTTAGATCCGTGCACTAAAAACCGCAACTCTTATACTCATACGGTTTCTATACAATTTTTCTAAAAACAATTTTTTATTGACTGCATTCTTATGTTTTTTTTGTATTAAAAATTAACAAAAATGTTGACTTTTTTCTTTGTATTAAAACTTAACTTCAAACTTTCTTAACTTTGTCAAACCTGAACCGATCAAAGGGAATGCCATTTTGATCTAAGATTGGCCTCTAAATTCCCTAAGTCTTAATATCAAACAGCGCATAATCATTTTTTAATTTTTCAAAATGGATTTGTCGTCACGGTACTGATACTGGAACCGAAAGGACAAAACCGAAATATAACATTTTATCGAAATTGTTGTTTTGGGACGGAGTTTTTTTTAAAATAATGTTCATAAAATTTTAAGATTTTCGTAGAATTTAATAGAGTTTATTGAGTTTAGCCTGGGCATTTAAGTGGTGCGAGTAATGCAAGCATTTAATTTATTAAATATATATTTAAATATACAAATATATTTTAAAGCTCACTCTAGATCGGTACATTTTTGCTCGAGTGCCTGTGCGTCTCACTGGCACCTATCAAAGCGCAAAGGCGTGTCTCCTGCTGCTCCCAGTGTTCTATTCGTTATGTATCGTTGATAGGCGCCAGTGAGACGCACAGGCACTCGGGCAAAAATGTACCGATCTACACGATTTTATATGATATCTCACTTTGTTGATTTGCTTTACCAATAAGCTTAGAGATCAATATTGGTATAGCTATAGGAATGAGTCTGCAGCGTCGAGTTGGAATTGTGACAACAAAGTCAACTGCAACTGCAACTGTTGCATGTAGGCGGTTGCCGTTGCAAGTGACGCCAACGCGATGACGTCACCAATGTGTGTCTGTGTGTGTGTGGGAGCTGCCCTTGGCCTTTTAAGTATGGTTAGGCCATAAAAGATTTGGCAGACAGTGGAAGAGTGTTAGCAAGTGAGACAGAGAGAGAAAGGAAGGAGAAGCGGTGCAATTGAACTTGTCGCTGAGCTAACTAAACAGCTGAAACAGCAACAACAACAACAACTTCAGGCGGGGCATTCAACAGTTTGGTCCACGAATTGGCCGACACTTTGGGGCACTATAAACATAAATTGTGACTTATAAATTTGCTCCCCTTCGCCTTTAGCAGCTGTCAGTCAGCGACGAGGCAAATGTATCTGTATCTGCGTGTGTGTATCTGTATCTGTACACTGATAAAAAAATGTTTCAAAATCAAGATTTTGGTCTCAAAAATCAAAAATGCGTCAGGAACATAAAATTTTTAGATTAAGAAAACACATCTTGGTTTTGAGAACATTTTAAACAAGACCAAGTTCTTATTTTAAGAATAAATGTTCTTAAAGTTAAAATCCGAAAATAAAAAAATTAAAAATGATTTTTTAAATTTAATTTCACTAATTAGAGCGCCACGGTTCCACCATTTGTTTTATATGAAACAGTACATATTAATACTTTTCTAACAATTTAAGATTTTTATTCTTGTATTAAGAATTTTGATTTTTTAGATTAATATTTTTAGTATTAGTAAAATAAAATTTTTTTATTTAAAAAAAAAATGTAAGATGTCTTTTTTTTCAGTGTATGTACGAGATGTGTTTGTGTAGCGCACTTAGAATTCTCATTAATTAGTTGAGGAAACATTTTTTAAGTGCTCTACTTTTTCTGGCTGCTGTTGCGCTTTCATCTGGCCCGTCCCCTCTTTTCGTTTGCCACTTTGCCACTTGCCACTTTGCCACTTGCCACTTTCCATGCCCCTTTCCTGAACGTCGTACTGCAACTATTTTGAGTTGCCTACAATGCTTGTGCTGACACACATATTTGTTTACAATCCGCACATCTTCTGCTGAGCTACTTTATTACGCAGCGTGTGATCCGACGCATTTCCCCCTTTCATCCATACCCAACTACATCCATTCCTCCATTCATCGCTTCATGTCCCCATCCGCCCCCATCCCCATCCATAGTCACGCCCCTCAACATTTGTTTGTCTTTTGCGCACTTTGATGGATTATCTGTGGTCTATTGAACGGCACTTCTTGGCTATAAGTAGATGCTTTATGGCCTGACAGCAAGTGGCAAAGCATACGAGAAGCTACAAGGTTTTTTCCCTCCACCCCTAAGTAGAACTGGATCTTTCCAAGTATCAAATAATCAACTTTTATCTATATACGAGAAAATGTATTCCAAATAATCCACGCTAACAAAAACCTTGAAGTTATTTCAAAGCCAATTGCGTTTTTTGAATTATCCATTAATTATGTTCTGCTTAAACATCATTATAAAGTACACATATTTACTTTTTTATTTATCACATATTTGAACAATAACAAAACACAAAATTCAATGCGAGCATAAATAATACGATATAAAGTTTGCACATATCATACAATTCCCAGCTGCTCCTTCTAAAGAAATTCATTTTATTTTCTTAGTTTGTTGGGAAATCTCATTAAATATTGAGGGTGAAATGAAAAAGTTCAGAGAGAGAGAGAGAGACTGAAAGATACTCTGTATGTCAGCTTTGTATATTAACTGTAAGATTAACAACTAATTGTATAAATAACCAACTAAAATGGTTTATTGAAATGTAAAATTTTTATAATTTGCTCAAATGTATACATTCTAGCGTACAATTTTGAGATTAAAATGGTATATGGTATAAGATCGTTTGGAATAGAAACTTATGGGAAAGGAGGAAAGTTTTATAAAAGAAACCGTGCGATGAGAGTTTTTAATATCAGCAGAACATATGTACAGTGTACACTAATGGGAAAAATGTTGTAAAATTAAGAATTCGGTTTCAAAACTAAGAATTTTGGTCTAAAAAAGGCGTCGAGAACATGAAATTCTTAAATTAAAAACACACATCTTGGTTTTGAAAACACTTGTTATAAGATCAAATGTTCTTTTTTATAAATAAACAATTTATTCTGATTTGGTATAATTTTTATACCACTATTGTTTTACAATAAAATATGACATATTAATACTTTCCTAACAATTTAAGATTTTTATTCTTGGATTATGAACTTCGATTTCTTAGATTTATGTTCCTAGAATTAGTAATATGGTCTTGTTTAATGAATAACATATTTAAGATGAATGTTTTTAATTTTAGAAGTTGGTCTTTTTGTTCAATGTATGTGTATCTTTAAGCGTACATATTACACGTACTTTACACTGCATGTAGTTCCGTTTGCATGCCTGAAAGAAGTACTTACGTTTGCAGTGATGCAAGATTTGTGGCGGAGGCGCCAACGCCGCATGCCGTGGAATGCATTTGCCAACTTTGTTGTTGTTATCGTTATGCCAGTGATTCTCTGGATAGTTGGCTGCAATTGTTGCAAATCCAATGGATCCAACAAACAGCTGCACACAATTTCGCGCTAAATGTTTATGCCAATTCACGCACCGCACACGGCAAAGGGGCAACACAAAAAAACAAAACAGAAAACAGAATGCGAAAAACCGGAATTCAAATTTGAAAAAATTACAGAAATCACTGCGCGGGCACAGACAGCAAAAAAAAAAGATTGCCAAGATGATGGATGGATGGATGGATGGATGAATGAATAGGTATGGTTATGGATGGCAGGAGTATGGATATGGATATGGGGTATGGCGGCCAGGTGAGGCCTCTTGTTGCAAGCTCTGTTCTTAGTTACGGTTACAGTTTCTAGTTAAGCGAATTCACAGTTCGACGCGCGACGTTCAATGTCTGACTGAATTTCTATTTCCGCTGAGGATGCTCAGAGAGCATCAAACGCTGATGGCGGCAACGGTGGAGATGGAGGTGCTTGATTGTACCAGCAACAGCAACAGCAGCAGCAGCAGAGGCGCAGCAGCAGAGGCGCAGCAGCAGAAGCGCTAGCGTCAGCGGTGGCTACTCCCAACCACATTCACATCTACATACACATCCACCCACGTGGCTGACCGTGTTGTTGGTGTTGCTATTATTATTGCTTAGCATAAACATACAAAAAACTAGTCGGATAGGCTAAAGTCGAGATTCCGACTATAGGATACCCGTTAAATACTTTTAGGAGCTTGAATTGCCTTAACAATTTAATCAGCTATTTCTGTCGTTATGTTTAACCGCTCTTGCTGCGATTAAGCAGGTTGATAGATAATAAAAATCGATAGAAAAAACATATAATCTTAAGAACTGTGGGTGTGTTAGTTTGTCGCGATTTGCAGGGGCGGAGGGGAGCGTGACTTAAATTTAAAACACACTTGACCTGCTCGAAGGCTATTGAAGTCTGGTTGCTCTACCTTTTGTAGTCGCTGAGATCCATTTGTTTATACGGACGGACAGACAGACAGACGGACAGACAGACAGACAGACAGACAGACAGACAGACAGACAGACAGACAGACAGACAGACAGACAAACAGACAGACAGACAGACATACAGACAGACAGACAGACGGACAGACAGACGGACAGACAGACAGACAGACAGACAGACAGACAGACAGACAGACAGACAGACAGACAGACAGACAGACAGACAGACAGATAGACAGACAGGCGTACATGGCTATATCAACTCGGCTGTTGATGCTGATCAGGAATATTTATACTTTATAGGGTCGGAGATGCCTTCTCCTCCCTGTTACATACATTTCAACGAACACAACATACCCTTTAACTTATTTTTTAAGTAACGGGTATAAAAACGAAGAAGAAGAAGGAAATTAAATGCCGCTGCGCTCAGTTCCTGTGTTGGCGTGAGTCTCACTGAGTGTGTCAGTGTACTCGTATGTGTGTGTGTGTGTGTGTGTGTGTGTGTGTGTGCGTATACTCATTCACACACATTCAAATGGCAATGCATGTCATTTTTGTTCACATTTAAAACAGTTGAAGCAGCATCAACAAAATCAAAAAGAAGAAAAACATTCAAAACAAAACAATTCCAAAGAACCAGCCTCGATCTTATAATGCGATACATGGCGTATGCGTTATATTAAATACTGAACAAATTCTTTGAGCTTTGAACTAATTGTGGGAATTTACCCCGAAATGACTTAACATTAAATCGCTGAAGCAATAAAATACCATCAAGCTTATAAAAATGAACTGCAATAATTGAACCTTTTAGTTGCAAACTCAGTAAAAAATTTTAAAAACCATTATTATGGAAAATTATCATTTTTGTATACGTATTTTGAATGTTTTGTTGAAACTTGCAAGACACAATCAAAATAAATAAATAATAAATTAATTATTTAAGAACTATAATGTATATTGTATGCTCATGTATAGTAGATAAAAGTGAGCTTATTTTTCGCAATTTTGAATTCAAATCGATATCAATTAATTTTTGAAAATTCCCTCTGCCAACTGTGAAAAAATAAAAGTATTTTATGTAAATAAGTATTACAATTAAAGCATATAGTATATAAAAAAAACACAAATAATTCTATTGTAATTTTATATATTATAGTATATATAACTAACATTATCATTAGTTCTTTAGGTTTTTGTTCGATAGAACATGTGGCAAGTTTTGACGGATGTTTCGTGGTTGTTGGTCACGTCAAAAGTTAATTCCAGACTTTTTCCACCACATGTCGTTGTTGTACTTGTTGTTCTTGGGCTGCTGTGGTGTGAATGAATCACAGCCAACAAAAATATTAAACAGAGCAAAAAAGCTACATAACCGAATGAAGATATACAGATACAGATACAGATACAAAACATTTTGGGCCTGGTCGTTGCCACGCCACTTGTTTGTTTACATTGGCAGTGCCCCTGTAACACGCCCGTAGCGAGAACGAGAAGAAGAAGCGCTGCGATCGCGCATACGCCGCATATGACGACGGGCCGTTGTTGAACTAGGCGCGATTTGAGCTTTTCCAGCTGGCATCTAATAAAGCGCAACGGAATTGCCCACCACAAAGATAAAATAAACCAAAAAAAAAAAACAACTATGCCTATGCTCAGACACATTTTTGTGGAGCCAAGTGGCTGCCTTTTGGCCACTTCGCCACTTGGCCACTTGACATTGACGGGGCAACTAGTGACATTTGCTCTCAAACACACTTAGACGCGCCTGAGTCGTTAAAATTCCTATATGTAATTGTTGTAGCTATTGTTTTTTTTGTGTTGTGGTGTAAATGTATCCCACACTTACATATAGTATAGTTGGAGAAACGAAACGCACTTCGGTCTCGAAGCAGAGTGACATCAGTGCGACGTTTTTAGCCAACAACTGTTTGCCATTTTCGGTTTCGGCCCCCAGACAGGCGATTGGTACAATTGGTCACCGAAAAACAATTTCTATCCATTAATTTACAACTGACACACAAAGCTCAAAATTAGGAACCAATGCGAAACCTATGCAATTGACAAGAATACGAATGCTCAATACGCTCTCAAATTACGAGTATTTATTAGGGGGTTTTGTTTTTCTATTTAAGCTCTTCTTCTACATTGAGCAATTCATTTAAATTAAATCAAATTAAAAATTTAATTAATTTTTAAGCAAGTTTTGCTTTTTTTTTTAAACTCTTCTTCAACATAGAACAATGAAATTAAATTAAATCAAATTAAAAATTCAATTAATTTATAAGCTAGCTAAGTTTGTATTATAAAATATTAATTCAAGATCTTACACAAAATCTTGTAAGCAGTTATATTTTGTATAAAGCGCAGAATAAAATTTAAGACTGGTAGAATTAAGTTCAGTATTTCGATTATAATATGTAAATTATACATAAGATCTTTTCAGTAAGTAAAATTAACATTTTTAATTAGTTAGCATTGTGTTTTATCCAGGAACAGTAAATAATGATTATTTTCTAGTAACTTCTAGTAACTTAAAAAAAACGTGAAATATACCAAAATTTTTCTTTAATAATCTATGCAATTGTACCATGATCTTAAGATTTATAATTTTTATTTTTTACTCATAAAATAATCATTATTTTTAAGCAAAAAAGTAAAACTAAAGAAATAATCATTATTTTTGAGCAAACAAAAATAAAACTAATAGCATAATAATTATTTCTTGAGTTTTATTTTTTTAATCAAAAATAAAACTCATGGTCTTATTTTGACTTTTTTTATAAGGAACATATAGACAAAATTTATATATAATCCTAGTCACTGAACCATTTTTAAATTAAAAAAAAAGTTTTAAAATATTTTTAAAACTAAATTTCCAATAATACAATTATTTCATTTAAATTTTTTTTTTATAATGTCAAAATAGCACCTTGAATTTTATTCTTGATTTAAAACAAATTAAACTCAAGAAATAATCATTATTCTATGAGATTTATTTATTTGATCAAAAGTAATGAATATTCCTGAGTTTTATTTTTTGCTCAAAGTCTTCATTTTTCTATGCTCCATATTCATTCATATTATCCAAATTATTTTTTATTATAATTTAAATCCCATTGGCCATTAACACTTACAATATTATTTATTTATTCCTTTTTGTTAAATCAAATGGTGAATTAATCTTTTTCACTCTACTCAACTCTCTTCCATGGCCTCTTTTTGATCCGTAGCTTATTACAATATTTTGCAAGTATAGATACATTAATTTTGTTGATTAAACACCATTGAAATGTTCCCTTTTGTTGTAGCAAACTCGATGACAAAGTTTGGTAACTTTTGTTGAAAATTGTCTTGAAAATCACTGGCCTAGAGAAACTTGTTTGTTGCCGAGTGTAAACGGATTGAAATGGAAGTCGCGTGGCAATTAGCGATTATCGCCATTTGATAGCCGACCTCAAATTGGTTAGCATGGGGTGCAGCACTTCCGATAGTTCTCATTCTGCCTCCTCCTCCTCCTCCTCCCTCCTCTCATCCACCCACCCATAAGTCTCTTCAGTTAATGGGCCGCGTTCATTGGCCTCTTAGCGTTGCCTTGGTTTATTTATTCAGCCTGTGGCCTCATCCGTTGCATTTTAAGGGCCATAAAATGTACTTTAACCCCAACAAAAATAAGAACAACAACATGCTAGTCCAGATAGGGATAGACGAGGGGATCTCGGGATGAGCGCAATGATTGCCAGAGAGTTTTCTTGGTTTTTGGCCCCAGCAAAACTTTGCCCTGTAACTGACTGTAGGGAGGCGGACGGTGGGGCAGAATGAAACGTCGTCTCTTTCGCACCGGCGTCAACCAACGCAACTCTGTCTCTCTCCGCTGACGACGCTGTTGCAGCGTACGGGAGGCACAATACGGACGCACTGTCACATAGTAGAAGATCTCAATGACGGAAAAGATGCTGAAGCCCATAAAAAGTCCAAGTAAACCGCCAGTGTTGGCTGCAATACAGAAAGAAGTGTTAGGATCACGAGGGATTGTCGACCTGGTTGCTCCCCTTACAGAGAAACTCGGTGAAGCCAAACATTTCGGATTTGGTAGTGCTTCGAAAGCTATTGGAGACATAATAAAAGTGTAGAATGGATAGCTCGTCGTTTGCCGAATCATTGATGGCATTGAAGAGAGCCTCGGGCAGATCCTCGGCACTCTGGTAGCTGGGACCCGCCACAATCATCGAGGTCGACAACGTCGTCTTGTAGGTGAGCTCAAAGCAACCCGGCCAACAGTTCTCACACGACAATTCAGTTTTCGATGACTCAATCTCGGTCTGGACGCGATTGGTGCAGTTGTTGTCATTGGGTCCGCAGACACGGGCCGCCGGATCAATCCTGGGCAGATAATAAAGCACACAGCTGCAGTCACGGAGCAGCAACTTCGCCTCGCACTCCAGCTCACAGTTCTTGCGGGAATACGTGCGATAATAGATGAGATCGTTCTCATCCGAAAACAGGCAACGTCGCACCGATTTCTTGATCGATCTTATGCTGAGTGTGGCATCCTCATAGACGGGCTCAATGGGTATGCGTGCCTCCCGTCCAGATGTCACAATGAATCCATAGTTACTCACCTTGGGCAGCTCGGCGGGATTATGCACTAGCACCTGTTCACAACGAAAGAAGATTTATTTAGTACTCAGAGAAAAATCGATTGCCAACGACCTTGAAGCCATTGCTCATGGACTTGGTACAGTAATACTCCGCTGTAGAGGCATTCAGCACAACAGTGAGACCCATGCGACTGCCAGTACCGCCCGATGTTCTTGGATAATAATATTCGGGCAATTGCTTTGCATAACCACGTTCCGGTGTCCAATCGATGGCCTCGTAAACTGAACTCTCCTGCACCGGCTCCAGACGCACATCATCCGTATAATTGCGAAAGAGAAAACTCGGATCCAATGCATTAAACGTGCAGCACAGCCCGTCATCGGTCAATATCGACTTGAAGATCATGGAACAAGCTTCCTTACGCGAACCGAAACTACAATACAACAGCATATCATCACATGGCTGTGCCACATCCACCAGCAACGCCTTGAAGTACTTCCAGGTGCCAACATACGTGATTGTCTGGTCATCTCCCTGACTGCACAGGCTCATTAACAACGAGTAATTACTGCTCGACCTACGAAATGAGAGTATATCAAAGAAAATCAAGTGGAAAAGGCTATAGTCGAGATCCCTACCATAGGATACCCGTTACTTTTTTCAATATATATAAAAGTACTTTAAAGAAACTACTACCTAATAAAAATACTGCATACTTATTTCACTTACTTATTTCAATATGCATCAAAGTTTTTTTTTTTTTAATTATATTAAGCGTTGAATCCATACAATACAAAAAATAGTAACATTACAACACAAGTATAGTAACTAATAATAGGACCAAACCTCAAGCTAGGCGCATGAGGACTTGCTTATATAAAAATACTTTAAAGAAATTACTATTTTTAAGTGATTGTATTGTAATAATAACTTTATTAATAACTTTGGTTAGCTATAACTCCCGTTCTACTTGTCCGATCTTGCTGCGGTTGAGTGAGATTATAGATAAAATTAATAAATAACGTTATTTACCATAAAAACGTAGTTATCTTACAAAATGTGGGTGTGGTAGTTTTTTGCGATTTGTGGGGGCGGAAAGAGGTATGGCTTAAATTTAAAAAAAACTTGATCTGCGTGAGGTCTATAGAGATCTGTGTGCCAAATTTGGCTACTCTATCTCTTTTAGTCTCTGAGATCCTTTTGTTTTTTATACAGACAAACAGACGGTCTTTCGCGATTTGTGAGGGCGGAATGGGTTGTGTCAAAAATTTAAAACAAACTTGATCTGCTCCAACGCCTTTGGAGTCTGTGTGTGAAAGTTTGGTATCTCTATCTCTTATAGTCTCTGAGATCTAGGTGCTTACACAGACGGACAGACAGGCAGACGGACAGACGGACATAGCGAGATTGACTCGGCTGTTGATGCTGTTCAAGAATATAAGCACTTTATGGGGTCGGAGATACCTCTTTCTCCATGTTACATACATTCCGACGAACACAATATAATAGATTTAAAGTGTATTTTATGCTTTTTTCAATATAGAATGAATTTAATTAAATAATTTTGATAATTAAAGGCAGCCATTGTAAATTTTTGAATCATTTTCTGTTCTTTTGGGTTGTAAAAAATTTGTAGAACATGCCTGTATAAAAAATCTGTAGAGATTCGGATTTTAAGATGTACTTTGATCAATAGAAATAGAATCTTTTTTCCTGAGAATACAATTCAAAAATTTTACAGTCCAAAAAATTTTGAAATAGCAACTCAATCTTTAAAGTAAATAATTTAGAATCCATAATATAGAAAAACCAAATCCCTGCGATACTCACCGTGAGATGCGCTGAACGCGACTACGGAGTGCCTGGTTCAAATTGCAGATGGTAACAGCCGGAAACGGCATGTTGCTGGTGAGCAACTGCTTGGCGCTGGTCGAGATTATGATGGGCGAGGCGCTCCATTTGATGTAGATGTTTGAAATGAAAAATCCCGACAGGATGACGACCAGAATAAAGGATATGCCAAAGAAGACGCTGCAAAAGCCAACATCAAGAGTCTTTTTATAATATAGTCATATAAATTTGAGTTGGATTCACAACACACCGTTCTGGAATTGTAATACGCTCCTCGGCTATATACTTAAGGCCATGCAAGGAGCTGTTCTGTAGATAATATTTGACGCTCTTCTTGATCGCCTCACGGCTGCAGAGCGTGAGCTCCTCGTCGCTGGAGTCACCGCTGTGATTGTGGTGTTCCCTATTGGACGGCAGGTGGCGTATTCGCCCTTTGGGCTCCCCATGGATGTGCATGATGGAAACTGACATCGGAATTTGTCCCGCACCTTGCATTTATAGTTGAGGCTACATTTCGATCCAAATCGCTGCTCATCAGCCTTAATCATATTGACACACGGCAAATATGACTGCAATAAGTCCCAAATTGAATTGCACTCGTCAAGTGTCGCTTAATGTCCACCGTGCACAGTGGGCGTGGCAATGGTGCAGTGTTTGCCAACAACAAAAGGGTTTAACGGAACTGTGCAAATTATGCAAATGCATTGACATTTCGCCAATGTTCAAAGGAAACACATTTACACTCAGAAAAATATTCAATTATGAAATTAAGTACCACCGCACTTGAATTTAAACCGTTTTGTTCCTAAAATTTTTAGATTGTTGCGTACTAAAATTCTTTTTGTAGTTTTTGTAGTAGTTTTTTGTAGTGTTGAACTAGTTTAGAATCTTTTTTACATAAAATTATTAAATAAAAAAATTTATTTTTAATATATTTAATATATTAATATATAGATAATAGAATGTTTTGTACTTAGTTTCGAAAAATCTGAACTCTAGTCAGCATTTGAGATCATTTGTACTTGAATATCCCCTGTTTGAATACGGAAATCAAGAATTTTTTATAGTGTATGTACATTGGGGTCCCGTGTTCATAAGTAACAATCTTGTTCCTCCATCCAATCCACATGGTGCCGGCAACAGTATATAAATAGCTGAGGGCATAAAATACGAGTACATAATATAAACAATGGTCAGCGCGTAAACGCAAAAGCAACAAAGCAACAGAACTTTAAACTAAACAAAAACAAATCCCAATCCGAATACGATTTCAAAGACATCCCGATGCATTCTGTGGCTATATTCAAATAATTCATTTGATTCAGATTCTAATTTAAATTTGATTTTTTTTTTTTTTGGTTACCAATAACCCAAGCATTTTTTTGATAGCTGTTTTAAGGGGTGAGGTCGCATTCTTGATGATAACTCGAATCAGAATTGTTCTACAAATCTGTAACAGCGCCAAAGCAACCCTAAAGCAATTGTTGGGATACCTGAAAATAATCAAGCATTGTATACAAAATTGTTGAGAGATTTGACAAAATCAAATATCTTTTGAATTAAATTAAAATAATATGTAAACTGAATTAAAATGCATAAAATTCATTTTTTACAATTTTGCACATTATACAAAATATTCCTCAAAATAAAAATGTTGTTCAAACTGGAAGTAAGCCAATTTTTTTGTCTTCGAAAATATGTTCGAAAAAACTAAATCTCTGACATTAAGGGAACACCGACATTTCAAACGGTTGCACAATAGTGCAATTTTTCTGCCTAATGTAATTTTTGTGCGTCAACAGAAAAAATCAGCTAAAAATGATCGATAGTGGCAGTTGCTTTCGATTGTTTTGTAACAATGTAAAAAAAAAAACACAAAAGCCCATACATTTTTGATTGATATTCGTTTGGTTCTCATTTCTGGAACAGCCCTGTATGTTTCTATATTCGTAATGTAGATGGCGCTGTCGCGTAATAAAATATTTACATTTACCGCCTAATAGTATGCAACTAAATTGTCTTAGGAGATTTTTAAACCCTGGTCGAGGATATATCGGGTTTGTGCAAAGCAACAGGCAAAAGAAGATGGCAGATCCCAATAAATATAAATATTTTTATTAACATCGACATTTAATAACAAGAAATATTGTACAGCTAAAGGCTTAAGTTTTGGCACACATGATAAGTATGAACGGATAGTAATATCGGCAGTTATTACTGGACCGGGGTATATTGTAGTCGAGCACTCTCGTTTTAATTTGAAACACTTTTAAGTTCAATCATAAAATTCAATGCAAAAGCATTTCATGTTCATATATTCACAAACAATTGTACATTCATTTTGCAATTGTAAATAATAAGAGAATATTCTATATAAAAATACTTTGTAAATTTGTAAAAAAAATTAGTAAAAATTTGTGTGTTATTGTTCTAGCTAATTGTTGTTAAACTGAAAGAAATCAACATTGAGATCCAAAATAGCCGCATTGGGTGTTTCCTTCATACTGAGCGCCTCGACAGCATTGTCGCTGGCATGATCGTAGTGCGGCAACATTGCCCCTGCCACGTGACCCACTGTGGGCGGTGCCACAGCCACCGGAGGCTGCATGAGATCGCTGACATTGCGCAGGAGACTCTCTTCGGATGGTGGCAGCAATTTACCGCCGGCGGACAGATTTAGCCGCTGTGCAGCTTCATCAGTGAGAGTGTCATCCAGGGACATGCTGAGTCCCGGATAGTCGACCAGATTTCGTGGACCTGGCACAGCATTGGCGTGCATTAGCTGATGTAGCTCCGGTTCCGGAGTGGGCGCCTGCGCCGACTCCATTGCCGACATGTCCAGGGCATACTGACCCTCCGGAATGCCCAGGACACGTGCAATACGAGCGTTAACAAAATGCAGTCCAGATGTATTACGTATGAGGCGAGTGCTCCGCAGTTGTAGCTGCTCCACAAAATCATTTAACTCGTGCAAAAATAAATCGGCACGCTGCTCCTCGTTGAGATGACCATGGCGCTGCAGTTGAGCTGTAAGCAATCCAAACAAAGTCGGCACATTGCTCTGCTGCTGCTGTTGATGTTGCTGTTGCTGTGGTTGCGGTTGCTCCTGTTGCAGCTGTTGTTGCTGCTGTTGCTCTTGGCAAACGGCAATGGCACTGGGCATATGCTCGGGAAACTTCACATAATGGCGCTGCAAACGACGACCCAAAAAGATCTTGTTGCAGCCTGGACAAATGGCGTTTTGAGGCACAGCTCTTGGCTCCCGCATCGCCACTGCAGGCGGCGCCGAAGGCGTTGCAGCTGCTACTGGAGCCCGATAATCCTTGTCTCTCAGCTCTGCCACAAGCATATCCATCATCTGCGTGGAATTTGGAGCTGATGCTTTTGCTAAGGACATAGGCGCCGCCGCTTGTGGCAGCGCAGCGCGTACAATTCGGCCGGATCGCGTGCGATGCATCGAATCAGCATCTGCTGCTGGGATGGGCTCATTCATTTGCTTCTTGATAGCTCCATTTGGCGCTGCAATAGTTTCAGCCTTTGACTCTGTTTTGGTTGTTGTTGTTCTTGTTGCTGTTGCTGTTGTTGTTGTTGCGGGTGCAGGTGCCGTGCGTTTTTTTGAGCGGGTTACTTTGAAACACGTCTGCGCTGAAGAACTGCGATCAGTGGAGCACATGCCCATGCCAACAGGGTCCATGCAGCGATAGATTGTCTTCTGGTTGGTCACTGCATTGGTGCGCACCACCTCATTCCGTTTCCTGTGATAATATGATAATTATTAGGTAACATATATATTGAGGAGCACTAACCGATCAATGACAATATGATCCTCCTTGGCCAGGCGATACAGATTATAGGCCAGTTTGGCCAACGAATCACAGTCCTTGTTTGCAACATTAACCAGCTCCGAGGCAGAGGCAGCGGCAGCGGCGTCTGCGTCAAACTGATAACATTCTGGCAGATCTGTCGGTGCCACCGCTGTCGGCATCAAATCGACGCACTGCAGCAATGATTGATGATAATCCCCGCTGTTGCTGCTGTTGTTGTTGTTGTTATTATTACTATGTTGCTGCTGCTGCTCCGCTGCTGCCGCCTGCAGCTGCATCACCGCACTGTCCAGCTGCTCATCGAGTGCAAATCCAAGCAGTGCATCTTTGTGAAAGTTGCAGTTGTTGTTGCTAGGAACTGGCTCGTCACTGGTGCCGTTCAGCGGCACCAGCAGATTCTTCATCTTCTTCCTGTCGCCAGTGCTAGAGCGCACCTGATTTTTAATCTAAATTCACGTTTTATGGTTTATTTGAAAGTTTCAAACAACAACAACAAAACTGCAACTAATTTTACCATTCACAGCAACCGATAAGCATTCAAAACTATCGAAATTCACAGTGTACGCTGCGATAGCTCGAATATCGTTTAAAATTCGAGAAATTTGCAGCACCCAACAAATTTGTCGCCTTCACTGATAAAAATTGCAAATTTAAAAACGAAATAACTCAATAAAAAGTTAATAAATTTGATGAAAATTAAAATTTAGAAATTAGACAAAATTAAGGTCAACATTTTATTTAGGGTTTGAAGTTCGTTAAGGAAGAGAAGTTCGAAAATTTAATTCTAAAAAAAAGTTATGCACAATTTGAAAAATTGTAGCCTAAAAATATATAAATTTGATAAAAGGTACAAAACTGCAGAATACCATTTTTCGGAAATTTACATACATATTTAAGTAAAAAGAATTAAGCCAGATCGGAAACTTTTATCGGATGGGCAGCCCGTGGTTTAAGGATTCCGCGCCGCGCGGATCATAAATTAGCACCAATCTTTTAAATCCAACAGAGTTACGTTATTTATTAATTTAATCAAGACGAATTACAACAATCAAACTTTTATAAATGAAAACATAGTTTTGCTTATATATGTATATATATTTTTTTTTTTATTGTATAATTATATTTTTATTGTATTTTATTTTATAATTTTTATCTCTTATTTTTCACTTGTGACATTTATAAATTTTATTAATTACATATAGTATAATTAATTGTATAAAAAACTTTTAGCCGTCGTAAAAGTTTGTTATTATTCATTACAAGATTTTTGTCATAAATAAATAAATATTTTGTTAAATTTTAAATCTAGGGTTTGAAGTTGGCAACTCTAGAGCCAAGCAGCCAACTGTGTGTGTATGTGTGTGTTCGAGCTGTTCATCGTAGTTCAATTGAATGATTTACTTAAGTAGCTCATTTTTTTATGAACGAACTAATCTTAATCCGTATATAAAAATAATTACTAGATTATATAATGAACAGTGTGTGTTCACACCGAGATTGTATTGGGATTCCGAATCAACAAGCGAACTGCCTAGGATCTATTCACTAAACGAACTATGTTAGAATTCTAGTCACTAGTCAGGGATTTAGTTCGTTCGTTCACTTTAGGGACTAGTTCAATAGAACTTAATTCGAACGATTTGATACAACTCTACCCAGCACTTGTATTTTATTGAAGAGGAACCGCAAATACATTTATTTATTGCTTCTGATTATACAAGAATCAACGCCGTTCTTTTGCTGCTGGCAACCGAAAATCCTTCCGTCTTTCCCATCCTCCTCGGCAACGTCGGCGACCCACGAGCGCTTGCGATTTTTTTTTAGTGTTGTTGCCGTGCCTTTTAGTTGGTCAAGATGTCGAAAAATAAACTAAACTTGGTGCTGCCACCGGTGAATGTGGATGCAACTGTTGCTGCCACACAGGTGGCACCAACGCCACCCTTTAAAACGCCATCGGGAACAGAGTAAATATGATTTTTCATACTCCATACATACAATTTTAAGATTCCAAAAAATTTTTGGTTTCACGCCTCCCCTCACCCGCCCACAATGCAAAGAAAACTCAAGATAATAAGTTGTTGTTGTTGTGATTTTGGTTGTTGTTATTATTCGAAATGACGCACGCAGTACAAACAGATAAACACAAATACACCTACTCGCAGACATATGTACATGCATATGTACACTTATGTATACATGCATGTGTATGTATGCGTGTGTCTGTAGAAATCTTTGCTGTCCATCCTCCCTCTCCCTCTTGTCTCCCACGCTCTTAACCCGCTCACAATCCCAATTGTTGTTGTTACTTTTCGTTTGGTTCTGCAAAAATTCATTAAAAAGTTAAATTAAAGAACACACAGTTTGCTGGGGAAGCCAAAAACGAGCATCGATGCATTAACTGAAACACTGGAGGGCCTAGACATGGACGACACGGAACGCAAGCGAATCAAAGTGTTCCTTAGTCAAAAGGAGAAAATTGGCGAATTGTCTGAGGAGGATCTGGAAAAGTTGGGTGAACTTGGCTCTGGCAATGGCGGTGTTGTCATGAAAGTCCGTCATACACTTACACACTTGATCATGGCGCGAAAACTGATCCATCTGGAGGTCAAGCCGGCGATCAAGAAGCAAATCCTGCGCGAACTCAAAGTGCTACATGAATGCAATTTTCCGCATATTGTTGGCTTCTATGGCGCCTTCTACAGCGATGGCGAGATCAGTATCTGTATGGAATACATGGACGGTGGTTCCCTCGATCTCATACTGAAGCGTGCCGGACGTATACCTGAATCAATACTCGGCCGGATAACGTTGGCGGTGTTGAAGGGACTCAGCTATCTGCGGGACAAGCATGCGATCATCCATCGCGATGTCAAGCCAAGCAACATACTCGTCAACAGCAGTGGCGAGATCAAGATCTGTGATTTTGGCGTTTCCGGTCAACTGATTGACTCGATGGCCAACTCGTTTGTGGGCACGCGCAGCTACATGTCGGTATGTCAATCATTAAGTTTCTATATCAATTCACATTGCCACATTTATTAAAGCGAAATTACATAGTTTTTATTCGTTGGTATATTGCATCACTTTCTTTCAAATGGTACACTTTTCATAGGCCTATTTTATTATATTATATTATTTTTATTATATCATTACAGCGAACATTTTATATTTATAATTTAATTAAAGTCTCGATTTCAAAGTATAGAAAATATAACGTATTTAAAGCGATATAAATCTAAATAAATTAGTGCATTTCTTAAAACGATACCAAAAAACCAATTTTATAGATTCATAACAAAAAAAAATTAGTTTCTTTAATTTAGTACTAAAGTATAAATCTAAAAGGCCTTCTTCACATTCAAAAATTTAATTTAAAAGTCTATATTAGTTTTAAATTTAGATAATTATAAAAGAATACTATTTACGCGTAATGAATTTAAAAAGAAAGATGGTACACATTTGCTAAAATCTGGTACAAAATATTTTCTGCAAGTGACAACCTTGTTCACAAATTATTCATGCGTTATTCGATTTTCTAAGATATTTGAAACTAATCTAATATTACATTTGCAGCCAGAACGATTGCAGGGCACACACTATTCGGTGCAGTCGGACATTTGGTCTCTGGGCCTATCCCTGGTGGAGATGGCGATCGGCATGTATCCCATACCGCCACCAGATACTGTAACGCTGGAGTCAATATTTGCGGATAATTCCAATGAGGATGGCAACCAAACGGTGTTGGAGCCCAAAGTGATGGCGATATTCGAACTGCTCGACTATATTGTGAATGAGCCGCCACCCAAGTTGGAACACAAGATATTTTCCAATGAGTTCAAGGACTTTGTCGACATATGCCTCAAGAAACAGCCCGATGAGCGTGCCGATCTCAAGACATTGCTGGTAAGCAAAGGTCATATTTATTTATGTTTCTATTATTATACTCAGCCTCGATTCTTTCTCATTGGTAGAGCCATCCATGGATACGCAAGGCGGAGGTGGAAGATGTCGACATATCGGGTTGGGTATGCAAGACAATGGACTTGCCACCATCGACGCCAAAACGCAATACATCGCCCAACTAATTATCATCATTCCTTTATTTTCACACTTTCACACACGCACGCACCTATCGCACACATACACGTTATTTATTTGTATGTAGTTATGTACTTGTTGTATCAACTTGCTCCCCTACTCTCTGTCATTTTTCTCTCACTCTTTTTGCGTGTGCGTTTGTCGTCTCTGGTCTTTATACTCAAGTAAGCACACACAAAGAAAGAAAGGAGAAAATCTAAAACTCAAGAAAACAAAAATAAAAGAATCGAAATCGAGATGGTAATCCATAATCCACCAACTGTCAATTTCCATAAATTTCTCCAATTTTCATCCAAGATACCAAATATTACCAGTAAGCTTAGAGTTTTAAGTATTTATAATTATAACTTGGCAAATGAAAAATCATTGCTTTTCTCACATTGTTGTAGCAATATCAAATTTTCATAATTTTAGTCCGAAAATTTTTTTTACAATTTAAAAAATATTTTTTTTTTTGTAACGAAATGTCCAAATATTTAAAAATATTTAAGTTGGGACGCACCGCGATGACCAACTGTCGCTTAGCCAACATCCAGCGTTCAATCTCACTTAGTGCGTTTCAATTGCAAAACCTGAAGGATGGTCCTTTAAAGAATCCCATGCCTGAAGCAGAAAAGCCTGCGTCGCAGTCTCCTGAAGGTCTAACTCCATTACAGCGCAATTTACTCGAACTTGTTACTGCCGAAATTGTAGAAGAACGACGCGTGCAGTTGCAACTGCAGCCACCATATATGGTAGACGGTTTTACTGGTCACTTCTCTGGCTCCAAGGTGGAATTAGTGAGAGAGTCGCCCGGAGAGCGCATTAACATATTCTTTAATGTCAGCAAAAGTGTACCACGTCGCAGCGATGAAGCAAGCGATCTTTCCCCGGTACGAAGTGTTCCCAAATTCGAGGTGCTAATAAAAAGAAATGATTTGATGCTCTCCATATTTTGCGTATTCAAGCCATCTGCTTTTGAGGATATGGAGTCCGATTCGATGGCTCAGCCGTTTCAGGAGAATGATGTATTTGAGATACAGGACCTCTCTCTATACAATCAGGGCTGGAATGATAGCTGTTTTACCGTTGACGCATCGTTAATTGATGACGATCTACAAGACATGATCTTGGAGACTCTGGAGGAAAAGGGCATTACACAAGAGTTTGGAAGAAAGCTTTCGGATTTTGCTACTGCACGTGAACATGCCTTGTACATAGAATTCTTGGAGAATTTATCTAAGTTTACCGTCGGCATACCTCAGCCTATCAAGGAGGTTAACAACTAAACTTAAATCTAAAAACAAATATTATATGAAATAGTCCTTAAGCAAATAAACCAGGGACCGTAAATAATAAACTTTGTTTTATTTTTATTCGAATAAACTATTTACTTACATATATATAGTTACTTTCAAAAAGCGAGAAATATACCAACATTCTTTGCAGTTTCATCATGACTTGGAATTGTTTGATTATATTGTTTCTCACAAAATAAAGATGATTCCTTGAGTTGAATTTTTTGGTTACAAATAATTTGTATTTTATTTTTATTTAATATTAATATTATTTAATTTTGCAACAACATGCACCTGGATAAAGCAGTGCGATTTTAAATGTTATTCAAATGGCGCGCAAGGCTACCCGCTTTAAACGATGTGGCAGCACTGTTTGCCAAGTCTAGTTAAGTACATTGGTCGAGCTTTGGCTGGCAACGCCGTAACCTGTGACGACAGCAATCAAAATGAAAACATCAAAACTATGCGTTGTTATTGTTGTTGCGGTTGTTGCTCTGTCCGTGTGCCAAAATAAATATATCAATTAGCAGCTGTAGTTAGTTTTGATAAGTGTGTGTTCATTATGCTTAGTCACGGATTCAGTTTCAATACGCAATTGTAATTATGCATGTACATATGTAGTATTTCCTGTGTAATTGAAAATTGAGTCCCAGTGTGGTGCAAAAACAAAGCAGTAGCAGTAGCAGCGCCTCAGTTCCGGACGCAGTAAAAGTTCTTTGTCTGCGCGAACGCGACAGAGGCAGCGACGCGACGCCTACCGCAACAGCGCCTAGGTACATGCGTTGCTGTAAAATTTGCAGTTGTTAGTTGACAGCGACAGAGACAGAGAGGCGCGACGACGGTGACTGCGACTGCGACGTCAACGACAACGACAACTGCGCGCTGTAATAGTTGGAGTTGGTGTGCAGATACATATGTATGTGCATATGTGTTATGTGTATGTGTGCGAGACGAGAAATGCAAGTGCAACTAAACAAAGCAACAGCTTACCACGCGCCATAACAACAACAAGAGGCAAACAGTCAGTCAAATTGAGCGCTGCAACGCAGACGTTCGCGTCGCCAGTAAACAAAAGAAAGCTGGCAAATCTGCAACTGCAACAGGCAACTGGCAACTGGGAATAAACTGACATGAACTGAGGAGGACAAGTGGAGGATTTAAGTGAAAAATTAAGTAAAAAAAATATAAAATCAAAAGACATTTTCAAAATGTCAACTGTGAATGTGAACCAAAAAGAGAGTCCCAGTCGCGATTCGACAGCTTCGACATCGGGACACATCTCAATGATGACTGAGAATACGCTGGAGTCACTTTCAAGGGATTATAGCCTGGCCAGCCTCAATTCAGCTGGCAGCCAGGACGAGTTCTTTCGCTGTCGTGATCATGCGGACAGCGTCTTAAAGCGCATGCAATTATATGTGGACAGTCAGCAGCTGTGCGATGTGGTGCTCATCGCTGGCACCGATGGCAAGCGGTAAGTGGATTACCGATCAGTGCTGCCAAGATAGATTTTTTATATCTACTTTTATATCTATCATTTTTTTTTTTCTAATTGAAGAAATGGGCTTATTGTCAGTTTAAAATATGTATAAGGATTATAGGCAAAAATGCCAGATTCAGAGGCTAACAATTCCGAAGCTCAGATCTTGGAGTAAATTATATACGAAAGATAAAATAAGAGAAATGTCATAAATAAATATAAAGTTACTTTTTTTAAGATAGCTATTTTCAGCTTTTATATTTATTTTTTTTTAAGCTTTCCACCAGTAAATTACAATATAACAAAACTTAAAATGACTTTCAAATTAGTAAGAACTTAAAATTAAAGGAGGACTTTAATGCTTATGCTTAATATCTTAAATCCACAGATTTTAATAACGAACTATTTATGTATGTACATAAGTTTTCAAATGTAGGACATCAACATACAGTGCCTCCCAGCTTATTTGATCAATAACATTTTTATCTATGCTCTGTTTTCATTGCTTAATTTAGATACAATATGTACATATTAAAAATGAAAGAAGAATATTTAACTTACATAAGTAATATTCACTTTTCATCGGAAAACATCGATGCCGCGATGGTTGTTTACATCCCTAAAGTGGACACACAAAACAGACAAAGAATGGAAAGTTGTTGGAATACGCAAAAGCAATTCTTTTTCTTTCATTTGGCTCCCCCTTTTCGTACCCCTTTAACCTATTGGACTCATTAGCAATTCACCATCCGGTATAAGATCTCCCGCCTCGCCATCGTCTGACCTTCACTTTAGCGCAGTTCACTTGGTTCTTTGTGTCGCATTTGTACACCAGTTTCCCCAGTCTCCAACAGCCGCGACAGTGACGGTGACGGTGACGACGACGGCGACGGCGACAGTGACAGAGCCAAACACCAACAAGAGCAACAGTCGAAGCAGCAACGCAATTCCAGCATTAAACACAACGCGACACACTAATTGCGTTTACTGTATGCACGCTCTCTTCTGCTCTCACGCTCTCCCGTTTGCCAATTTATCGGCTGAGAGCAGCAAAAGATAGCGGAAGCGAGAGAACGATAGTTTGCAATATATGGCGTATGATTGATGTGCTGCTCTGCACAGTGGATATTGGATAATAAACTTTATAGTGTTTTCTAAATTTTACCGTGCCCCTTTCTTTCCCCATCACACCCACAGATATTAAGATTTTTTACTATCATCAATCATCCCATTTAATTTAATTGAGATCGGTTAAATATAACGCTAGTGTTAGCTGTTTTAAGCTTACAAGCAATTCAAAGGTCTAAAATTTAAATGCAGTGAAAAAAAAAAACAAAAACAAATCAAATTCATAAATAAAGACAATACACTTATGTACATTTAAATTGAGTAACGGATATTCTAATTTATAATAATTGTCATTCTATCAAAGTTTCTGGCAATTCGATCGAAGGTCACGAACGGTTCAAAATTTTAAAATGTAGTATTGTTGTTGAATTGACTGATTCGTTATTATTAGACATTTTCCAAAAACCCCCTAGCAACCAATGTCAAAATATTTCTTAAAATTTATTGAATAACATTTAAGTAACTTTTTAATTGTAAATAACATAAATTTTAAATAAATCTATTTATTTAGTGAAATATTTAATTATTAATAATTTCGTTGAAATTTAAATTAAATATATGTCAGTAACTTTGAAAATTTGTATGAAAATTGAAATATTTGGATATGTTAGGTACAGCGACATGTCGTTTGGTTGTCTTTAAAATCTCTTGAGTGAAGCTGCTCAGGAAGAGAGAGCGAAAAAAGTCAATTTATAAGTGTAATCTACACTTAGAGAATCCGGAGTAAAGCCATTTTCGTTGGCCTGCTTGGATTTTAGATTAAATTAATAAAGAAATAAAAAAACATAGTTTATGAATGAAACCTGTATACTTATCAAACTGCTAAGCCATTTGCAAAACTAAATGATTTCTTTTTGTATATTATCAATATTTATTATATGTATGTATATATGTATGTATATTCCCATCTTTTTCCGTAGTGTGCCCGCTCATCGTTTGGTGCTATCTGCGTCGAGTGCGTATTTCTCGGCCATGTTTACGGGATCGCTGCGCGAGACCAAGGAGCATGAGGTGACACTGGGCGAGGTGAATGGGGATGCACTGCAGCTATTAGTGCAATACTGCTATACAGGATTCATAGAGCTGCGCGAGGATACTGTGGAAACGCTGCTTGCCACAGCCTGTCTGTTGCAGCTAAATTCGGTGGTAAATGCATGCTGCAATTTCCTCGCCCGCCAGCTGCATCCATCCAACTGCCTGGGCTTTGCCTTCTTTGCGGAACAACAGAGCTGCACGACGTTGTTGCGATTGGCGCAGGCATATACTTGCCAGTATTTTATGCAGGTCTGCCAGAACCAGGAGTTCTTCCAGCTAAATGCCGATCAACTGGGCAAGCTGCTGTGCAGCGATGATCTCAATGTACCATCCGAGCAGGATGTCTTTCACAGTCTGATGTCCTGGGTGCGTCATGATGCACCCAATCGAGAGCAACACATTGCCGAGCTGCTGGCTCTCGTTCGTCTGCCATTGCTGCAGCCGGCATTCATCATGGATCACGTGGAGAGCGTCTGCAGCTCCAATGAGTGCCAACAACTGGTGATGGAGGCCTTCAAATGGCATCTCATGCCCGAGCGACGATCACGCACCGAGCGTACAACGCCTCGCAAATCGACAGTTGGACGATTGCTGGCCGTGGGCGGCATGGATGCCCACAAGGGGGCCATCTGCATTGAAAGCTACTGCCCGCGTCTCGATAAGTGGACTTCCTGGAAGCATATGACCGGTCGTCGCTTGCAATTTGGCGCTGCTGTTATGGAGGATAAATTGATTTTGGTGGGCGGACGCGATGGTCTCAAGACATTGAACACCGTGGAGAGCTTGGACTTAAATTCGATGACCTGGGCGCCATTGAATCCCATGGCAACGCCGCGACATGGTCTAGGCGTCGCAGTGCTCGAAGGACCACTCTATGCGGTCGGTGGACATGATGGCTGGAGTTACCTGAACACTGTTGAGCGGTAAAATAACATGACAAATGATACATATGAAGCAAATGGAATTAATTGTATTGTTATCATTGCAGCTGGGATCCTATCACACGCACCTGGAGCTATGTGGCGCCCATGTCATCAATGCGTTCAACTGCTGGCGTCGCGGTGATGGGCGGTCGCCTCTATGCGGTGGGTGGACGCGATGGATCCGTTTGTCACAGCACCATCGAGTGCTACGATCCGCATACCAACAAATGGAGTCTTCTTGCTCCAATGAATAAACCTCGTGGCGGCGTTGCCGTAAGTATCGCCAGCGTCATGTGAATCCTTGACATTTAAAGAACTCTTTATCTGAATATACAACTACTGCAGGTGACTGTGGCAAATGGTTTTCTCTACGCCTTGGGCGGACACAACTGTCCTGCCAGTAATCCCATGGTCTGTCGCACCGATACAGTTGAACGTTATGATCCTGTCAGCAATACGTGGACTCTGGTATATATATGATATAATATAACCGTCGCGACGGTGAAAATATTCAAGTATCCAGTGGCGCAAATTTACAGTATAGAAATATTGAGTACAATCAATATTACTTTTTGCAGGCAGTTTACCTTTGAAAACTTTATTACTTGAAATGGCAAAAGTACGCAAAAATGACAAAATTTATTTATTGATAATTTACTTTTTAATAAGTGTAATCAAAGTTCAAGGCAGTCTGCCTAAAAAGTAGATTAAAATTGTAAAATTGTATGAGCTGATAAAATGCAGATGCTATACAACTTAATATATTATCGACAGGCTAGTAAACAGACTTGAAATGCATTTGCTATATGCCAAAGTTGAAAAAAATTCATTTTTTATTTCATCCTACATTTAATCATCATTTATATTTAGATATAGGATATTTTCTTATATCAAAATGATTCGGATACCTAAAATTCAAGTTTTCATATGATTTCGGCAAGATATTCATTAGTTTGAAGTAGTGCGCCACTGGGTACTGATACCTTATTTTTCTCTCTCTCTCTCTATCTTTCTTTCTCTGCCTCTGGCTGTCTCACTGTTTATACTTTATCTTTGATAGATTTGCTCGCTGACTGTGGGACGTGATGCAATTGGTTGTGCTCTGCTTGGTGATCGTTTGATTGTTGTTGGCGGATACGATGGCCATCAAGCATTGAAGACTGTTGAGGAATATGATCCGGTGCGCAATGGATGGAATGAACTGGCGCCCATGTCACAGGCACGTGCTGGGGCGTGTGTTGTTGCCATACCGAATGTTATACCGCCAGCGGCTCCACAACCGCCGGCTAGTGCTACAGTTTAGTTACACTTCAATTATTGTTGTTGTTGCTGTTGTTGTTGTAGTTGTATATGAGCTGTTGTACTGCTAAATGCACTATGACCACTGCTGCTGCTACTATTCCTATTACCTACTACCTATAAACCAACATACACACATACAAAAGACATACATATGTATTACCAAACAATGACGCGACTCGCGTTTGTGTTCTGGCCAATTGTGGCCTAGTTTGGTCTGATCTGATCTGGTCTGGTTTGGCATCTGTTGGTACTTGGTACACATACACCACACCCAAATTTACAACACACATCCGCTGTTGCTCTGCTAAAAAGTAATCTCATGCCTAGTGATAAAATATAAACGAAAAAGGAAAAGACAATTGCTCAAGCGCCTGCCCAGTGACCAAGTAACCAGCGAGAAATGCATGCTGCGAGGCTTTTCAAACTCATTCCCAACAAACTAATTCGTTTTTATATTTATATTTATATGTGTATTGTATTTTGATATTATTTTGCTTTTTAGTCTCATTTGATATATGTAAGCATCTCTCATTTTTAATCCATCACATTTCATTCCAACTCTTATTCGTACACTCCAAGTATTTATGAACTTTTTTACATTTTTAATACATAAATAATTTTAAAAAAAATATATAAAAAACGCGAAATTTGAGTTTTAAATGGTTAAAATTAGGTAAACAAATTATTACCGAACATGAAAAAAGCTTTTTGCAAATTTGCATATTCCGAAACTTGACTATTAAAAACTTTAAAGAATAAAAACTGAGTGTACAAGTAAATGTTGGTCTAACTGTAAGTCACTTTCATTCATTAAATAAGTACTACATATGGTATGCATGTCTTATACTTCATACTATATGTACATATATGACGATGCATGTTCTACTTGGTGACAGTTCACCCACACACACTCACACTACCAGTGATCATTTGTATGCTATATAAGACTGTGACCGAATCCCAAATGATCCAACAATTTATTAAGCTCAAGTGCATGCCATGTGAAGTGTACGACAAAAGCATTGTTAACTGCATACAGTGATCAATGATGTCTTCTTACATACAAATTGAAATTGAATTCATTTATTACCTTCCGTATGACACCTAATGCTGATTAATATGCATATTTGCTATACTTATTCATATTAAAAAAAAAAAAACGCTCCATTTTACTTCAATTTAATCTGCTTACAATATAAATTCGTTAATACAATATATAATACCTTTTTTTTTATGTGAAAATTTGTAAACCAATAAAACAAAAATTGCTGTACGAAGACATTTTTGTTCCACTATACATACAAAAAAATACAATCACACAACTTTCATGATGTATAACATGCATATACATTTATCCTTCATAGATTTATATATTTCATAGATAGTGCAAATTTACAAAAGTATCACTCACCCAAGAAGCAACTTTGATTATCGATTATGAATAATTTTCAGCCTTGGCTGCTTATTTTGCACTCTCTCTATAATTTGCATTTAATTTGATGCGTACAAATGTATATGTATACATATGATTACAAGCATTTATTTCTAATTGTTTATTATTATTTTCTTTCTTTTTCCTCTTTTTTTCAACGTTTTTTTCTTACTGCATTTGCGCGCATTTTTGTAGAAAAAGAAGAAGTGGAAGCCAGTTAGATTGGATCCAATCTGCTATAGGCGTCGTAGATCCGTCGAATTTGTCGACTACTATCATATGTAATTGTGAAAACTATAAATATTTAAGAAAACAAAAAAAGTAAAATGAAAAGATATGAAACAGACGAAAACCTACACAAATGGTAACTTTTTAAAAATATTACGTATTATTTTCTACAATCATATATTTATATTTTTACACAATCAAAACAAACATACACTACGCATAAATGTATACACTGAATATGTATTTTTTGTAATAAAATATATTCTTTATTTAGACGTTGCAAAATGCAACAACATAAAAATAAAGTTGTAACAATTTTATTGCCAATTCTTTTTCGATAAAATGATTGGTATTTTTGTTTAATGATGGTTATATTCCTATTTACTTTCGTAAGCAATTGATTATGAGACTGACTGATAAAACAATGGCCAATTTTCATGGATTTTGTCAAGTGTGAGTGAGTTCCCCGTATTTTTTAACGGCTGATATTTGTATGTGCTACAGCTCTTTTGGTATTTTGTATCGAGAATTTAGTACCATCAATATATAAAAAATAGTCTATAAATTATATTTAAGCATTTGCTTTAATTTTAAGCTTAATATTTTAGTACATAACTACAATTAAAAACTTTTTTTGCTTGCTAAAAATACTCCCCTATGTTTTCTTTGCTTTTACGATGAAAAATAGCATGGCACTATCGATAAAGTAAATTTGTCATCGAATGGGATCCCAAACAAATTTGAGGTATCGATAGCGCCATCGATAGTTTTGCAGCTCTATTGGGCATTATTGACATTGAATTACATTGCAACTACAATTAAATTAAATTCAAATCCAATTAGCAACCATAGGGACTGACGAGGTTGACCCAGTTGGCATCATGGATGCGGAGCAGCTGAAACGGCTTGAGCGCAAGGAAACAGCTCACATCCCCGACATACTGAGCGAGTTTAATACAAAGGTAAAAAACCCACTCACCACCCACTAGATTTTTGTTGTTGTGACTAATTATATTTGTTGATTGCGGGTGATTGTGGCAACGCCCGCAGAATGCAGATCTGCTGGTCTTCGATAGCTTCCATACGGACAACCAGTGGCATGACCTCTGGCTGGCCATATTTGGCATTCTCGATGATGCGACGATGGCAACGCTGCATTCCCAATGCCTGAACACTGTGCGCATCTTGACCCGCGACGAGTTTAGCCTGCAGACGCACTACATCGAACAGGAGCTGAGCACGCTGCTCTCCCTGGCCCGTATTGATGCCAGCAGCATCGAGGTGGACTTGGATGAGGAGCTGAGTGATGCACAGGCGAACATCACGGCGGAGGCATTGAAATGCCTGTGTAATCTGGTTTATCAGAGTGCCGATTGTCGGCGTCAGTGCTTGCGGCAACATTCCCTCGATGCGATTGTGAAGCGTTTGGCCACCGACTCTTCCATGCACAACTATCCAAGTACTTTGGAATACTACGACTTGAAGTTGCTGTTTCTACTCACGGCACTGGAGCCAACTGCACGTACGCGCCTCCAAATTGATCTCAACGGTCTGATTTACATGACCAAGTGGCTGGACGACAAGTTGGCCGAGTCTGCCACTGTCACCAGTGACGAGCAGCTGAACATTATCTGTGAGCTGCTCAAGGTAATGTTCACGGTGACCAGTGCTCCGGATAAGAGTCCAAACGAGTACGAAATCCAAAGTCTCCATTTAACGGGCGTCTTGCGAGAGTTGCTGTTGCGTTTTGGATGCCTATCCACGGAACGAGAACGCGCCGTTGTAACGCATGCCATCAATTTGCTGACCAACATTTCCGGTAGCTGCCTCTCCGAGCTCACGCTCAAGTGCAGCAATGAAACTGAAACGGAGTCCGTACCGAGTGCAGCTACCGAGTGCATTGCTGGCGCCGCACAGTCTCCGGGCAAATGTTGTGCCGTATGCTTTGAGAAGCGTAACGTGCGCTGTCTGGAGGTGCTGCTGGAGTATCTGCGTGGTGGACTGGCCCAGCAGGAGACGGAGGCTAGCTCCCATGAGCTGCTGTCGCCAGTGCTGACCGTGTTGGTGAAATGTGCGCGCAGCAATCGAATTATGCGTCATTATTTGCGCAAGGAGATACTGCCGCCACTAAAGGATGTCAGCCAGCGTCCAGAGATTGGCCATGAGCTGCGCAATCATTTGTGCCGCTTCCTAACGCTCCCCGCCATGATACTACGCGACTTGGCCGCCGAACTGCTGTTTGTGCTGTGCAAAGAGGATGTCGGTCGCATGATCAAATACACGGGCTACGGCAATGCGGCGGGTTTGTTTGCAAAACGTGGCGTGCTCGACTGTCGACGCATCGAGGGTGCCGACTATTCGTCGGACAGCGAGGACAGTGACACGGAGGAGTACAAACAGCAACAGCAGAGCTTCAATCCAGTGCTGGGCTGTGTGGAGCAGCCCAAACGTAATCCACTCGAAGGCATGTCCGAAGAGCAAAAGGAATACGAGGCACTGCAACTAGTCAATCTGTTGGAGCAACTGCGCAAGGATGGCATCGTGCAGCCGGCGTTAATTGATAAGGATGGCAAACCACAGCCGTTGGAACATATTCTCCAATTGCAGGAGGAGTTGCCGCAACAGCAACTTGAGCAGAAGCGCAAAACTTAAACCTCGGATCGATCGCATCGATCGCAAAACGTTCAACATGCAAAACAATCGTTTGGGGTCTTCCATTTTGTGGCAGCAACGGACGCGTCTCCCACGCTGCAAAGTGTCAGACAGACAGTCACACTTAATAAATGGATCACTGCAACACTTTTATATACAACAAAAAAAAAAAAAATTAAAATGCGGCCGGAAAAAAACTTTTATAAGCAAATCCCCGTTGCCGTTTTCAATCTAATAGAAAAATTTAACTAAGTTTTTGGTGTACTCGTATAAGTATTAAGTATTTAGTGCGTATAATTCCATTATACATTTATCTAGGTAGAGAATAAAAAGTCGTTACTTTTTAACTCAATTTATCAATGTATTTAGGTGTATGTATGTATGTACATTTATAATATCCTTCATCGTACATTTATTAATTTAACGCTTACGTTTAACAACCAAAAATTAAACTATAATCAGTTCCAAGAATTTAAAACATTCGCTTTATATGTGTTAACTACATCATTTTATTGATCTTATAATCGAACGAAGCTATTTTCAAATTTTCATTTTGTATGCATACATTAAAACCTATATAGAGCTTTATTGTGTTCAATCTTGATAGTCAGTGGGCTGGTCTAGCTGCCCATCGAATTGCAATTAAACAATACAAATACATATATAAAAATGTATTTACCATATATATATATACTATATACAGAAACACACAAACACACACATAAATGTATTTCTAGTTGTTGAAACTATCTACATGCTATATGCTTAATAATAAAAATTCTCAGTGAACATCTTGCAAAATCACCAAGTCTTTTCTATAGGCTATAATGGCGATTAATCTAACCCGATATATAAGGTCTGATATTTATTCTACACAATTCTATAGTAAGTAAATTGAAAACAAAAATTAATACTATATTTAAATCAGAATCATACCCGCTTTGTTTATTTTTATACAAATTCTTGATTGGCATTTTTGCTTATTAATTGGGCATTTATATCGTCAACAGATTAATTATATTTAAACTTTTCAATATTGTACTGTAGATTATTGAACTTCAAGTGGATTGTCGATTTTTACTGAACAAACATTGAATTATTATTGAAACTTCACTTAACATCAGAGAAGTTTTTGCTGATAGTGGTTTACAAAAAATTCAATTCCGTTTTTTTTTTTTTGGGACACAAACAGAAATTAATTAAGTACTTAAAAAAAAACGTACAAAAATAATTTGGAGCATTTTTAATACTTAAATGTTGTAATGGCTTTGAAAAGATTGAGTAAAAATTTAATTATGAAATTATAACTTTTTTTGAATATTAATTGAATGAATAAATGAAACGGTAATGTGATTTTATTAAAATCTAAACAAATTTTAAAATAAATAATAGCTTGGAATAATCCTTGAAAGCTCTAAACATTTGCATAGTAAATCTAGAATTTTAATAGAAGTCGATTGAGGATTTGAATGAGACGACAGCTGCAATAAATAAATTAACCGATATTTTGGTCTAACTAATTAAAAGTTTTAACTCTATTCGAAACTATGGCACATTATATATACTATGTATGTATGTACATATAGTATTTGTATGTATCGCAAGGTGATTTGATTTGGTTTTGTTTTGAAGCCATGTTGAGTAATATATATTTTTTTTTTTGGATCTTTCCTTTTTTTTAAGGAAGATCTTTTGCTGTCAGGCTACTTGCGAGTAAGATGCTGATCCTCAAAGTTTGCCAGATCGTAATCCTGATAGAAGTTGGCCTCCTGAATACAAATGCGATCATGATAGGGCGTTGATTGTTTCGGTTCATTCCAAGGACACGGCATCTCTTCTTCCGGAGGGAAGTAGTTGGAGAAGATTTGCTTGTGGCGTGTCTTCTGTGGCACATAGTTGTTGGCGCTGTGAAGTGACTGTGATGAGCCTTGAGACTGGGACAGGGACTGAGACTGGGACTGGGAGTGGATCTGAGACTGATACTGGGAGTAGGACTGGGATTGAGGCAGCAGTTGGGCATGACAGCTGCTGACCTTGTAGACATTGCTGAGATTGGGCAGCTCATAGGCGTTGGCATTGCTCTCGTCACGTGCGAGAAATTCGCGCAGCTGCAGCTGCTTCTGCTTGTCCCGCTCCAGCTTGAGATGTCCCAGATTCAGTTGCTGCTGGTCACGCTGGAGCGTCGCCTGCAGTTCCACCTCCACGCCAGAGTCGGTTTGCCTCGAGCTGGCCGTGGCCGGCGGACTTGGCGATGATTGCAGCAATTGCTCGACATGATGACGCACACTCCGCTTGTGGAGCAACTGCTCATTGTCCTGAACGTAGTGGAAGAGCTGTCGCTTGCACTTGGCCATCTCCTCCTCCAGCCGGCTCAGGCGTGACTTGTAGCAGACAAAGGCGGCAGATGCGGTCATGTGACCACCCAAGTTCTGTTCAATCTCCTGCTTCAACGTTGCCTCCGACTTCAGGCGCTTGAAATCAGCGGGTCTCGCCTCCCGCACCGTTCCCTTCGCCGTGTAAAAGTCATCCGCTTTCACTTTAATTGGTTGTTGTTGCGATTGCATCTCGCGAGGATGTTGTTGCTTCATTGCCTCCGCCTCAATGATTTTGTTCTTCTTCTGCAGCTCCTCATGCTCCAGCTGCAGTCGCTCCAATGTGATCGCCAGGTCGACGGTCTGCTCCTTGCGTATGCGTTCCCGCTGCACCTTCAACTCTGCCCTGGCCATCTTGACCGCTTGACTATGAGCCAGCTCCTGCATCTGGGTCTGTGTCAGATCCGGGTCTTGTGTCTGTGACTGTGTCTGGGACTGTGTCTGTGCTTGCTTGGCCTGCTGCTCATCTGCCGACTCCTTCTGCTTGGATTGTCGCTTCTCTTTGCAATCCTTGCGCAGCCTACGGACTCGAGCACGCAGCTGCGACGCTGACATCATCGATTCCGGCTCCGGAGCGGGCACGGGTATGGGCAGTGGTCCGGGCACTGGCACCGGCTCTGTCCATAAATGCAGCGCCGGCTGTGGCTGTGGCTGCAACTGCGAATGGATCTGTGCTTGTGTCTGTGCCACAACTGGCGTCTGCCACAATCCCCCGTTGGCAGTACGCGGCGCCGTTGCAGCCACGGCAGCAAGTTCCCGACGCAATGCCACCGGTTTTGGTTCCACAGCGAAACCGGTGCTTCCCCTTGGCTGTTGATTGTGCTCAGGATAGAAGCGTTTGCTACGATGTTGCTGTTGCTGCAGTTGTTGCAGTTGCTGATGTTGTTGCTGTTGCAGTTGCTCATGCTGTTGCTGCTGCAGTTGCTGATGCTTGCGCTGCTGCTCCACCCAGACCTTGGTGTAATCGGGAAAGGTCTTAGTCGTCATCACATGGCTTGAGGATTGTCTATGAAGTGGAGTTGGGAGTAGGAGGGAGGAGTACGATAAGCATTTTTACTGGTTAAAGTAGAGCTGAAGGCAATTATGTGGATACAACGGTGGCAATAATTGGTGGAGTATTGTTGGGCGCGGGCAGTTTAAAAAATTATATTAATATTCCTATAAGAGCTTCAATTTCCTTGCTAAATATATATATTTTTTATGGATTTTTCCATTAATCCTTATTTTATAATCCATGTCATGTCAAGTTAAAATAAAAAGAAATTATTTTCATCGTATTAACATATTTACAAGAAAGTGTTTTGACAAAATCACAATCTCCTTGCAAAATATATATATATTTTTTATGGATTTTTCCTTTAAAAAAAAAATAAAAGAAATAATTTTCATCGTATTTACATATTTTGAAAATAAAAGAAAGTATGAGAATTTTTATATAATCAAAACAATTATGACTAGCTGCACATAAATGTTGACTCTATTTTCTATGAAAAATTTTGCGATTACAATATGAATTGTATTTCCAAGTTCTGCTTTTAAATCATTTTTAAGCTGAACAATCCTCATTGAATAAGTTTTTTAAATTGTTTCCTAAAAAAAATTGCAAGTTATTTTTTATTGTTTATAAATTGATTCATAATTTCTTAATTGAATTTTATGTTGATTAATTTAAAAAAAAAACTCTCAATACATGCATGTATTTTGTACTTGGAACCTATCTACATAATTTGTATTCGACCTATTGCTACACTTATAATTACGACTTATTGTCACACTATCGGCAAATATTTCCCTTTAATTTTCATAACTATTGTCCCCAAATTGCTTATCATAATAATTTTTTGTTATTATATAATTTAAATCAGATATTCAATTGTATAGTTCATTAAGCTTGGATACATTTTTAACCTAACCTAAGAACAATATATATATTTACTATTATTATTAATATCGTTGGCTGCCAGATCAACGGAAAAAAGGATCAAAAATATTGCCAGTCATTCAGAATACATACTTAATTTTATAACGTAGATAAGAAATATATTATTTAAAGTTATTGCGTTTACGCATATGTTAAACGTCGTTGAACTGATCGAGGATTGCGTTGAAGCTGTTGTTGTTGTTGTTGCTGTTGTTGGACCAGTTCTTTTGGTTGTGGATTATTTTGGTGAATGGTTGTGGAATCTATTGAAGTTGAATCTGAAGTGGATGTTAACGTTGATGTGGATGCTAACGTCTCCCGCCCTGCTTTGTTGACAGCCACTCGATGTTGTTGTTGTGCTTGTTGTTGCTGTACGTTTGTTGTTGTTGTTGTTGTTGCTGTCTTTGTCTTTGTGGTTGTGCTGGTCGCCATCGTCGCTGTGGATGACGTTGAGCGTCTATGCTACGAGCGACGAGATCTGCAAAAGCGAGCGAGCAACTAGAGAAGCTCTTAAAATTGCCATGACCTCCCCCTTCCCCCTCCCTCTGCCCTGACACGCCCCACTCCGCCGCCTTAGGCCACCAAATACAAATAATAGAAATGTATGTGGTTTACTCACTTGGATTTCGATACGGATCTGAGGCAACGTGTGGTGATTCTCTGCGTCACCTCCGATCCACTAGAGGGCGTCATCGTCGTGGAGTTACTATGGCGGGCACTGGAGCGCATTTCGGGTGAAATCATGTCGTACAATGTGGAACGATAATCGTTAACAGAGTAGCGCACATCGTCGTCGAGCGGCGGCTTGATATCCGTGTTCAATTCCATAGTTGCCGAGGCGGTGCGAAAGCGATGCACATAGGAGTGTGCAATTGCCTCCTTGGCGGTCAGTCGTCCATCCGGATCCAGCACCAGCAGTGACTTGACCAGCGATATGGCATCATGACAACAACAGCCCAGCATCTCATCGAGCGAGTGACGACGATCTCGCACAATCTTCTTGCTGAGCAGCACCGAACCGAAGCTGGCTCCAATCGATTCGATATCTCGATCTGTCACTTCCGGTAGCGCATTGACAATCTTCTCAATCTGCACAAGATGGAATACATGATATACAAATGTATATGTGTAGGGTATACAGGGTTTATAGATATTCGAATATACCTGATTGATTGTGCTGGTGCCCTGAAAGAGCGGCTTCTGTCGTATCATTTCGCCCAATATGCAGCCGAGACTCCACATATCAATACCCTTTGTATATCTACATGATAATTATTTGAATTATTTATTGACTTCCTTTCTATATATATTAAGTATATTTCGCACACTCACTTGCGACTGGCGACGAGAATTTCGGGTGCACGATACCAACGTGTCGCCACATAATCTGTGAGCATGGCCTCATTCTCCAGCTCCTCCTTGCAGTCGAAGTCCAAATTGTTGCGTCGCTTTGGACACAGTGTGCGCGCAAGGCCAAAGTCGGCTACTTTGAGTCTACAATTGTAGCAAATATAAAATTATATTCAAACTTCATTTTAAAACTCAAGCTTTCACTCTGACCAACTTTAAACACCAATAACTTTCTTAAAACTCGACCGATTTTCAAATTGAATGGCTTGACTACATTCTGGTTTCGGTTTTAAAAATTTAAGATCTCAAATTCTCACTTTTAATCAACTCCTTATAACGTAATAAGTAAAAGCAAACAATGTAAATTTCCCCCCTTTGAAATTTGCAAAATTCAAAATATTAGATCTCAAGTTTTCACTTTTAATCAACTCCTTATTTCGTAACTAGTATAAAACAACACTTTTAACTTGATTCCGAGACCTTTCATTTTTTTTGTAAAAAATCATGTGAAATTAATCAAAAATTTGGACTTTTAAAGTGGCTAAATCCGAAGTCTAACCAACTTCAAACAGTCATAACTTGATCAAAGCTGAACCGATTTTCAAACGAAATGTCATTTTGATCATGATTTGGCCTCTATATTCATTCTGTTTTCAATTTTTGTTCATTTAGAAAATTTAATTATTCATTTAGAAATATTAATTATTTAATTATTTGATTCTGCATCTAAATTTTGGCAAAACAGTACCGATACAAGTATTTCTGTTTTTGTATTGTTTTTTTCAAAGCCATATAAGCTGAATGAAAGGAAATCAGCAAGGACAACTCACCTGCACTTGCTGTCAATCAGAATGTTGCTCGGCTTAAGATCTCGGTGTATGACATTTCCGGAGTGCATGTATTTGATGGCATTGATCAACTGATACATGACAAATCGCTTGTGAATGTCCTTGAGTACGTCTCCCTTTTTAATAACATTGTGAAGATCGCTGTCCATGAATTCGAATACCAAATAAAAGTCCAAATTGTTGGCAGCCCTGTGGCAAGGGTATTTGGATAAAATATGGATTCAATTGATGACTGAAGACTCACTTGAATATGTCCAGCATGCGAATAATATTGGGATGATGGCGAAAGGCGCGCAGAAAGACAACCTCTCGATAGGTGCGTTGTGCATCGGTTTCATCACGAAACGCATCGTAGATTTTTTTGAGTGCAACGGTTTCCTTTTTGCGTTTGTCCGTTGCTTTCCATACGATGCCGTAGGCGCCCTTGCCCAAGCGCTGATAACAGGCGATAATAATTAGTGATGTGAGTTATAGATGGATTTTAGAATGACGATTTTAATGCAAATGTATCGATGTTCATGGAAAAATATGCATATTTTATTCAATTTTTACTTATTTTTCTTTATATTACTTTTCTCAAATCTAGCAATTTGCAAAAGCAAAAGTTATAAATATGCCAAAGTAATATTTGTTATTGTAAAGGCGAAGCTTTAATTGAACTTAACTCAATTTTTTGATATAACAATGCATCGATTTTTTTCACTTTCGATCCTTAAATAGGAATATAAAATCGATGCTCGATTTTTGCATTTACATCACCCAAGCCAATTTATGCTTATCGATCATTCGATAACAATAACGATTGCTATTGCTTACCTTGCGCACTTCAAAGTAACGCTCAACATTCTGATCGAGCTCATGGATGCGACGCTCTTGAGCGTTCGATTGTCGTTCTGCCATCAGCTTCTCCTTTTCCTTTTTATCTTTTTCTTTATCCCTGTTTTTTTCCTTGTTCTTATCCTTGATTAAGTGACGCTGTATCGGCTCACTTGTGCGCTCATGGACCAGATGCACCTGAGTCTGTGTCACCTGCTGGTGCTGTCGCTCCTCCGTCTGCTGCTCCTGCTGTTGGTACTGCTCCTGCGGGGGCGGCGGCGGAGGCTGCTGCTCCAGTTTACGGTGCCGATGGCGACGATATTTACGCTTTGCCACCTCCAGTTCTGGAATGGCAATGATGTTGTCAACAAATAGACCAACTTTTTGAACGACTTGACGTCGATTCTCTTCGTCCAAAGCGGGCGCCAGCTTGTAGCTCCAACACCTTGTTGGGATATATATATATGGCGCCTAAGGATTGAGCTACTGATAATAATTGGTGCTGATACCACGGTTGCCACTTTTGGTACATTTGCTACCTAAGATACATTTTGTACCAAGTAGTAAATCTGGCTTAAACATGTATATGTAAAAAAAAAACTAAGTAAATAAGTGCACAATTATAAACCAAATATACCAAATTCCCGAATACTATAGATTTTATAGGTTCGTAACAAAAAATTGCATTTTTTTGCTCAATTAAAATTAAAATCACATTTTCTTTAATATAATTTTTTTACTTTTAACGCGAAGTATAAGTATGACAATTTTCTTTATTTTTCGTTTCGCACACATTTTTCTTTTCTTTCTATCTCATGTATATACATAGTTATATTAAAACAACGACCCTTAACAGAGCGCTTGACATCACCTTATAACTCCACTATAGCTTGATCGATCACACACACGCCATGATAAAAATTACATTAGGTGTCGTATTCGATTCACCACGGTTCTTATTTTGTTCACCGCAATGAGCGAAATATAGTAAGATGTATATTTTCATACTCTTCACTCCACGAAGCTCATAGCAAAATAGCCTATATTAATTTCACCATGATCAAGCAGAGCTAAGCCGAATGAGCTTTAAGCTCTGATAAGCTTACAGAGTTGCTGTTGTTACGCTTTGAGAGCTCGCGTGCGAATGCCGCTGAAGAATTCGGATTGGAATTCAAATTCGCATTCGCCGCATTCTTATTTGAATTCACATTCGTATTCGCATTTTCTCCATATGCAAATGCTGCTCAAGTAGGTAAACAATGTACATATGTTAAAAAACAGCAACAATAATAATAACAATAACAATAATAAAAGCAACAACAAATAATATCATGAAGCAATTTGATTGAAACTGAATTATTGTTAGATCGATCGAAAAGCGAAAGTGGGCGACAACAGTAGCAACAACAAACACAAGTGCAATGGACAGGAAACAGGAGCAGGGAAAATAATTTGGCCTAGCAATGCCTACAAATGGACAAACGTAACCCGGAGCCTCAAGTGCCCAGGGCAACGTCACGTGCTGTTGTTGCTGCCGTCGTGGTTGTTGCTGGTTGTTGTTGTTGCAATTGTCAGCCGGTGGCAACCCCAGAAAAAACAATCAAACGACGCCTCAAATGCCATCGACTGAGTTATTTCTCGTGCATGCAATCGCAAATGAAGTAAGCTGAATTTGTTTAACAATAAATATGCATAGAAAATGCCTATAAAAATCATATGTACATAGACACATTTATACATTTCCAAGTAACTGCACACTGTGCAGCCGAACAGCGGTTGTCTTTCAAAAATTTGAAAATTGGATTTCACTTGCCGTGTTTACACGTATCGCATGTTATGATAAATACATAACTTTTTCAAAAATATAAAACTTAAAAACTTAAGACATATTTTGAGCACTAACCACGAAAACAACGTAACCACCATAAGTTATTTTCGAGGCTACTAGTTTTCTTTTATTTTTATAAAGATTTCTCGGTGAAATCTATAGTATATTTAATATTTTATTTAAATTCTTTACAATATTTGTAATACTTGAGATGTAGATGAGATTGGTTTTTTCGGTAAAAATGTTTGTGTATTAAAGATTTTATCTTTAATATTTTTTAAGTATTTAAGATGTATATGAAATATAGAGAAAAAAAAGCGAATTAATTTGACAACAATACTATAGAAAATTGAATATAATCTTAATTAGTTGAAATTTTACTTTATATCACAAATATCATACAAATCCCACTTAACCCTTTGTTTAATATTGTGTAGTATAGTGTATGAGTGCTTTGAATATGGAAATAGGAAATAGAATTTTGGCACAGCTACTTGAAAATCAAGTGGCAAAATGCATGTCACTTACCTGCCGACTGTGAAGGATTGGGGCCAGCTGGAGCTGGCCGTGTTATTGGGGTTGAGGACACCTCCACACACACCTTCACACCTCCGGCACAGTATGAGAGTATGACTTGCTTGAGCTAATGTGTAGGAAGTAGCTGAAAATGGAAATATTGTTTGATGATGATTATAACAACAACAACTTACAATTTACTTATGATAGACAAAATAAAACGAAATAATTAAGATTAAACACGAATCCAAAATAAACTGCAAAAGATTAAACGAAATGACAGAAGATGAGGGAATTTATGTATGTCTTTAATTCGGATGAGCTTACCTTTAAAAATCCACGATTTTGAAAAACTCAAAAGCAATACAACAAAAAAAAGCAAGTCAAAACACAAACTCGCAGTGATTGATTGATTGATAGCTATATTGATTGATCAATCCGCATCCAGTTGTTGTTGTTGATGATGTTGGTTTTCTAATTGTTGTTAGGAGAATTGAATGTTTAGCTGCTGCGACTTGAAAATTTGAACGTTTTCCACTTGCGGACCCCGCAACACTTTCGAATTACGCGGTTCAATTTGAGTACTTCACTTGAACATATATACATATATTTTTATCATATATATATGTTTATATATATATATATATATGTATATAAATAAGGGATACCGTCTCGGATAACTCGCGTTGCGATTTTTGAAAAATTAGGATCAAAAGTTGAATACAAAATTGTGTGTTTTTTTATTGTCGAGTTGTGTAGAAGGTATACAAAATATATTTTGCTAAATGTCTACGGCATTTCAAAGGGTCAATACGACTAACGCCCAGACTACTTAGTTTTCACTTCACCTCACTTTATAGTTCTCCTTTTCAATTCTTTCCGTTCTGTTCTGTTCCGTTCTGACACTGACAGCGATTGTATCCTATCCTACATATGTACATGTCTACACCAAATGCATTTGGGTCTGTTATCGGTTTCGTGGTTATGGCTATGGTTATGGTTTTCTAGCGTTGTCCCTCAGGACGTATCATTCACGTGCCGGCAAATTGACAACAGAATCAGCTTTGTTTTGAAATTAAACTTCAACCTCTATTATTACGTCAAGAAATTAATACATTTATAAAAAAAAATTTTTTTTCTATTTAATTAATTAAATCTATGGATATCAAGGGATATACAAGTTAATGCATAAAAAATTAAACCTAAAACAATTTCCTGGAAACGGGTTAAGAATTTAAGTCTTTTTAAATTATTAAATTTAAATAAAAAACAAACATTATCACTTCGTTTTTTCCAATTTTATTATAAAATTCAAAAATAATAGTTAATTTTCCAATTTTTTTTATAAAACTCTACATATAATTTTTAGTTTAAAAATTATAACCGTTGCGGTCACTGATTAAATCAAATCGAATTCGAATATCTTTCAATTAATTTCAAAATTAAATAAAATATGCGAAATGCGTATGAAAAAAAACTTGCTATAATACTAAAAAGGAAAAAAATCTATAAAGTTATTTTTATTTACTTTACTCAATTCTGATAAATGGATTGAATTTGGAATTAAAGTAATTGTTATATTAATTTAAATAATTTTATTTATGTTTAACAAGTTAAGTCAATTCGAATTGAAGTGTACAATTGTAATAGAAATATTGTGCAATATTAAAAAGGAAATCGAAAATCTTTCAAAAAACTTTAAAATGACTGTAATAGTTGTAAAAAATAATTTAACAAACAATGAGTTTAATCAATTAAGTTTTTTTCTGTTTTATTTATATACATATGTACTTAATTTAATTCTGGAATTAGCTCGCGTTCTTAATTTGATCCTGAGTTGATGCAAAAAAGGTCTTAAAATTATATATTTCCTACAATACGAATTTTAATGTGCTATTAACCAATCGGCATAATATAATTTATATTAAGTCACATGTAAATGATGTGAGAGTATGTGGTTAGCCCAGTGTCAATTGCCGACAGTTTGCTATCAATAAATATATTTGATGCTTAGTTTTCAATAACAAACAGGGGCAAGCCGAATTGGCACATAGCAACCAACACACGGCACAGACAGAGAGAAGGATAGATATAGTAGGTGCAACAGAGACAAGAGGGAGATGGGCAGAGTAAAAGAGTGAAAGGGGGGAGGCAAGCCGGTTAGTTATAGTGAATTCTGTTGATCAGGTTGCCGATGGTAACGACATTATTGTTTAATATATAGTCAATATCCATGGTGATCGGTTTCGGTGTACTTAATATTTAATGCTTGTCAAATGTATTTGTGTTTGCTTAATGTATAAAGGGCTGGTGTACAGAAGTGTTATATTTAATTGCTAAATACTATATATGTTTAATGTGACAGATGTACGACCAATTAGCTAGCATTTGTATTGATAATTAATTCTAATTATTGATGTTGCAACTGTTGCTGATGGATCGGCTGCTGTTGTTGCTGTTGCTGCACTTGTTGTTGCTGCACATGTTGTTGCTTTTGCTGATGCAACTGCTGATAATGCTGTTGCTGCTGCTGCACCTGCTGATAATGCGCCTGTCGACGCTTCTGTTTCTCAAGCTCGACAAAATGCTCCTGTTGCTTGCGTACCAGTTCGTCCATGACCTCGTGATTGTAGGTGGAATGCAGCATAAGACCGAGTAGATTGGCACGTGAGCTAAGTTGCTGTCGCAGCTGGCGTTCCTGCTCCATTAGGTCATCCATTTTAAGCCATTGACGCACACGCTCCAAATCAATTTCCGCCCGGCGTATCTTCTCCCAAGCATAGTGCTTGAAGCAATTCTTTTTGGGCGCACGACAGAATTCGCCCGTGGGATTGAAGACATTGTGAACGAGCGGTGCACCGCACACATCCGTATCGCTGACCTTGGGGTCCTTGCTGTGCTCCGGACAGAGTACGCGCAAGCGTTTGCAATACGTTTTGCTTGCCGGATTGTAAAAGTCACAAAACATATTGTTGCCCTCCATGCGCGTCTGAAAGATGCTGCCGAAGCTGGCCTGCGATTCGTATTTGTTGAAACACTTCTCCATATGCTTAATAGCGGTGCGTGAATGTATCTCATGTCCGCAGGTGATGCAGTACATGCTCTGCTCATCCTCAACATCGCCGTTATCCTGCGGCCGCTGTGTATCGATGGAACTGCGCTTCGCACGCTCCACCACCATGTTCAGCTCCTCGGCCCGCTTCTCCAGTTCGGCGAGTGCGAAACGTACCATCGATTGCTTCTGCCGTATCACCTCGAGCTGCTCCCGATTCTCCTCGGCCGCGTGGCACGGTGTGAGGTTCCATTCCTGCAGACGCTGCGGCAACACCTGGAAAATACGACTAGTTGCCAGATTGAAGCCGCACTTGTCGCTACAGTATTTACTTTGCGGTCGGGCCTGACAGCGGCAGCCGGGACCATGACACTGACGTATACCCTCCAGCTCTGGGTGCACAAATATCTCTGGACTGGCTGTTCGCACCACTTTGTTCTTGCGCTGCTGCTGCTGCTGCATTGGGTTTCCCTTTTCCCGCTTTCGTCCGCCTGTCGCTGGCTGCTGCTGAGCCGGATTCGTTGATTGCATTACACAGTTCCGATAGATGCAACGCGGTTTGTGGCCAACGCGTGTGCGACAAGCGTCGCATTGATTACAATTGGGCCGCCGGCAGCCGTCGCAAGTGCCACAACGTCTTGCCGCCTTTGTTTCTTTGGCCACACTATTGTTATTGTTCCTGCGACCACTCGCAGCTGCAGCGCCAGTGCTGCCTTGTCCCGTACCAGCTGTGCCATTACCTGGAAGCGTTCCAGGTGTAATGCCAACACTGTTGCCGCTGTTGCCACTAGCTACTGTTGACGTTGCAGCTGTTGCCGCTGCTCGCTCTGTGGCCACCAGACGAAATATCGTCTGCAATTCGGGATTCTCCTTCTTGCATTTGCGGCAGTAATACTGCTTTATATGTTTGGCCTCCTTCTCCGTGATTCCGATGCAGTCACCGTGGTACCATTCCTCGCAGCCATCGCATCCGCTGCAATCAATGAGTATCAATTAATTTCTGCTTGTCAACTTGTCAGTCTACTTACATCATGAATCTGGAGCAATCCGATGTTCGACAAATACAATAGGCTTGATCATCCTGCTTAAGTATTGTTGCTATCTTGGATTTGCGCTCGGGCAAGTCAAATTCACGCGCGATTTCCTCTTTCTGCAAAACAGATATAAACATACCCATATTTAGATATAGTTATTTTGTTTATTTACACTTTGAATTGTTTTGTTTTATTTACCGATCGCTTGTATTTTCGTTTATCCGCCATGCTTGCTCAAGTCGGCCACTAAAAGCAAAACTCCGCCACCCACAAACAACAACAGTATCGAATCGTTCGGACTAAGTTCTATTAAACTAGTCCCTAAAGTGAACGAACGAACTAAATCCCTGATTGTAGGTCATTTAGTTCAGTGACTAGATCTAGTTAAATTTCGGTTATTTTTCAGTCGTGAACTAGTTCATTATTCAGATTGCGCCATGTCGCTAAATTTAAATTTAGGCTTTGCAAATATGAAAATGCCATAGCTTTGCAATAAATTAATAATTTTAAGAAAATCAAATCAAATTGTCCCGTTGGGGAAAAGTGCCGTTGTTTTTCGGTCGTGCGTCCTTAAGCCGAGGGTTGCACATCCAGTAAACATTTCCAATCTGGTTTGATTTTTTAAACTTAAAAAAATACCCACATTTCCGTGCGTATTCTGAATTTTTTACCTCTTTTAATTTTTTTTTTATCTAAAATTTTTTTAATTTGTGCAGAATTTTTGTTAAAATATTTTCTTTATTTTGATATATATTTTTTTTTTTTAATTAAATTTTCTATTTTTTTCATCTGACAAGCTTCAAACCTTCATTAAAATGTTAACCTTAATTTTTTCCAGTTTTGAATTTTAAATTTTCATCAAATTTATGTATTGTTTATTGTTTTTTGCGAGTTTTTAATTGTCCATTTTTATCAGTGATGGGCGACAATATCGACAAAATAAGTTGACCACCGATAGCCATCGATATTATATAGATATTGATTGGCTTTATTTTAGCAGGACACGATTATTTATCGAACTCTGCTGTTTTCCCGCTCAAAGAGCGAAACTAAATGAAATTTAATAATTACTTAGGCTTCAGGTGTATAACCCATGATATGAGGCGGTACTAGCAATCAAAAACTTTGTGTGTTACAATTAATATTAAAAATTAACAAATGAACAAAATGAAAAAATGCAATTATTGCAAATGTGTGTTCAATTGATCACAGTCCGTTCATGAGAGTAGCTCGCTCAATTGAATCAAGTCGTTCGTGAGCCTTCAAAGACGACAGTGTTGTTTCTAAAGTGTGTGTAAAAAGTGCGTGAAGAGAGAATTTTACAAACTGAAATTACAAATTGTCAAACCAAATAAGAACGTTTTTGATCCAAAATAAGATAACACTAATAGCAGCAATATGCTGCACTTTTATGTAAATGTAAGTATAGTTAAAACATTTTTATGTAAATGCACACACAACGCACACATGCACGCTGCATTGTGTGGTCTGTGGCAATCTCTTTTTTTTTTTCTTTTTGTTACTTTTTTTTTTTGCGACTGCACGATTATTTTGATATTTCTACGGTACCTTTGAGTTTTTCGCACTTCATGCTACAAAATTGTGTGTACGTGTGTGTGTCTGAGTTTGTTTGTGAGTGTATAGGTCGGAGAAAATAAGCGAAGCACCATTAGTTGTATTCCAAATTAAAGAATTTTAAAAGTATTATGCTGTTTTCTGCTAAATGCAAAATGTTGTGATTATATACATGCAGATTATATACATATGTATATATATTTATGCTAAAATGTCAGACCAAAGGCATTTGTTGCTGTTGTCTAAAATGCAACAACAACACTTTTGTGTCCATACTCTTTTTTTATATGCAGTGACTTTCGTAAAATGCACATACAAATGTACATTTGTTGCTACTTTTTTTTCCGGCGAATTCGTCTTTCTGTTGTGGTTGCAGCTGCTGCGACTGCGGCGAAGATGACACCTCAGACTGGTTGTTTATTCTCAAGTGTGCGGCGCAATCGTAAGCGCACATTAATAGAAATAAAGAAAATAAACAAGTTGCGGTTTACATAGTTACAGCATTGACCAACATAATGGTACACTCCTTTGCAACCTTGCATATGTATGTATGTATGTATATATGCCTGTCTGCATTAGCCTGACTAACGCTCATTTAATAATGGTATTCCCGCAAAGAATGACCATATACTTAATTGCAACCAGCTGTTGATAATATTCCAAGTCGTTAATGCAATGTGCATTGCAACTGCTTAAGTTCGTATAAATTACACAAAGCATACTGCGGAAACGAAATAAATCAAAAACAATAATCAAACAATTTCAAAGTTTGGCATTTTGGTTGATGGCTGCCGCCGTCACTTGTGTGTATTTGTGTGTGTGTGTGTGTGTGTAGAACAGCTGATGTTTATCGATAACATTTTGTAAATTTCTATCATTTGTCATTTTACTGAGACCTACAGACGTTCTATGAATTGTTAAATTGTTTTTGTTTAAAATCCTTTACAAAGTGTGTCTATATTTATTTGTACAATTTACAACTTAATTCATTTTTGACCCGTACAGACAGTGCGCGCGCGCTATTTAATTTTTATTTTTTTTTTAGCTTTTCGCCATTTCGTTTTTAGTTGCGATTCGCTGCCAATTGCCTACTGTTTTATGTTATTGTTGTTGCAAATTGAGGCGAATTCGAGAATTAAAGTGAATCGACGGCGACGTTGTTGTCTTTTTCATCGCCACAGCTGACAACTGACAAGCGCAGTTAATTTTCGCGTTAATTTCATTTAGCCAACGTTTGTGATGTCAAATCCATCAAAATGAAATTTTGTGCGTGACATTAGTTAATTATTATCGCTTGCTGTTTATATTAATTTAAATTTATTTATTGTTTCTTAATGTTTGTTTTTCATTTGCAGTTTATTGAAGACTTTGACGTATAAAATTTGAACGCAAAAGATAAAAAAAGCAAAGATAAACCCAGCTCGATGAATTGCTGTTAAAAAAGAAAGGGTAGAAATTACCTTTTAACGCATTATTCGAAACTAATAAGAATAGACAGAGAGAGGATACAACAACACCCAGCAACTTGATTGAGCCCACCACATACGCACGGCGGCGTCGGCAGCTGACGCAGCAGCAGCCGCAGCAGCAGCAGGCGTCAGCCATGAAAGTGGATACTGTTAAACTGAAGAAGGGCTCTTCGGAGTTAACTTCGGAATGTCGCGAATTAATCGATGAGTTAACCAAACGACGCACACGTGCCGAGCTTCTTGAATTCTTGGACACGGTGCATGTGTGGATCTATGGCAAGTGTGAACTATATCATTGGATCGAAATACTCGATCGTTTTGATAAAATTCTTGAGGAGGCGGCCCGTCATGTCAATGGCAATGAGTTTGTGCTGCAATGCGATACAACATTTCTCGATACGGTAAGTAATGATATTGATTTATCAATAATTAATAATATTTCATATTTATTTATTTATTTTAGGATGTTACATTGCTGCTGCATGTGCTCAATTTTACAACATTGCTGATTGAGCATTCATTTTCGCGGCATTTGTACAATTCAATTGAGCATTTGACGCAGTTGCTCTCATCACAAAACATGGACATTGTTTTGGCCGTCCTCAATTTGCTTTACATGTTTTCCAAGCGCAGCAATTTCATACCACGCTTGCCATTTGAAAAAAAGGAATTGCTAATCGTTAAACTCTTTAACATAGCCGAGGTATGTTTATCGCTAATCGGACAACACATTTTGGTAACATTCGGTTAACATTTGAAATTTGTCTATTTACAGCGCTGGGGCGATCCAAATTATGGACTTTCGCTTAAGGATTGCTGCATTGGTGAACCCAAACTGGAGTTCCTCTATCAGCTGTGCATTGACTATGTCGATGAGCATGGACATGCTGCACAGCTGGAAATACCAGATATGATGGATCTATGTCATACAGCGGCTGCGCCAGAGGTTATCAAAACCATTGCCGGACAGATCTCAAAGCCCAGTGAGGCCATTAAGGTTGGTCTTTATAACCCTTATACTTATACAGAGTATAAACCAAAGAGTCTATTATTTATTGTTACATCTTATTTATTTATAGATGCGTATTGCGCATCGCGTGCGTCTTATCTCTGGCTTCAACAATTACAAGCTGCGTCTGCAGTTCGTGCAGGCTCGTCTGCAGGCTGTATCGATATTGATATATTCCAATGCACTGCAGGATAACACAGATAAGGTGCTTTATGCCGGCTTCGGTGAGGAGCTGTGCGAGCTTATTGATAAGGAGGATGTGCATCTGGTGGAGATACGTGCCGCTGTGCTACGCACACTCACATCCATGCTGCACTTTGATCGAAATCCCAGTGTGCCCAGGTAAGTTTTGCGAAATGTGTTTGTTATTGATTGTTTCGAATGTGTCGAGAGTTAACGTTACTTATCAATTGGTTTTATGTTCATTTTGAAATAACGTAATTTGATAATACGTTTGAAAAGCGCAGTTATTGTGAACTTATTAAATTACTTGCAATGTACTTAGTTATTGATTGAAATTTTGATAATTGACATATTTTATTAAGCTGTTTTATATACAGTTCAATTACTTATTATTATTGTATATAATTTCTTAAACTTAAATATCTTATTAAACAATATGTAGTTGGATAACTTATCGATTTGCTTATCCTTTGAATTTTACTTGTTGCTTTTCTAACTTCTGTAATCTGTTTGTTTTACAATTATCCCCGACTTTCATAATTAACGTTGCCTGCAACAGAGCTGGATCCCGTTTGATGAAGATTGTACACTACACAGGCGCAGAGCGTCAGGGCGGTACATTGCCATTATTGGTGCGCGATTGCATTGATAATTTAACGACACACGGCTTAACGGAGCGTTATCCATTGATATTGGCTACCTCGTTATTCTCACTGCTTTATCATTTGGCCAGCTATGAACTGGGCGGCTCAGCGTTGGTCAAAAGCGGAATGATGCAGTCACTTTTACGGGTTATCAGCTGGCCTGGAGTTGATTTGGAGCACATAACGTTTGTGACACGTGCCGTACGCGTTATTGATTTGATTACCAACATTGACATTGCTCGATTCCATCAGAATAATGGACTCAATGTCTTTATCGATCGCCTCGAGAAGGAGATCAAGAGTTGTTGCCGTGCTTTGGCTGAAATTGGCATAACTCTTAAGGAATCAACGCTGCGCGATGAGCACAGCTTGACAGATAAACTAGACAGTTCCCTGGAGCAGGCAGATGATGATGGTAAGTAATGGATAATTAAATTTAATATTCTTTTAATTTTAAAACACTATAGAATTAACTGTCGGCATTTTAAAAATGACATTTATTTTTGAGGGAACATTTTATTTAAATTTTGAACACTAAAATTAAATGCTATCATTGACACGCCAAAGATTTAATATCCTTGCAGAGCCCCGTATTAATTTTCCGACTAATAGTTCAAATTACAGCAAAATAATATAGTACAACGGTTTAAATGTTTGTAGTTGATAGTACACCTTAATGCATTATCCATTTATTTATTTCTATTTTATATATTTACAGATGCTGCCACAGAGAATGCTTCAGTGGCCAGCGGAAGTGCATCACCACGTCGCGATAATTCAAGTAGTGATGGCGGCGGCAGTGCCAGTGATCATGCCCAGCGTGCCTATCATGTCTTCATGGAGCATAGTGGCGGTGATTCGCATCGTGGCGGCAGCTCAAGTGCAGCAGCTGCTGCTGCAGCTGCCGCCGCTGGTTGGCTGGATATTGGAGCTCGCGGATCGGGAATGCATGCGTTGAGCAGTCTGGCAGCAGCTGCCAGTAGCAGCAGTGATGCAACAGGAGGAGGAGCCCCACGTGATCGTCCAATACAATATCCAGCGAATAGTTACTATGCACGTCCATTGGCTGAACGTAAAGCGGAGCTATCGTCCCAGCTGCCAAGCAGTTTGCAGCCAAAGAAGCCATCGTGTGTGACACAGCGTGCGGCATTATTGAAATCCATGTTAAACTTCCTCAAGAAGAGCATACAGGATCATGCGCATTTCAGCAATATGCGTAACATTATGGAAACTAGTTTAACACAATCGTTGCGTCATATTATTGCAAATGCCGAATATTATGGTCCATCATTGTTTCTACTGGCGACAGATGTGGTCACCGTTTATGTGTTCAATGAGCCATCGTTGTTGTCATCGCTGCAGGATTTGGGCATTACCAGTGTTATGCTCAAGGCCCTGCTACAGAAGGATGTGCCAGCGACACGTGAAGTGCTTGGCTCATTGCCGAATGTCTTTTCCGCATTGTGTCTAAATGAGCGTGGTCTCTTTGAGTTTCTATCGTATGATCCATTCGATAAGGTATTGAAGGTGTTACTCTCACCGGACTATTTGGTTGCCATGCGTCGTCGTCGCAGCTCGGATCCATTGGGCGATACAGCCACCAATTTGGGCAATGCCATGGATGATTTGATCAAACATCATCCATATTTGCGTGCCGATGCAACCGAAGCCATTGTGCGTCTACTCAATGAGCTGGTGCGACTGGGCTCCGATCCGAGTTTCATTTGTTGGCGTGCCAATAAGGATAACAGTGTGGCAAATGCCACAAATAGTGTTGCACCATCAACGCCCTCACCATCGGCAATGGTTATGGTTGCTGCTGGTCCTGTGCTGCAAAGTGCAGCTGATAATAATGATAGCAGCGGCGATGATGATGACGATGATGATGAAATGAGCTCGGCATCGCAACAACAGCAACAACAGACACAAGCAACGCGTGCAACACAACAACAATTGCCACAAGGAAATCGTCAACAGCAGCAACAACAACAGCAACCACAACAGCAGCAGCAACAACCACCACAACAACAACAACAACAGCAAGCTATGCAAACACCACAACAAACACAACAGCCAGAACGTGAGGCAATTCCTCTAATTGATTATATACTTAATGTCATGAAGTTCATTGAGGCAATCTTTAGCAATAGCCCAAATGGCGATCATTGTCGTGAGTTTGTACAAAAGGATGGTTTAACGCCCATCTTGCAGTTGCTCTCATTGCCCAATTTACCCGTGGATTCACCAGTGTCTACCACATCCCAAGCGGTGGCGAATGTCTGCAAGGCAATCTTAAGTCAAGCGCAGGAGACAAAAGTTCTTGATGTGGCATTGAAACAATTGGCAGACATTGTATCACAATTGAAGCCATTAATTAAACATTTTACATTTCCCGGCGGAAGTGTGTTGCTCGCTGAACTCGTCTGTTGTCAACGATTGGAGGATGGATTTGCCAATGCTGAATATACACCGATATTGCATAATATGAGCTTTGTTCATGGCTATGTTGTGATGTTGGTACATCTCTGTCGCAATGCCTCCACGGAGATGCGCACTGTGCTGCTCAAGCGTTGGGGCGCCAATCGTGAGACGGGCGTACAACTGTTGCAACAACTGGTTCAGCTATATATATCATTGGTTTGGGAGAGTACCATTTTGTTGAATCTATGCTCGGATGAGCCGACACAACATCCGGATCTCATTTGGGATGAGATCGCTGCACAAATGTCGGCAGCAGCCGGCACAGCGGATCCAATGACTGAAGCAGAACTCTCACGCAAATTGGAGCGTGCTGCAGAATTTCGCACGAAATATACACCCGAGGAGCAGTTTCGTTATATTAAATCTCTGCTGGCGGCAAGTTCACGTCTAGGACGTGCACTGGCTGAATTGTTGGGGACACTGGTGAAGCTATCGGTGGGTTCACCACAAACACGTCAACGCCGCATCAACGACTTGATTAGCAACATTAATAAAGTTCCTACTCCGGAGGCAAGAGAAATTGCCCGCATACTCAGCTCAATACTTGTGAATGGATTCAGTCATGAGAGCATCTTACCCAAACCAGTTCCCAAACTGAAGCTAACATTTCTCATTTGCTCCGTGGGATTCACTGGACCAATGCTCTTTGATGATAAACGAAGTGCATTCCATCTAATGATCTCACAATTTTGTGCTGAAAATGGACTTAAGGCATTCTTTGAGATGTTCTATTGGGCACTGTCATTGGACAATGTATCGCAAAAGTTTGTGTTTGATCAATGGGCACCAATGGATGATTTAATGCAATCCCATGATGATGATAAACGTGATTGTCCCGAGGGCACTGGCGAATTCTTGGATGCCTGGCTGCAGCTGCTTGAGAAGATGGTTAATCCGCGTGCAATGCTTGAGTCGCCATATACGATGAGTCCCCGCTTAAATAATGTACCATTTGAGCCGGTTTTCTATCTGATTCACATTCATCAGCTGGCAATGCAGGCGCTGCGTCGGATTTGGTGTCGTCGTCCCATTCCCAACTATGGTGCGAGCATGTTTGAAACAATTATATTGATACTCAAGCATCTGATCAAGTCACACCAGATGCTGCTCGATCGCTACAATACGCGCATGAAGGAGATCAAATTTGAGAATCTTTACATACGCAGCACCGACGATGGTCTCAATGCGGATCACATTCGGACATTGACGGATATGGGCTTTAGGCATTATCACATCATTGAAGCCTTGCGCAGCAATGCCTCGCTGGAGGAGGCAACCGATTATCTGCTCAACAATCCCGAAGCCAGTGCATTATCCAACTCCGGGCTGTCTGGCCAGGCACCGTCTGGTGGTAATACAAATGCTGGCACAGGAACTGGAACTGGTTCCACACAAAGTTTATCTCAAGGCAGCTTTGCATCGAATGCTGCCGTTGCCGGTGACATGGATATTGATATGGAGTTGCCAAGTGCTGGTGCATCCAGCATGACAACGGATGCCACCGATACTGGCACGCCCAGTGTAGGCAGTGGCGCCTCCAAGCAGCCACTGCCACCGGCAGCTGCTGCTGCTGGTGCTGGTGCTGCAACGAGTGCTTATGATTACAGGCAATTGAAATTGATGCCCCCATTGATATTTGATAGATTTTGCGATGAGGCCGTCTCGCGTGCCTTTGAATTCATGGAGGCAATCCCAGATACAGTTAATAGCGCTGCCGATCTCATAGCCGTGCTATACAGGCGCCTTAACCACTTGAATCGTCAGGTGTTTGTCACCAATTTTGTGCGTAACATTATACAGTGGGTGGACTTTACGCTGCAGCTCTTTGAGCCGGCAGCAGGAGCATCAGGTGCATCCACATCCACAGCCGGAGGAGCAACTGCATCATCAGGCGCACCCAAGACGGCACCCAAAGCTGGTCGACTGGAGGAATGCTTGACCGGCATGACAGCGACCCGTTTATTTGTGCGCCTCAAGACATCCACATTGTTGCTGGAGGAGAACTACAGTGATTTGCATCGTCCACTTGTGGAAGCCATCACAGCACAGGATGCGATGGTGTCGCTAGTAAAACTACTCGATTGCATGAGTCAGTGGATGTTGGAGCAGGCACAATTGGAGGCCCAAACACGCTCCACAGTGCCGCGTTGGGTGCAAAATCTGGTGGATCTTATTGATGCCATCGATAGCATCAGTCATATACTGCAGCGCAAGGCAAATATGCGTGCCGTCAGCAGTGATATGTGGCGTTGGTACGACGCCTCCACGGGCAAATGGAATGCCTATTCCGAGGCCAATAATGAGCTCATCCGTAATGCTTATGCCGCTGGAGAGCGTTGGCTTCACATCAACATTGGACGACAACGTTGCACGGTCAGTTTCAATTGCATGACGCAGGTGAGCGAGGCAAGTGGCAGCCATCGTCCCGTGTATCCGGCTCTGAAGATCTGTGAGGCCATCAGCCAATTGCAAAATCCAATAGCACCACATAAAACTGATAATCTATTGAATCGTGTGGTGCGCACCGCACCCGATGGCAATGGCACCACAAATACCGATGAGTTGGTGCCGCTGCGGCAATTGATTAACTTCAATGAGCCTGCCGTGCCACAAACAGAGTCAACACCAACTCAGCAGCAGCAACAGCAGCAGCAACAACAACAACAGTCTGAGGAGACCACCATGGATGATGCAAACAATTCTCCACCGCCAGCGATGACCACGCGCAGTAAATCGCGTCAGAAAAGCGCTGCAGCTGCGGCCAAAGCAAAGGCAGCAGCGGCTGCAGCTGCCACAACCAGCAGCAACAGCAGCAGCAGCACCGGTGGCAGCAACACCATACCAAGCATACCCAAACGCACGCAGAAGATTGTGCTTAATGAGGAGAATGTGGGATTGAGTAAATTTGATTGTGGCCGCATTATTGGCAGCATTGTGGCACTGTTGCAACCATCGCAGCTGTTGCATCACGAGACCAAGTTGTCGTTGTTGCGTCTGTGCGCCCGATTGACGCGCAACTATGAGAACGCCCAGGTCTTTATACGTTGCGGCGGTGTTCGCATGTTGTTGCAATTGCAACAATCGTGCAGCTTTATGGGATTCCCCACCTATGCCATCATCATATTGCGTCATGTGCTGGAGGCGCCACCAGTTTTACAGGAGGCCATGGAACGTGTGCTGGGCATGCGTGCCGCTGGCATTGTCCCAGTTGGACATCGTGATCTCATCTATGTGCTCACCCAAGTCTCTACAGCCGTCTCGCGTGATCCACAGATCTTTGTGGCCGCCGCCAAGGAGATGCTCAAGGGCGAGTATATGATCAATGCGAATAGCAATAATTTATGTGACGATGGTCGTGTCATGGTCAAATCCAAGTTTGGACAACAACCAACAGCGGCTGCAGCTGCCACTGCCACTGCCACCACCACCACGTCGTCTGCCACAACATCGACTGCAACGTCTAGTGGCACAGCCAAGGAGCAGCCATCGCTCAAGGAGGACGTAAAAGATGATCCCTTGGTGCAATCATCGGTGGCTGTGCTGAAGGAACTGCTGTTGGCACTGGTGCAACCATGTTGTCATTATGGCGGCAATGTGGCGGATCAGCCACCAAATGCCGCAGAGCTGTTGCAACCGGATCAACCGCCAGGTGCCACTGGCTCCATGGGCAATCTGGACGATGAGGTAAGTCGAAGAGATGAGTAATTGAATTAAGATAGTCTGTCTAATCTCTTCTCTCTTTTTCTAGGACTCTTCGCCCGCCGTGAAGAAACCAAGTGGCAATGCAACGACTCTGGGAGGTGCTGGCACAGCTGGCAACGCTGCCACGGACAAGTATGAGCCATGCTGTTGCACGTGGCACATACCGACGAGTGCGCACAGTCACGCCAAGCCGACGTTGTCACGTGCCACACTCCTCAAGCTGCTGGCGGACGCAACACGCGCCTATCAATCGCTTGTGCCACGTGTCCTGCTCTCCCATGTCTATATGCCAGCGGATAGTCCATTGATTGGCAACGGCAACGGCAACAGCAACCACAACAATAACAACAACAATGGGGGACAACAAACATTTCTGGCTGTGCTCCTGGATCGCTTCCTGCCGCTTACGCAACGTCAGCATGTGCCCGAGGTGAGCACAATGGCGAGAGTGTTGCTTTGCTCGCTCTCGGATTGTTATCAGCAGGCGGGTGTGCAGCAACAGGTTGCCGAGGAGTTGCATGCCGCGGTTGCACGTGCCTTGGCCCAACCGGACTCGGCGGAGAAGCACACACGTCTTCAGGTGCTGATGAGCCTGTTTCCCAATTTGATTGAGTCGCCCATGTTGTATGACAAGGTGCACATGCATCGCAACACAATGTACCGTGTCCTGTTGCGTCAAGGTGTCATGACCTATCTGACCAAGGTGGCCCAATACAAGGATCTATCCAATCACAATACGTTAAGTACTCTGGGCGCCATTCTGCGTCCCATGGAGATCTTGTTGCGCTTCAATGTGGCAACCACAACATTGGGATCAAAGCGGATTCTCTTTGGTGGCGCCAGCTCTGGCGCAAATGGTGGCAATAATGGGAATAGCAATGCCAATGGACTTGGTGGTGCCAACACCGTCAGTGCCATCATCAATCGTCGTCTCTATCCACGTCTGGCCGCACGATCCGCCGTCAGCGCTGCGGTGGATCGCTCCAATGCCATTGGTGGCGAGCATGTGCTGCGAGATATCATCCGGAATGTGCTGTCGGATCGTCGTCATGCCTTTGAGTTTATCTTTAATTCGGATGAGATGGCCGTCGATTCGGAGGACTCTGCACCACCGGCAGCATCGGGTGCCAATGTGGCTTCGAGCGGTGGTGCTGCTCCTGGCATCATTGGCAGCAACAATGCAGCGGTCATCGATGTTGTCGATGAGCGCAGCAATGGCACTGAGGCAGCTGAGCCCCCGGCACCCCAAGTGTCAGGCAGTGCCAGTGGTGGCAGCGGAGGCAGCGGTGGTGCCGGTGGTGGTGGTGCTGGTGGCACCACCAGTGGCGGCAGCTCCTCCTCGGTGCGTCCAGTGCTTAACTTTGATCAGCTCTGGGATGATTTTCTGCAATGTGAAGGTCTCTTTTTGGCATCGCGCAGCAACAGCAGCGGTGGTGCTGGAGGTGGTGCCGGTGCTGGTGGCAATGCTGGCGGTGCAAGTGGTGCCGCAGCTGCACAACAGAATGGCAGCAATGCAGGTGGTGCCGTTGGTGGTGCCACAAACACCACAGCGGGCAACTCGGGCGCTGGCAACATTGGTGATCCACGTTTACGCAGCAATTCCGATGTGGATGTCGGTGGTGCTGGTGGCAATGCCTCCAGCAGTGCTGTCAATGACAATGGCTTGAGTACTGGCAGCGGTGGAGGCAGAGGTGGCGGTGGTGGCAGTGATGGTGCATCCACATCATCCGATACAGCTGGCGGTGGCAATGGTGGTGGCAGTGGCGGACGTGGTGGTGCACGCAGTGCTCGGGAAATGAATGCCTCACTGCTAGGTGATGTGAGTACAAGTGATTCGGACTCAGAGGCATCCACCGATGAACGCAATGCGGAGGAGGAGGATGACGATGATGATGATGAGGCCGCCGATGAGGATGTGGATGAGCACAGTGAGACGGATGTCGATGAGGAGCGTCCACGACAATTTATTGAGGTCTTTGATCACATCTATGAACCGGAATCCTCGGAGACGGCTTCTAACGATGCGGATGTGGATGCCGAAGATGATGATGAGGATGATGACGACGATGAGGATGATGACGATGATGTCGATGACGTGGAAGCAAATGCACAAAATGTCTCGGATGTGACATTGATTGATCAAGTGCTTGCCCAGGTGAATGGTGCCGGTTCCGGTTCCACATCCTCGGCAGCTGCCTCATCCAACAATCGTCCACGTCGCAGCGCCGCCATCGAACCAAATGGTGGCCTCGGTGGCAGCAACAGCGATAATCGCAGCCTGGAGGATGCCACACGTGAAGCGAATGCTTATCTATATGAACGCCTTGGTGGAGATGGACATGGACATGGTCATGTCATGCCACAATCGTCGTCTAGTTTCCGGGTGCGCATGAACAGTTCTATTGCGCTGCCGCTGGACATTGATGTGAATGGAGGCGCCTCCTCCTCGTCTGCTGCAGCGGCTGGACCTGGAGGACGCAACAGTTCGAGTGCCAATTCCGTGGCTGCCGCATTGCGTTCCTCATCCGAATCTTGGATGGCGCCCGACTTTAATTTTATCGGCAGCGGCGGCAGTGCCGGTGGCAACGCCTCCGATGTCAATGTGAATGCTTTTCTGCCCCCCGCCATCATCCAAATGGAACGCAATGCGGGCGGCGGCGGTGGAGGAAGTGGCAACAATCAGAATATGAGCAATTTGCTCGATGAACTGCCGCCGGCATCGGCAGCAGCACACAATGCGGTGAATGCTGCTGCCGCTGCGGCAGCCGCCGCAAATGGCAGTGGTGCTGGCGGTGGTGCAGGCGGTGGTGTTGCTGCCACATCAGCTGGCAGTCATCAAAACAATACCGGAACCCTTTGCACCAACGGAGTGCGTCGGCGACTTCTCTATCTCGATCAACAGTACTGCGTCTGCATGCCAACACATCAGAATCCCACGGAAGAGACACAAATGGAGATATTCACACAGGATGGTGAGTAATATTCCCAATAAAACACTATATAAAACTTAATAGAGTAGAGAAAACTTGACAAGGGATCTATTTAATGGGGAAATACTCAAATACTTCTAAAAGATACAAATTCATGCTGGGATTTCAGTTGAGAAATAATCGAAATTTTGGATAAGAACAAAAAACATCAAAAATTTTGTTAGAAACAAATTGAATAATTGGAAGGCATCTTTATAACAGGGAAGATACCCAAATACATAGACTAACCGTCTAAAAGATAGAAATATGTATTAAGAATTCAATAAAGTACTAGTTGAGTTCGAAAATTTAATGCATAATTTCATATCTAATAAATTCTACAGATAGAAATCCTAAGAACTCGTTAAAGATATAATTAAATATTTTTTCATAAGAAAATTAAAAAGATTAGAAAAATAAAGAATTTGGGCGGAACTTTAGATAAGATAATTGTAAAAGATTAGAAACCTAAGGAGTATTTATTTCATAAATGAAATTAACTTTTAACTGTAATAAGATACGATAAACATAAGGACCATTGAAGTAAAAATCCAAATGTTGAGAAAATTTTGAAATTCGTTAAAGAAATAATTTCATTTGTAGATTAGAAAATGTAAAGCAAAATAAAGTGCATTGGATTAGACTTTAACTGATTGATTTACAAACTTTCTGATTATTTTGGAAAATGTGTAACATATATTATATTATACATGTACGAGTTAAAGTATAATTTTTGATCTATTTCCCTTAAAGAAATTTTCAAAACTTTATATGAAAAGTCGATCCATATATGTTCATTAAAAATTAAAAAAGAAAAAAATACAATTGATATATTTGTGATAGGTTTTAGTAAATTAAGTCTCCTGGAAGAAATATTCCCGGATACTTTATTGCTTGTGGTAAAGTCAAGAAATTAATATTTTTGTATTTTTCTTTTTTTTTTGCAATACAGCGCTGCATTGGTGGCTGGAGGAGGCGAAGGCCTTGGACATGGAAAGCCAGACCGATGCATGCCTCTATGCGGCACATTTCCTGCTGCCACATCTGATCAAAGAGTTGAAGGCAACTCATCAGCAGCGCAAGCAGGAGGAGGCCAATCGACAGGCGACAGCTGCCGCAGCAGCTGCAACAGCCGCTGCATCGAATGCGGCAACAACAACCACAACAACAACATCAGCACCTGCAACTGCAACAAGTGGCAGTGGTGGTGCTGTTGTAGTTGCACCACTTCCAGCCAGTTCCCTTGGTGGCAATGCCAATTCGAATGCCACAACCACAAGCAACAACAGCAACAACAGCAGCAGCAGCAACAGTGGCAACAACACCTCAATTGCTGCTGCACCACCGACAACCACACCAGCAGTTGTTCCTATGCAGACAACAACAGCACCAACAGCAACCAACAATTTCCGCAGTTCCATACCGAGACTGATACCCTCGATGCAATTCGTGAATGCCGCATCATTGGCATCCGTTGCATCGGAAACAGAACCATCTGCATCTGCATCAGCATCCGCATCCGCCAGCGACAATGTCGTCACAGCAAGCACAATGATTCATCCAACAATGATTGGCAGCAGCAATATCTATGCCGTGCCAGCATCAGCAACATCTGGTGAGTATACAACACAACAGAAAACTCCACCTCTGACACTCTGAATTGACAGATGAACTTTAATTTCCTTAACTGACAATAAATATTAAAAATAAATAAATTTATGGAATATTTATGTCATTATTATGTGGACCATATCATAGTAATTATCTTATCAGTCAGTCCTTACAACTAGTTGAATTCAAATGAGATTCCTTTAAGCATTAACATCTTTCCTACTCTTACTTTTTGACTAATCCATGTATTTCTCATTACAGGCAATAGCATAGAGTCTCTACGAGCACGTCATCGCACGAATGCATCGCGTCATCAGGCACTTTATAATATTTATGCTGAAATTGATTTGACCAATGAACAGGAGACTTCTGCCGTCGGTGCTGGAGCATCAACGGGAGTTGCCGCCGCCTTGAACGATATGGCACGCCCATTGTTTCCCAGTGTCCAGGCGCCGACGCCATCAAGCGTTACGGCTCGTCATCCGCCTGTGCCGCATTTGCCCTCAAGCGGACGACCACGTCCACGCCCCGAAATGGTTGATCTCTACGAACTGCAGGTGAGTGCAATTTTCCTGGGGCATATATTTGGAATTGATTCAACATTTGTAGCAAGGATAAGAAAAAATCTGAAATTTCTGAAAATATGCCACGACTAGAGAGAGTTTATTTCAAATTGACCACTCTATTTTTGTTGCAGGTCAACGATCAACGTATGCTAAATGCCCCACGTCGCAACAACAATGCAAATGCGAATTCCTCACGCACCGCAGGCGCTCTAATATTGAATGCACGTAGCAATCGGGATTTAGCCGCCAGTTTGCAACGTCGCTCGCAGGCGATGACAGTGCGACTTAATCCGGGCGGTGGTGCTGAGGCAGCTGCAACAGATGAACCTTGGCCTGAGACTCCAGTGCGTGTATCAAGCGCCGTTATGAATTTCCCGCTGATGGCGCCACTGAATTTGGATTTACCCGAGTCGCAACCTGAACATGAGCAGCAGCAGCAACAACAACAACAACAGGAGAGCACAGTTGATGCACAACCTGTGGCAGCAACTGCAATGCCAACGGTGACAATCACTGAGTTGGCAGCACAGCTGTTGGCCAATGAGCAACAACAACCCGAGTCCAACGAGACGCAGAACAATGAAGCAGCCACAACAGCTGAGAATAACGATAATGCCGCATTGGCTGCCGCTGCTGTCGCTGACAGCGCGGAAGAAGCAGCAGGAGACAGTGTGCCCGACGTTGTCGCTGTCGTTGCACCAAATGTGGAGTTGGAGGCGGCAGAAGAGTCGCTGGAAGTGACAGCTGAGCGTGAGCGTGAGTCCGAGGCAGATGAAATTTCAGTAGGAGCTGCCAATGTTGCTGAGCCAACAGACGAGGTAGCCAGAACAGTTGCAACTGATCCTGGAGCAACTGCAGCAGCAGATGCCACTGGAGGAGGAGCAGCAGGTGCAGCTGGCGGTGCTGCTGCCACTGCAGCTGTTGTCACCGATATGAGCCCCGAGGTGCGTGCCGCGTTGGGTGATCTGGAGGTGCCCGAAGGTGTGGATCCATCATTTTTGGCCGCGCTACCCAGCGAGATGCGCGAGGAAGTCATTCAGGAGCATTTGCGCATGCAGCGGATACGTCAGCGTGCCCAACAGAATGCCATACAAATTGCACACGATTCGCTGGTCGAAGTAAATCCAGAATTTCTCGCAGCACTACCACCGAACATACAATCCGAGGTCCTGATGCAACAACGCATCGAACAGCAGCGTCAGGCGGCGCAGAGCGCAAATCCCGATGATCCCGTCGATACGGCTGCGTTCTTTCAAAATCTGCCCGAGAATCTGCGTCAAGCGGTGAGTTTTAATTCGCAATATATGCTTATTGATTTCTAAATGAATTCCACTAATAATAATAAATTTCTTTGTTGCAGATCCTAACGGACATGGAGGACTCACAGATAGCCAGTTTGCCGCCGGAACTGGCTGCGGAGGCGCAATTCCTGCGACGCGATTGGGAATCCCGCAATGGCACACGCATGGACGCACATCCGCCGAGAGATGCGCTGTGTAATAATAGTTAAAAGTTAATTAACTAAAGAAGTTTATTGATTAATTATTTCTCTTTCCGGTAACAATTTAGCTCGCTTCCAGACAACGCTACAGAATCTCGATGAGGCACGTTGGCACAGCGCCATCTGGTATGATGCCAGTGGGAATGCACAACCGCAACATCATCAGCATACGACCATAGTGCATCATCATCATATTGCGCCGACACCTGGAAAGCCATTGGCTCTGCTCATGATGGAGGATGAGAATATATTATTGGATCCGGATTCTTTGGCCACACTCTTGCTCTTCCTCTTTGTAGAGGATCAAAAGGTGAACAGCGTACGTTTGCATCGTGTGATAAGGAATCTATGTCATCATGAGCCGACACGTGATTGGATAATCAAGGCATTGATAAGCATTATACAGAAAACCAACGAGGATAATTCCAACTTTGGTGCTGCCAATACGGGCAGTAAACCGGAATGGCTGAAACTCCGTGTGGATGCTGCATTTGGTTATAAGAGTAACATCTTTTTGATAAATCGCTTGTATGAGGGCAGTGCACGGAGTATTAGCATTAATCCTCAAGCAGCACAGATGATTGTTCGGAATTGTTTGGATCTACTCTTTGTGCTTGCCAAGCATTATCCGTTTAGCTTTTTGCCCTACAATCGGGAGCCAAAATCAAGGACACGTCTGCTGAGCTCCGTCTTTAATATGCATAATGCGTCACGACTGGATGATGCTGCTTCATCTGTTGCAGCGGCCGCAGGTGGAGGAGGCGTAGGAGGTGGTGCAGCATCTGGTGATTTGCGTTCACGATATCATCGCTATCAAATTGCGAATCGTTTGCGTGGCTTTTTGGATGATCATCAGTTCCAGCAGCATTTGCAGCAGCAGCAGCAGCAACAGCAGCCAAAGACGCAGTTGCTCAAAACGTTGCCACTGGATGAGGCGCCATCCACGTCGAAAGCAGCTGCCGCCAAAGCAGCCGCCAGTGCAACCAAGCAACCAAATAATAACAATAAGGTGGTTGCGTATCAAACAAACGCACAAAACTTTTGGGATGTGGTGCTTAACATTGACAGACAGACGCCTCTCCGCATGGCTAATGTCTCGCAATTCCCGCTGACATCGCAACCCGCCTGGAAGTGGCAAACGAACAGCAGTGAATTTTTATCATTCAGCGATTCACCATTTGGTCAATTGCTCGAGATGTTGCCCTATAAGGTTATCTGTCGTTCGCCGCATTTAACCGATATGCTGGTCAAGTTGCTGGCCTCGCTGAGCGTTGATCTCCCCAAGGAGGAGGAGACGCAGCCACAATTGCCAGCACCACCACAGCTCCAACCGCGACCACAACCGCAAGCACAGCCTCAACAACAGCAACAACAGCAGCAACAGCAACAACAGCAGCAGCAGCAATCACAGGAGGAGCCGCCAGTGCTGCCTCCCTTAGTGCCCATCAATCAATTTCCAGCTACAGATCCCTTGGCTATGCCTGCGGACAATCCACTTGCCACAACTACGACTGAGGCGCCACAGCAAATGGATCAACAGCTGACGCTCGATGATGAGGACGAGCATGATGATGACGACGACGAAGATGAGGAGGACGATGACGATGAGGACGACGAAGATGATGATGATGATGAGCTAGCATCATTGAGAGCGGCACCGCCACCACCACCACCACCGCCGCCACCACCATTGTCCAATAAACCCCGTCGCAAAATCTATGCCAAGAATTTCTCGCAGTTGCAACTGGTGATTGAGGTGCTGACACATCAATGTGGCACCACCGAGGGCCTGGATAATGTGACCAAGCTGATTGTCAATCTCACACAATGCTCGCAGGCCTCCAATGCCATCTTTATACAATACTTGACGGCAGCCATACTTGGCCTGGCCGAGGAAGTGCGTCAGGCGATTCAAACGTTGCTCAATGAGATTAGATCTTACAATATGCTTGGCCAGCAACCACTTCAACAACCACAACCACAACCGCAACAACAACCACAACCAAGTGGAAGCAGCGGCGGTGCCGCATTGTTGTCCAATTTAACCGTCCATGAGGGCACGATGCAGGATCGTTTCACATCCGAATCGGTCATCATATCAGCCCCAAAGAATGCCAAGCCCACCTGTGAGCTGCAATTGCCTTCGATGAAGAAACTCATGTCCAATTCATCCGCTCAGCCATATTTCCTGCGCACACTCAAGATCTTTATGCAGGTGCGTGATATTTACGAGTTCCAAAATAGTCACAACGATGATAGCAACGAGGATATCATTGATATTGTTGGCGATGCACCCGCATCGGCATCTGCATCGGCATCTGCATCCGCATCAGCATCGGCTAGCGGTGGCAGCATGGAAACTAGCGAAGCATCAAATAGCACCAACAGCAATAGCAACAGTGGCAGCAACAGCAATAGCAACAGTGGCACCACCAATAATAAATGTACGAAACCGACTCTAAGTCAAATACTTTGCCTCGATGTCTTGTGGCACACGTTGAGCGAGTGCCTGGTCGCCTTGGAGGAGTCCAAGGATGAGTTTGCAGTGCTGGTCCTGCAACCGACTGTTGAGGCATTCTTTCTCATTCATGCCTCGCATCGTGTAATGCCGAAAAAACCAGGTCGTGGTGCCACCGGAAGTGCCTCAAATGCTGGACTGCGCGTCGTGCCACAACCCGTGTCCACCGAACACAGTCCACAGCTGGATGACACCAACAGCAGCAATAGCAGCAGTCAAGCCCACAATTCCGCCAGCTTTGAAGGTGAGCAAAAATTGTATTATACCTCTTGAGCATAGAGTACTAGGGTATTTTGTATTCGTTGCAATGTATGTAAGAAACAAAAGAGGGAAAGTTGCAGATTTCCCGCATCAGTGTTGCCCTTGGTTATTATACATTATTATACTAATATCGTTGTTCTTGCAGATGAATCCCGCATGCAGGATGCCTCCACAAGCACAGCGAGTGCTGGTCCACAGTTGACGCTGACGGCGCACGAAGCACAACTCAAACAAGATCGTCAAAAGTTCCTGCAATTTGCGGAAAAGCATCGCACGGTTCTCAATCAAATCCTACGCCAATCTGCCACACATCTCTCCGATGGGCCATTCGCCGTGCTCGTGGATCATACACGCATTCTAGACTTTGACGTGAAGCGTAAATATTTCCAAACCGAATTGGAGCGATTGGACGAGGGCATTAGACGGGAGGAGCATACTGTGAGTGTGCGTCGCGTCACCGTCTTTGAGGATTCGTTCCGTGTGCTCTATCGTCTTGGTCCTGAGGAATGGAAGAATCGCTTCTACATTGTTTTTGAGGGTGAGCCTTAAAGATACATAAATTTTTAAATTTAAACCAAGCATAAATCTTACTATAGAATTATTAATATAAACAGCACTAAGATTTCTTAAATCTATGCATCTGAGTAATTTGTTTACTTTATTTATTTTAACATGTTGAAATTCCTAATTATATTAAATGTTGACTCATATATATCGTTCTTTTTTCTTGTGTAGATGAGGAAGGCCAAGATGCCGGCGGCTTGCTCCGCGAATGGTATGTGATAATCTCGCGGGAAATCTTTAATCCTATGTATGCATTGTTCTGCGTATCGCCGGGCGATCGCGTCACCTACATGATCAATCCATCGAGCCATGCCAATCCCAATCATTTGAGCTACTTTAAGTTTGTCGGTCGTGTTATAGGTAAGTATTGGGGATAATTCCTATACCGCCCTCACTTGATGATATACATATTAAATCTTCACTCTCTCTATCTCACTCTTTTAGCCAAGGCCGTGCATGATAATAAGCTGCTGGAATGCTATTTCACACGCTCATTCTATAAGCACATATTGGGCAAACAGGTGAAGCATACGGATATGGAATCACAGGATTACGAGTTCTATAAGGGATTGGACTATCTGATGAAGAATGATATATCAACGCTGGGCTATGAGTTAACCTTCTCCACGGAGGTGCAAGAGTTTGGCGTCACACAAATCCGTGATCTCAAGCCAAATGGACGCGACATTGCCGTCAACGAGGAGAATAAATTTGAATATGTGCAACTCGTTTGCCAGCTAAAGATGAGCGGCTCCATACGACAGCAGTGAGTATCCTAATTAAATAAACTAACAATATTATGTTGTTGATTTAAATAAACTTAATTGTATTAAATTTATAAACTTTTTCACTTGCAGATTGGACGCATTCCTTGAGGGCTTCTATGACATTATTCCAAAGCATTTAATATCAATATTTAACGAGCAGGAACTAGAGCTTCTCATATCCGGCTTGCCAGATATTGACATTGAAGATCTAAAGGCAAATACCGAATACCATAAGTACACATCCAAATCGGCACAGGTAAGAATACTCCCTGTTAAATCAATTGTTTTTGATTGTTTTTTATATCAGAATTAAAAATATATTAAATATTTTTATACAACTTTCTCTTTGTTAGATTCAATGGTTCTGGCGCGCCTTGCGCAGCTTCGATCAGGCGGATCGTGCTAAATTCCTACAATTTGTCACGGGCACATCGAAGGTGCCTTTGCAGGGCTTTGGTTCGCTAGAGGGCATGAATGGCATACAGAAGTTCCAAATACATCGCGACGATCGTTCTACAGATCGTTTGCCTTGCGCACACACCTGGTAAATATATGGATAAAATGAATAGTAAAGTGTAACTTAATAACATAAATTTATTTTTTATAGCTTCAATCAACTGGATCTGCCCATGTACAAGTCGTATGATAAGCTGCGCAGCTGTTTGCTCAAGGCTATACACGAGTGCTCAGAAGGATTTGGCTTTGCCTAAGCTATTATTATAATAATTACAACAACAAACAATAACAACAATTACACACATGTACACAGAAACAACACATACACACACACACACACACACACAGAAACACACATACAGAAACACATTCAACAATTCCTAAATAACATAAATAAACTCTGCGACGAAAATTATTTAGAACAGCCACTGAAAATGTGCGATAGCAACAACAGCGACAACATATACAGTACATATAGTTATATAGTATATATAAAAAATGTTGAATTAATTATTAATTTTCGCGCGTATATTATATACAATATATATACATACATACATACATATATATATATATTAATACATATATATATTTTCTTAAATTTTCAAAAGAGAACGGGAAAGGAAAAAAACTAAGAAGCAAAAACATGGTAAAACACTAAAAAAAGAAAAACATTTAAAAAAAATACAGTCATATTGAACGAAGTATATCAGTCAACAATAACGTATTCGAAAGCTGTTTATGATTTTTTTATATTTAATATATTTTTTTGCATCCCTAATTTTAAATGATAAAAAATACAGCACTAAACGAAACATAATGATTAAATGTTTATTTTCCTAAGTCTAGTAAAAAAAATAAAATAGAAAACTAAAACTAAATAAAAACTTTGATATGTGTGGAACAAAGCAAATGCATAAAGTGCACATAACGCTTTGATTCTTGTTTATATATAAAAATAAAATAAAATGCACGAAAAAAGTATGAAGAAAAGCAAAGGTATTTGACGTAACTATAAGTCTATGTTATGCATTTTATGTTTATCTTTTTAATGAGTAAATGTAACTTTAATGGATGAAACGAAGAAGCGAGAGAGAGATGAGTAAACTCATTGACTATATATAAATAAACTTCAAAGAGCATCAAACTACTTGCAATTGTGTTTTACTTTAAAAATTCAAGTTTGAATTGCCAGTGCTGCCCAATTTGCTTGGGTTTGTTTGTGGCCGCACTGTCTGAGATTTAAGGAATAACAGATGTCAGGGATGCATACTTTTTAGATAGCAGATCTAGCTAAAATATATTTGTCAACCGCAACGCAACAATTTGAATGGTGAACTTGGCCGCGATGGAGTAAAAATTGAAAAGAGCATCAAACTAAGTGCAAAAGTGTTTTATTGAAAAATTGAAAGAAAAAATAAATGTGGTAACACTGCATGATCTTATCGAGATTGCAGGGACTCATACTGTTATCGATAACAGATCTGGTTCAAATGCATTTATTTAACTCGACGACAATAACAAAAGCGAACTGCACAACATGAATTTATGCTGTTAAAAAATAAAAGCCGTGGTGAAAGTCTAAATTGGCAGCGATGGAGGCGTATATTCGAAATGAGTTGAGCGTGAGCAGCGACACAACGCTGGATCAAGCGACGATGCACTCGGCTAAGTTGCTGATCTGGTTGCTGGATTGCCAGGATGAGATGCAGATGCAGCAGCAGCAGCTGGAATTAAATCATACGGACATCGAGTGCATGTTCAAGGCCACATTGTACCTTCATGAATGTTATGCCCGCTATGGCGATGAGCTTGTGGAAGCTGTGCTCCTGCATTTCACATATGCCCAGGCAGCGGTTCGACAATTCTATGAGAGCTGCGAGAGAAATCGGGAGCAGTGCATTAAACAGTTGTGTGGATACATAATTAACGGCACACGTAATGGACACACATATGCGCCACTCTTGTATCAAATGCACAAAGCCTACGCGGATGTCCAGCCGTCGTGGAGTGTCATCAAAGAACTCAACTGGTCAGCATTTGTGGAGAACAAGAACAATGAGACGCTGGATGTAGCAACAGCCACTGAGCTGAACATAGATGTCCTACAAATGCGTACACTGGTGAGACGCATCTTTCGCCTGGCCACAGTGGAGGACATGAGAATCGCACTGCAGCGATCAATGCATCACATTGGCTACGAATTGTGGCTGCAATTGTTCCGTGAGCCCAAGGAGAGTATTTTGTATATGCGCTGTTATCTACTGCGCCAAATGATCTGTGATATGCTGGCCGAGGGCATCTCCGGCTCCTCCGACTCCATGGTAGCCAGTGCCACTGCAAGATTTGTGCACAACATTTACAGATTTGTAGCCAATGGCAAAAGTAACAATTTATCGCGTTTATTTCGCTCCCTGATGCATTTGCGCTTTGCCAACGCTCTTGGCAGCTATTTGCACGTCTACTGGACACAACACTTGCTCCACTTGCAGCTAGATGACATAAAATTGGCTGATGAGGCGCCTATTGTTACTGTTGGTCTCTCCTTGGATGAGATGCTCTTCCTCACGCATTTGCTGCTCATGCCCAAGTCGCCATGTCGCACTCAATTTATTGGAGAATTGCGCACGTTGCCGCTGTTCAATCGTTTGCTGGAATTACTCAATAAAGTTGCCTACGTTTATAGTTAACAAATGCTCGCAATAATCTGTTTAATCACTTGGCAAATATTCATGTTTGCCATCAACAATTTTAACAACTTTTTCTCCCTTTTCGGCGAGTATCTCCTCAATGTTTCGTTTGCCATTGAGATCCGTGAACCAATTCAAATTGTCCGCAATTAAATGATGATTGCTGCAGCCCTTGCAGGTGACAATGACCACGCCACGATTATAGGCCACCTTTGAAATGGTCTCCATATTCCGACTCTGGCACACCTTGCATGTATAAATCAGCTGCATTTTCGTTACCAGCTCAGCCAATGGTATCTGATTGCGAACCCCGCGATTTGCTTCATCTTGCTGTAACGAAATTGGCATTAAAAGTCGCGCACTTGTTCATATTATGATTAATACTTACTATTCCTGTTCCTGTTTCTGTTTCTGTTTTGCACTTATCGCTGAAACGTTGCAGGCACGTGTGTTTGTTGTTTAATATTGTTGTTGCTGTTTCTGTTGCTGTTGTCAGCAAGTGGTATTGACGTCGTACATTACAGAAACTCCGTGCTGTCGGAGTTGTGATGGTCAGTCTGCCCAGACTGGCATATAATTTGAACATTTGTTTCAAGGCGCTCATTATGTTTTTGAGTTGTTTACAAAATGTATGAAACGGACAAAAGTCTATCGATAATATTACACAACAACCGATAGTAAATCACTGATGTTACAGCTGGCAGTTGTGATGAAATCACGGCTGCAACTTAATTAAATAAAAAAGCGCCAAAACAATTTTTAAAAATAGCCAATTTCACTAATTTACTAATTCAAAATTAGTTAAGATAAAGGTGAATTTTAAATGAAATTTTTAAGTTCGTCGCCCCAAGGGGAGAAAAATAACATAATAAAATCTTAAACAAATATAAAAAAAAAAAAATTTTAACGAAAATTCTGCAAAAATTTAAAAAATTCTAGTTTTAAAATTTAGAAATTTTCTACAAAATTTATACAATTGTCAAGTTTCCATTTTTGGCATTGACTTGTTTTTTTTTTGTGGCAAAAAAAAAACGGGCTTGCAGGTAGGCTTGTTTCGCGGACTTTGACCAATATTCAGATTGTGCAAATTGTTGTAGAATTTTTAAAATTTTTGGAATTAATTTAATGAACTAATATTATAAAAAATTCTCCAAATGGCTGTGGCTGGCTTCAACACCGTTCAAAGCTGCCACCCGTGCTTTGGTTAGTTTTTAGCTTTTGCGATGCAAGATTTCAGCTATTTTACGGATGCTTTCCAGCCAGAAACAGCAAATTTTTCTCTAACATGCTGGCAGCACTGTATATTCTATTCATCTCTAGTGTTAGTAAACACTTTTCGAAACTCTGTGAAATTGTTGAAATTGTAAGCAATAACAAATTATATAAATCTCGAAAATAAAATGGCAACACGTGTTGTGGCAACAGCAACGGTGCGCGCTGTTACAGGACGCAAATTAATAGCGACACGAGCCGCATTAACGCTGGTAAGTGCCACATATATTGTGATGAAATTCGCATACGTATGTGATGAAGTAACAGCCAAAAAGATGCATCCAATACATTGTTGTTTACCTTTTGTTTTGGTGTCTTTTTGCAGACACCAGCTGCAGTGCAACGAATCAAATCACTGCTGCAGGATAAGCCAGGTGTTGTAAGTATGCAATAAGTGGTGTTTTAGTTCAGTTTGGCTTTCATTGAGACTTGCTTGCAGATCGGTCTCAAGGTTGGTGTGCGTCAACGAGGATGCAATGGACTTTCCTACACACTCGACTATGCCAACAGCAAAGGTAAGCAGATAGATACATAGATTAATCGCCTGTATTTTACTGATTGTATGTGTGTCATTTGCCAATCAGATAAAATGGACGAGGAAGTGTTGCAGGACGGCATCAAGGTGTTTATTGACAAGAAGGCGCAACTATCTTTGCTAGGCAAGTGCAGCTCGCTATATAATTTCAATTGCTTCCAGAACAATACCCTGTACCAAGCAGGCATTCACTTTATTTAAATGTAACAGTCAGTGTGGGACGTATCATATACAATATAGTATATTATATATGTACATACATATAGTCTTTATAGTTATTAAGTATAAAGTCCGATTGTGGGAAGAATCAAAATAGGGGGCGGTTTAAATTTTAGCTTACTAATATTTCTTAATTTTTACTTTGGGTTTTTCGTTTCAACAAAGAAAAAAATTCACAAAACATGTGTATGGAAAAATACTTTATTTTTTTTACTATCCTTACAACATAAGTTAAATATTTTTCAAAAATAAAATACACATACTTATGTGAATTTTTTCCTGTTTATTTTCAAGTAGAATATAAATATGCTCGCAATTTCAACCAAATGATAGATTTAAAATTTAAGTTGTAATGAAATTAATTTTACATACGTTTAGATCAGAATATCTTTCATTTAGTTAACTAAAACATTAACTAAACTTAATGCATAATTTTTACTGTTTTAAGATGAACTTCGGGGGTATTGTATTGGATATTATTGAAAAGTCAAAATTTGTTTTCTTAATTGTTGTATAACATATGCAGATCAAGTTTTTTGACTACCTTAAGTTCAACAAATTTTTATATATAAAAATAACTTTTACTACTGGATAACTAAAATAAATAATATATAACAATAATTTTTTTAGAGACTGGTACCGGGTATACACATGCTGCTTATATTGTTAATTGTGTTTGTTTCTTGCAGGAACCGAAATGGATTTTGTGGAATCGAAACTCTCGAGTGAGTTTGTGTTCAACAATCCGAATATTAAGGGCACCTGTGGTTGCGGCGAATCGTTCAGCATGTAGAGAGAGATGAATCCAGTGCCATTATCTCTACAGAACCGCACCCGCCTCGCAAAATAGAAACACCTAAATTATCTAAGTTTACGTAGAGATTACAGCTTGTTAATTTTTCTAACTGTTATTTGCGAAATATGGGCAATTGTTTTAAGGTGCTTCCTCAAAACAAAGTGTTGTGCCACATGCGACACCAATCAATTGTACTAAAAAAAAAATGAAGAATTAAATATGCTTAAGATTTGTTTTCTGTAGTTACATTTTAGTCATACAATTAAATAGCAATCGGTCTGCAAATGACTTTATTTGACTCTGTTCTTAGGTAATTGTTAAAATAACATTATACGTATATATGTATTAGCATGTATATAGTTCAAATATAAACATAAAATATGTTAAAGCAATTGTGTGTCTTTAGCTTTATTGAAATACAGAAAAATGAACTCGAAAGTTGATCGATGTTCTTATTGAAGATATCCTAATTTCCCTTAAAAATCTATTTAATCCCGAAATCGGATCAATTGCTTTAGAAAAAATCTTTGGCTCGGATGAAAATAATTGCAATGAATACAAAATTATTTCATGATCTGCAATTTTTTTTAAAAATGGAAATGGATTCGAGAAAATAAAATATTCATTTTTTTTTTTTTCAAACCAAGATTGTACCGCCCTGAATTCCCTTGCTCCTAAAAAGTCATGAAAAGTCAGGTTTTTTTTTTTAAGGGACACACACTGCAATGGCTATTTCTTTAATACACATATCTATACAATTTACGAGCTATACAAATAAATTATAGGCCTATTAAATTAGTTTAAAAAAAATTAAAGATTGCCAATTAGCGCTGCTGCAGTCCATGGATGCCAAACTCTTCGTAATCGTCTCGCGTATAAATGAACTCGTCAAAGTTTGGACTGGTGGCGACTTCCCGGCCGCCATACCAAGCGTATCGCACCGGATCCTCTGGACAAATGAGGGATACCTCCAGATCATCGGGAACTAGAGCACGCAGGTCACGTTTGAGGCGTGGCAAGAAGCCGGGAAACTGTGAACTGCCGCCCACAATTAGAATATTAAGCAGGAGCTCGCGATGTGCCTCCCAGGGACACGCTTGAAGTGCATCCGCAACGGCCTCTGGTATGCCCACCTGTGATATACCAATATCCGAGGGATTGAAGAGCACTTCGGGCACAGTGAAGCGTTCATTGCACAATGGAACCATTTGTTGTTGCTCCTCATCCTCACGCGGCTGGCCAGGCACGCGTATATAGCCACGCTTCACAGTCGTAAAGTCGGGCAGCACATAATCAACGGCCACTTCTCTCCTCCGCTTCTCGTTGTGATGCACACTCATCATGTCCTTAAAGTCCTCGGCTACGAAGCAAACATCCTCCTTGATTTGATTCACCACATGACTCTCGTCCATGACGTTTAGATGGCGATAGGAGATGAGTTCCTTAAGGTGATTCGTTAGCGCCTTGCCACCGACATCAATCCTCCTGATCCCCTCGAGCACTCGCCGTCCCAGCACAAATGGAACAATGTGCGTGAAGCTATAGCCCACATCGATAATGATGCAGTTGAGGTTTTGCATTGTGGTGCGCTCCTCACTGTCTGCCACATAATTGAAGGCAGCCAGATCAGCAGCTGTCGCCTTGTACATTCCAGCCACACGATACTCCTCGAACAGCATCTCGAGCATTGCCTCCTGGACGCTCTGGAAGTTCATTTGTGGCTCCGTGATGACAATATTGCGATTCTCCAGCGTACATCCGATGCCTTCCTTGCTGAATATGTAATCCCACACGGTTTTCTGAGTGTCCCAATTGAGTAGATATCCACGCTGGAACGCCAGGATGTAATAGAGCGCTGAAGTATCGCGACATTCCTCAATTTGATTACCCACAAATGCCCGGCGTCGTTCGCTTTTCGCCTTCATTATACAATTGGGCACCACTTGGGGCTCCTCCTGTGTGGCAAGTCCCACTTTGGCTGTGTACGCACCATTGTCAAGCACAACCACAGCCATTCGAGAAATTCTATATGGTTTATGTATTTTTTTTTTTTTTTTTGGATTTTATGAATCTGTTTTTGAAAGACGTTGCCACACGGCAAAAAAAAATTACAGCTAATTGAACGTCTGGCAATCTTGAAAACTGATCTAGATCATTTTTCATTTCAGTGCCTTATTCCAAATGTTTTTTCTTTATTTATTTGTCTAAATTAAGAACTATATTTGCCTTCACCCTTACTTTATCTAATATCGTATTTAAAATTTTCACCAAATTTAACTATTTATTGCTAACTTATTGCTAAATGAACTTCAAATAAGCTCACATTTAAATTTCGCAAAGACCACACATAGGTGGAGTATTGAAAAGTAAGTAACGCAAAATAGAGATAACAGAGCGACAAAAAGAGCATACTTTAATGCTAACGCAATGCAGAGCATTATGTTAAACATTGCAAACCTCCTTTAACATAAGGCCAGTACGCACACCATGTCAATTAATATCGCAATATACTATAATTGCCATGTATTTTTAATATATATATTTATTTGAATAATTAAAAAAATTACAGCACTTTTGTTTGAACATTTTGTATTTGAAAAGTTATTATTTTATCACATGATCTGTAATCAGCATACTTAATAAAAGCGGCCAGTTGGCAGATCATTTTAAGATAACAGTCAGTTAGCAGTTAAGCATTACAGCCGGCTAACATAACAAGGTACGCTGCTAAAAATGCGAAACAAATGCAGATAAAGAATCCCATTTTTTTACGTTACGCGGTGTGCGGCGGCCAGGCGGCGCTTCTTTGCGCTTGTTGAATTAATTTTTTTTATATATTTTCGTAGCATTAGCGTCTTCAAATGAATTAAAGTGTAAACTGTGCAATACAGTGTTAGTGTGTGTAAATATGACTTGTGTACTTGTGAATTTGTATTAAAAATGCGCCAAAAGCAAACATCGGCTTTAGTTCAACAACAACATCGATACACAAGTGCGTGCTGCACAGCAACAACAACTATAACAACAACAATACAGCGCTAGTGCCAAAATTAGCCGGCATAGTCAGAGAGCACTTGTTTGAGTTCTCTACCCGCTTATCGCTTGCGGTAAAAAAACACAAAATAAATATAAAAAAAAAGAAAAGAAACGAACATAAAAAACGAATCGAAGGGAAACGGAGCAACAGGCGGCAAGCAACAAGTCCAGGCAAAAGAAGAAGCAGAAGCAGTGCGTACAACAACAAAGATGTACACATGACAACAACATCGTTGAGCATCAGCATCCTATATGTGCGTGTGCGTGTCAATGTGTATGTGTACGGTGTATGTGACTTCATTTGCAAGACGCCTGAAACATGCGTAGACCGTCCGCGTGGAGTCGCAATCATTATTTTGTGATTGGACTGTTGCTGGGCCTGGTGCTCAGTCGCTATATACCGCAGGACATTTGGGAGCTGGTGCAGCAGGAGGAATGTCCACAGGAGGCGGCCGAGAACCTATTTATCGAACGCTTTGGCCAGGATTTTGAGCCACATTTGAATTTAATCAACAAGCCGCTGGCGGCCAAAAAGCCGGTAAGTCACCAAAAAAATAAAACTCAAGCATTACCCCTCTCACTTCAACATCCCAGCCATAATCTTTCCTCTGCTCTTGCAAATTGATCAGTGTGTTATTTGCACGTGGGTCACTCACCAATCAGAAATCAGAGATCAGTAATCGAAGAGAGTGCGAGAGCAATTGTCATATACAAATGCAAATGCAAATGTGTATGTGTGTTGAGTGTTGAGCGTCTGTCTGTATTGGTGCACATGGCTCATTATATGAAGCAATTTATTGACCTTCTGGCTTATCGTATTTCGCTTTCGTACTTCGCCTTTCCTCATTTTGGGTGGGAAATACACTTATGTATGTTAAAGTTAGTCAAGTAATTGTTTCGACAAAATACAAAATATTCGCAAATTGAATTTTGTAAAAAAAACATATTTTCTTTTGATTGTTTTCTTTTTTTTTTGTTAATAAAAACCATAATAAAGGAAATCCATTGAGCTTATTTTTTTTTTAAAATAATAAGCAAATATTTGAATTTTCACTTGTCAAAATAATTACTTGACCAACTGTGCCCATATAAATGTACATTGTACATATATATACATATAACGATCGTCAGTGCAGACGTCATTTGCTTTCAATTGCTGTTATCATGGCCTAAGTTTGTACATTATGACTTAGCCAGCTGAAGACGTGCAAGATTTTAACCTAGCAGCGAGTCCAATGACCAAATAACAACAAGAACAACAACAATAATAATCATTTGCTAGTCGCTTCTAGACAATTAGCACCTGGCGCGCAGCAGCAGCAATTTCAACCATGCATCTCACAGTTTGACAGTCAGTGTGAATGCTACTGTTAGCTGTTAACAGTCTGATGGCAATTGGAAAATTGTCAACAGTTACATTTTAATGCGATTTAAAATATGTGCGAATATTTGCATCGTTTGCAAAAAAACATGATCAGATCCACAAAAAAAAAGTATATTAAAAAACAACGAAAAAAGAAAAAAAGAAAACTACTTATAAAACAGGCGATGAACAAAAATTCCAGTGGCGCGCGCATAAATTACATTTAAATAAATAAACGCATTTCAATTATAAACCAGAGTCAAGTAAATATAACGTTAGCTGATCATGCATCATGCCACACTTTAATAAATATCCACATGCATATATGTATGTACAGTAGTTGTGTGTACATATGTGTGTACCATAAATTGAACGCAGCAAAATTTATTGAATTAAATACGAGTAAACATGAAAAATATCCAAAGAATATCAATTAAATATTGATATACCCTGCTTATTATTCTTTCCGAATTCTGAAAGTTTCCTCTTCTTTGATTTAGGCAAACTTTGAGCTGGAAACAAGAGGAATGAAATTATAGATTTATTGAAAGAACTTTTTAACGACATTCGGAATGACATTTTAAATATATTAATAGCCTTGAGGGTATCCTTTTTTCATATATCATGCTGCTTATTATCCAGAAACAGCTAAAATGAAACACACATTTAACAACTAATAATATATAATTTGGATTCACATGTTCATGATTCTTCCTTCAATCTTTTTCGTTGTCTCTACATATATTCTGTGCTATCTATAAGATGCTAATTCAAGATGTTTCACATATTCCCGATCAGTTCTTTAATTTCTACCCACAATCCAATTCAATTCATATCCAACTTAACAATCATGCAACTAAAGGGTATACATTCAATCGACACCCTGAAAATATAAATTTACTTATTTATTTTTCCCTTTTTCACCTCGTGCGATTTGCGTTTTGTTTGTCTCTCGTTTTTTATTCAGTTAACAATGCAAACGTTTGCGTTTTAATTAGTAAAATAAAAAAACAAAAAACAAAAAAATATTTTAATAACTTGATAAATTTGGTGTTGGAGTTCTCCACTACAGATAATGCATATCGTCCAATTGGTTGTGAGTTCTCGAGGCATTTTAGCCACAAAGCGAACAACAGTCGAGTTAAGCTAATCATGGTTTTGGCAAATGATTGCCCATCAAACTAATGTGGCATCAATTCAATTGGCATGGCGAATTCGTTAACAACAAGTTAACAAATTGAAATTTATATTAATTTACGATTTTTATTGATATTAACGGCATCTATTGAGATAAAGTAGCTAAAAATGCAAATAAAATGCAGATGAAATAGAGACATTGGTAGTTTAAGTTACAAAAGAGTTAAAATAGTGCTGACAAGGAGTTTATTGTAGTATCTGGTTTGTTTTAAGGTGCATTATCAACTGATATGTTATGTTGTCGGGTCGATTTAATCAACAGGATATTCATTCAAATTTTATGGATTAACTTGAGTGATTCTTTTAGATTTATATTGCAACTGCTTAGCGATAACCGTTAACGGATATCAATGCAAATGTACAATGTCTTGGAACCACCAGCTGTGTGTAATTAAACTGGAAAAGTAGTTTCACTCATCTGGTCAATGTTGAAAATGTTTTGAGTTTAACGATGATTTGCGTTTCGTGTGGCAACAACTACCGATGCTTAAAATTAATGTTTTTATGCTATTATTATATCAACTTTATGTGCCCACTGTGTATTTTAATGGTGTGCGTGTGTGTGTGTGTTTTAATGTGCGTAAGTTACTTACTTCAAAAATGTACGATATAGAAACAGAGTAAGACAAAGACAGAGATAGAGATAATATATATTTGAAACTCGTTCGTAGACAAAAAACTTGAGCAAAAAGTCGTTTTCCATTCACTTAATAAATGACAATAACTGAGTTTACTTAACGCGCAACATTGTTAATGTTGTTGTTGTAGCCTAAGTAAACACACATTGAGTGTGTGTATGTGTGTGTGTGTGTTTGTGTTTGTGTGTGTACACTGACTAAGTGCCCGGCGACACAGTAAAACAAAAAGAAGACAAGCAAAATTAAATGAAAAAAAAAAAGTGAAATCATAGCTGTCGGATCGGTACTTTAAACTATGACCCGACATAACACAATATCTTGGACGATGCGACAGAATCCGAAACGATTCCCTTTCTAAAACAGTCGAACCTCTCTGTACAGTAAACTTCGATACAATGAAGCTTTCCCAAATTTTAATTTTGAAAATTTTGTTAATTTAAACTCTTTTCTTTTTTATTTTTGTCTTAAAGAATTGTTTAATATTTTTTGTTGATAACTTTTAGTATAAAAAAATACAACAAAATAATTAAGTAAATTTCTGATTTAGTATAAATTATTTGATTTAATTATGACTGGCTAGCTTTTCAATAAAGCCTATTTTTTTATTACCTCTACTGAATGATTGGAAATCATGTAACATTATGAATTGATTTTTAGGGGTTTATGCCCTAATGAAGAAATAATGCTTGAAAAGGGAAAAACTTTGTGAAAAATTATATAACATCCACACTTTCTATTGAAGGTACACTTATTGAAATATTTTTGTGTAAGAATTTTTGGCCAATCACGGTAATGAAGATACACGGGCAATGCCGACTTAAACTAAGCTAAGTACTATAACAAAATGCTAACTGATTGATCGACCTAGTAGCTATGCAGGCATAAGTCAGATAAACATCAGAAACTAAAAAAACAAAAACACATTTAAATTCAATTTTATTTTTTTTTTGCTAAATTTTGGTATAATAAAGTAAGTTTAAACCTCTAGAAATATGGTCCATTGCTTTCGTCTGATCACACGGCATATGTGCATGATAATGCGTCAAAATTTTGGCAAAAGTTGTGAGCAAAAACTGAACGATCAAATCAATATGGAGCTAAAGGCGTGTCATCAATATCTGGCTATGGTAGGTGGCAATTAAATGGTTTAAAGATGCGGCATTAATTTTAATATTCTTTCTGTATTTTGCGCAACTTTGATAGGCCTTTCATTTCGATCGTGCCGACGTTAGTTCTCCAGGTGTTTCTGGCTTTTTTCTGAAGGCCAGCGCCGAGGAGCGTGAACATGCCGAGAAAATTATGAAATATATGAACAAACGTGGAGGCCTTATTAAACTTAGTGCCGTTCCGGAACCCGTGCCCTGCTTTCCGGATAGTTTGTCGGCCCTTAAACATGCACTGCAAATGGAATTGGAGGTTAATCAACATTTATTGGATGTCCATGCATTGGCTAGCAAAGAAAATGATCCAAATCTTTGTGATTTTATTGAGGCCAACTTTCTGCAGGAGCAAGTCGATGGCCAGAAGGTCTTGGCCGACTATATCAGGCAATTGGAGAGGGCTCAGGATGATCTTGGCGATTATCTATTTGATAAGTATATGCTCAATGGGGGTATGCATGGCAATGGTCATGCCAAATAGATAGAAATAGAGCTGTATTACCCGTTCAATTTTGTTGCTTCAATAAATGCTCGGCAATTGTGTTTGCTCCGTGACAGTTTCAATTCATAACTTGTACCACTTATCAGGCCTGTCCATGGAGCACACACGCTGTCTAAAAATAAAACCCATTCTTATCAATTAGTACTATATACAATATATGGAAAGTACGCTCAACGTACAGCATTGACAAGCGAAGACCCCGAAGAGGTTTAGTAAAAAACACGATTGTCATGTTGTCAGTAGATCAACTGGTCAACTGATCAGCTGATCAACCGATAAGCATAGCAACAGTCACAGGATCAATAGCATCACAGACTCTTATATACGATCATGCCACATCATAAAACAAGCTACTTGATTGAGACGAGCTTTGTTTGACTTAAATAAAATCTTCTTCGAAAAAGTATAATCTTACCTAAGCTATTTAAAATAGTTAATAGAAGTTAAGCTTTATCAACATATATATTTATATTTTCACCCAATTAATTCTCAACCTAAATTAAAATATCAGTTTTCTCATATTTGTTATAAATTTAAGGATGAAAGGGAGCTTAAAAGCTGTAGAAAACTTGGGGGAGCTTTTTAGGTTTTTTTTAAAACCTAGCATTTATGATTCTATCTGTGATCAATAATGTACGGTTTGTTCCAGCAGCTCTTTCTTTCTTGCTCTCTCTCTCTCTCTCTCTCTCTCTCTCTCTATCTCTCTCTCTCTCTCTCTCCCACTTTCTCTCTCAACAATTTAAGAATGCAAATAAATTTAAAGTAACAATGAAACTTAAAAACTTAAAAGCTTAAAACTTTCTTAGAAATTTAAGGATGGAAGCAAGCTTAGAGGTTATATAAGTCTCGCATTTAATTTGTAATATTTTCCCAGACATTTCTGACGTTTGATCTATTAACTCTCTGTCGTCTTTTTAGTTTTCAACAATTCAAGGAGCTTTAAAGTTTCGTGAAATGTTAGCTTACCGTTCGATCTATGTCAAGCACATATGTACATAGAGGTATGTGTGTATATGTCAAGAGCTTTGATCGTCTAGTCATAAAGAGACACAGTTGATATACTTTTGATTTAGATAGAGCTCACCCAGACGCAATAACTAAGTAAGTGAGTCTATTGAGCAGCTTTAGCTGTTGCCTTAATTGAAAAGCGCGTCGCATTTCCGGCTTAAGGCCCACATACTTACGTATATATGTAGATACATATTTATAGATCTAAATATAAGTGGATATATGTCTATGTGAACTTGTGTGTGTGTGTGTGTGTGTGCACAACAGCGCTCTCAATTAATTGTCATAAGCGCGAGACTTAGTCGACCCAACTGAACCACCAACCGGCAAAGCATCACCACTACCATCACCTCCACTGATATGTAGCAAACAAACTCGTAGCCACCGCCTGCGCACTTGTTTCAATTAAGATTTGTCAAATCCAATGCAATGCCATAGTGACTACTTGGCTTTGTGCCCGATTGAAAACGAACTGAGATTGGGACACATGCAATATATCATTCCATTTACCCGTACTTAACTATCTATATCCATACATATCATGTATATGTGCCTATTATAATCTGTTGCACTTTTTCGATGCTTAGATGTAGGCTAACTAACTGTAGGGAAACTAAAAGCATTAAAATGCACTCAAATAAGTTCATCATTCATCATTTGATTGAAATTGATTAACTTTGATTGTTTGTGGTGTATTGTATTGCGGATCAATTTGCACAGCTTGACAGCTATTTGTTGAATTGAAAATAATTTTAAAAAGCAAACGAATGCAGTCGAATTACTTAAAACATTCGAATCATTTGATTTGAATTGATTTACTTCATTTATTTGTGCTGTATTTTTTATTGAGAATCAATTCACGCAGCTTTACAGCTCTTTGACGAGTCGCAAATAATTTGAAAAAGCAAAGCAAATACATTCGAATAACATGAAACAGGTGAATTCATTTGAATTAAGTAGTTGAAATATTTATAAATTATTGAAACTGAATACTTTGTGATATTAAGAAGTAGAAGCGAAACTATCTTTGCAAAAATTTGTTAAGTCAAATAGAGTTACTGAAAGTAAAATGAATGTATTCGAGTTATTCGAAACATTGGACTGCAACTGAAGTAATTGAAAACACTTGAAGCGGAATAATCTTAACAGTATGACATACTGCAAAGCATTTCTCAAAGCAAATGTATTCGAAATACACTATAAGGAGAAGCACTTTGCAATCCCAATAAATACGAGCATATTTATATGTATGTATTCATTTGCATAAAAATATACATAATTTTCAACCCATTGTAAACTTCATATTAGGTGACACAAAAAAACTCAATTAAATATTGAAATTGCATCTTTATCTGAATGATTCAGACCCTCTGCGTATTCAAACGAATACTCTTGACGCATTCATTCATTAGCCCTTGGGCTTTGCCTTTTGCTGGAAGAGCACCCAAAGTAGCCGCCATATAAATGGGCCATATACGAAGTGCTCGTGGCAAAAGTTATCTCAAGATTTATTACACCAAATGCCGACCAGAAACTGTAACTGAAAACGAACCTGAACCAGAAACCGCAGCCATTTGCCAGGCCATATAATCAGTCAACTTGAACCATGGTTTGAGTCATCATTCAAGTGTGAGTGTTATTTGAATGAAGGGGACTGCTAAATGTAAATTGTAAACCAGGTGGATCGCTCAATTGGAAGGTGGGTCAAACTATTCGATGGCCAACTGAACAAATAAACATAATTCAATATCAATGTTTAATTAACATTTTCTCAAATGGAAATTGAAATATTCATAGTTGTCGTTGTCATTGGTGACGTTGCCTCGCTTTTGATAAGACAACAAAAATTGTTTTTTTTTCGGCTACTGATAAAAAGCGAACACTTTAAAAGAGGGAAAAAAGTGTGGCTATTTGTTGTAAATTCTGTTTTGTTAGTATGTTTTGCCACCACAAAACTATCAATTGAAAATATTCGTATTCGTAGTTGCTCATCGTAACGTTTTTCACTTCCTCTTACGTCACAAGGTTGCCGGGGCTTCAACTCATTGTCTTATCAATTTCCAACAATTTCTTAAAACAAATCAAATTTAATGAGATTGCACAGCCACGTGCAGCGAATAAACTTACGCATCTGCTTTAATATATAATCGATATGATTTCTGAACGTATTTCGTTTCCAATTCACAACTGGTTTAGGCGCTGACTTCGTTATGTGTAGAATAAATCAATTAAGATGCTTCCTTAACTGATTTTACTTTTAATTTGCAATTTTCTGTTTGCCTAGTGTCAAAGTTGTAGTACAATAAGAAAGTTTAGCCAACTGATTTTATTTATGGCAATTGGCTTAAACTCAGATTTCTTTAAAAAATATAGCTTTAATAAAAAACTTTATTCAATGATCAGTTCAGTTCTAAATTTAGCCTAATTTGTTAATAAAATAGATGAGTGTATTTTCCCAATCTGTTGATTCACCATCATAATTCATAAGAAACTGCGAAATGCCAAAGCAAATACAGTTTTCAGGAATATTGGGCGTCGTGCATCAGCTTTAAGCGATCAAAATTTCGTTCGATTTTGGAAATTCGCAGAATTTCAATGCATCATTTTCCAATATATGTACATACACCTAAATACAAGCATCTACATAATTTTGGAAAGTATTTTCATTTAGCTCCCATAAGTAAAAAGAATATATGGAATCAATATAAAGATTTTTTTAGGTGGAAAGAGGAAGCGTAGGGAGGGGGTAATCCATTTGTGGTTTGGCAAATGTTTACCCATTACCTATAGTGTGTGTGTGTGTGTGTTTGTGCAGTGTGTGTTGTGTTTAGATATTTACACTATTAATTACGTATATGGATGTATCTACGGCGGCTGCTGCCGTAGCATGTGGTGCCGTAATTTCAGCACAAGGTCATCTTGGATTTACGCTTACTTTACAGACGCACCGGCGAGGAGGGGTTAATGGGGTGCATTGGCCAGGTTATTAGCTAATTATCACGTTGCTTTAAGACTCGACTGCTACCCCTGACAATTAATAAATTTAGGCATAATGAAGTTGCATTGATTTACCAATCATCATAGCTGAAGGCAAAGGCATTGCTCTAGTGATCTTTATACACTTGCACCTTGTTGTACCCTGTACAAGTGGTGAACAAAGGGTATACACTGGTGTTTTAACTTTCATTAAATGTAGTTTTGAGTTGAGTTTTAAGTAAAGCGACAAAAGGATTGCTAGTTTTGTTTCTTGTTTCTGTAATACCCTTTGCAAATTTCCGACAAAGGGTATGTACAACATTTCTAAAATAAGCTTAATTAGTGACAATTTAATTCTGTTATTCCAGATACAACTTCTATTACTACTATCAATTGTATTGTATCTTGCTCCCGGTTGTGTAACAGTGCATAGTGTCTCTCAATTATTCTACTCTTAAAACTCCCTAGTTTCAATAATATTTATTTTTGGCACTCTTAATAATTTTTGGACAACCTGTGAACAATTATTTTATGTATGGATATAAATATATATTGAACTCTCAACAAATTTGAACTCTGTGTAATATCGCAATAAAATTTTTATTTTGGGAAAATAAATTTAAATTAATTTTAATGTAAAAGTTGAAAAATAACTCTTATTTTTAATTTTTTCAATAAAAATTTTAAATAAGAGTTATTTTTGATAGCTTTAAATAAAAAAATTAAGTTATGTTATTTTTTTTAAAGAAATTAATTAACTTTAAACGCAGAATGAATCAAGAGGCCAAACCATGATCAAAATGACATTCCACTTCAAAATCGGTTTAGTTTTTATAAAGTTATGAAAGTTTGAAGTTAGTCGAACGTTTGACCTAGCAACTTTACAAGTCAAAATATTTGTCCGATTTGACATGATTTTTTACAAAAAAATGAAATGTCTCAGAATCAAATTTAAAGTGTTGTTTTATACTAAATACGCTATAAGGAGTTGATTAAAAGTGAAAACTTGAGATTTAAAATTTTCATTTTTCAATATTTCAAAGGGGGGACCCTATGGTATTAAATTCTAAACCCATATTTAGAGGGAATTTTTTATTTTTGTACGGAATTAAATAACTTTAAATGCAGGATACATTTTGAGGCCAAAACATGATCAAAATGACGTTCCGCTTCAAAATCGGTTTAGTTTTTAGAAAGTTATGAAAGTTTGAAGATAGTCAAATCTTTGACTTACCAATTTTACAAGTCAAAATTTTGGTCCAATTACCATGATTTTTTACAAAAAAATGAAACGTCTCAGACTCAATTTTAAAGTATTGTTTTATGATGGTCGAAAAATAGTAGAATTTTCTAAATGCAAAAAAATTAAATGAAGTATGAGTTAAGAGACCGAATCATGATCAACTTGGCATTGAAAATCGGGTCAGTTTTCATCAAGCTATGTCAATTGGAAATTTGTCAACTCCTTGACCTAGCAACTTTACCACAACCGTACCGGTACAAGCGTTTCGGCTTTCGGTTCTTGAAGGAGAATTATTATCGGTTACGGTTGCAGTTCCGGTAATAAAAATGAAACGGTTAGTGTTATTCCCTGATTTTAATAATATTTAAATGATCGCACTCTAGCTAATTAAAAAAATTTCCTTTTTTTTTATAAATTAATTTAAATATATATAAATTGAAGAAATATTTATTATTTTATTCCACTACCATAAAACTGGTTACAGAGTGTATATTAGTCTGTTATTTGCTGGCGGTACTTGTAGTGAGTTGTTATACGTATTAGTTTTTATAGTAACTGCAATTAGCGCTAATTGTTGCACCAAGCTTCACTTCAATGTCGACCAATTGCCCCGCCCCCTCCACTTACATATAACACAATGTGGACAGTGTACAAGTGACTGTGTGTGTGTGTGTGTGTGTATCAGTGTGCAGCTGAAGCAGATGCACAAGATATTAAGACTAAAACTGAAGCTAGTTAAGATTGTAATCTCCAAGGGTCAGGCAGGTGGGCGACTGACGTCAGAGTCTATAAAACGTGTCCGACCTCGAACGAAGGCCGCCAGTTTACGAGGCCCATAAACAGTGGCCAATTATTAGGCACTTGTAATTGACCATAATTCTGTATGTATGTAGCTGTCTTCCTTACACAAAAGTAAACGAAACGAAACAGAACTTTAGATTACAAAAACTCAATTCAAAACAATACAAAAAATATATATGGCTTATTTTAAAAGTAATATTTTTATCAAATATTTTGCACATCATCACAAATATGCAAATTTTTTATAAATAAATATAAGTAAACTGTTTTTGACATCAAAAAATAAAAAGTATTCAGAATTAAATAAAATGAAATATTTAATTGCAAATTTTTTTAATATTCCCTATTGGAATGCAGTGACTGCTACAGTAGTTACTCGTGTTGCTAAACTATTCGCAAGTTGATCAAATTCACATATATACATGAACATTCTTTCCAGGAAACTCGGCTCAAGAGAATCGTAAACATTTTATGGCGAACGTTGAACTCCGTTTTTTTTTTTTTTAACTAGATACAAAATAGATAAACTCATTCCACTTATTTTGTTAATGTATTTCCTTTACTTGTACTTCATTTATGAATAAATGAATAAACATAATCATCTGTAATCATCGCGAACCACAATTTGAGTACCCACTTGAGCTGTCTGTCTCTCGATTTCTCGGTCTTTTAGCGGTTTGAGTTCTCAAGTGGGCAAACGTGCAGGCCAGGCCCAGTATGCAGCTGCTCCGATAATTTTAATTATGTCAAAGTACTTAAATATAGCTATATAATGATATATGTAGATACACTTACCCTTCGAACATAACTCTTGAGTTTAATTGTTCTATTAAGCGATCTGTTTTCGCATTTTTATATCAATAGGTTGAGTTTTAATTTATTTATGTTAGTACACTTTTTGCGATTAAGGAACTTTTTTTTAAAGTGTTCAGTTTAAAATTAAATTTAATAACTTTGGGTATTTCAACTCTATATTTAGTATTAATAACATTTTCTGTTGCATTAAATCGATCATCTTAAAGGCTTTCAATTTGAAGTATATATTTTGTATTAATTCATATATCTAATCAATATGAACAACCGACATTATATAGCCCCATTTTATTTGTCTTGAAGTTTTTAAAGATTATAGTCGCATATATGTATGTATGAGAATGGTGTCTCCCATGTTTGTTGTAAGTTGCTCGTAGTTTGAGATTGCCTTTCGCCCATTTCGAATTAACGCAAATTAAAAGGTATTAAAAGGGTATCTTAAGTTGAGTATGTCCATTGTTAATACATAATTCAAAAATAATACTATGTACTACTATTAATAATTATATTTAAAAACAAAGTTTCTCGATTGATCTTAAATAATTTCAATTTCATTTAATAGTGTACAGGGTAGCTGCTAGTCTTAATTACCCTCGTTTAAAGTAAATATTTGCTCAGATAATTTGATAATTTTGATTTTCGACGTATCGTCTCTATGGCAGCTATATGATATAGTGGTCCGATTTGAACAAAATTTGGTCAGAATATATAGGAACAGCCCAGATGTATATTGTGTGAGATTGGTTGAGATATCTAAAAAAACCAAGAAGTTTTTCATACAAAAACTTCATTTTCGATCTATCGTTCCTATGAAAGCTACAGGATAGAGTGGTACGATCTGCGCAATTTTTTTATTACATATTTATAATATTTTTCTAGATTTTTTGTGAAAGTTTCATAGCGATAGCACACCTATAAGTATTTTTGGCAGCTGATTTCATACAAGACCGACCACAGTGCACAAGTCTGATTCTAATTGTTATTTTTAATTTTCTTCTCTCAGGTAAAAAATGTAATGCGACCGCGTTATTACTCCTCGGAGTTGGGCATAAGGGAGAAGATCTTTATTGGTGTGCTGACCTCCCAGGAGAACATCAATACCTTTGCGACCGCCTTTAATCGCACCACCGCCCATCTGGTCAATAAGATCAAGTTCTTCATCAATGCGGACAGCGTGAAGAGCAATTATCAGTTGAAGAATATTGTCGGGTTTACCGACACCCGAGAAAGTCGCCGCCCATTCCATGTGATCAAGTATATAGCTGACAATTATCTGGATGATTATGATTACTTTCTGCTAGTGCCGGATAATGTTTATGTCGATGCGCGTAAACTAAATGCATTGCTCTATCATATGAGCATCACCTTCGATCTGTATATGGGCGGGACACGTGTAGGAGCCGGAGGCGGGGGAGCGGGTGGATTTGCTGATGCGGGTGTGGGTGCGGGTGCGGGTGCGGGTGCTGGAGATGCACCAGCAGGATCTGATGATAATGCCGGAGATGAATCGAATGATGATTCGGATGCGGCGGGCCTAAGTGATCGCAACTATTGTGCCCTCGAGGCGGGCATTCTCCTCAGCAGTAGTGTCATCCGCAAGATGCGCAACAATCTGGAACGATGTGTCCGCATTGGCATCACCAGCGATCACAGTGTCAACATTGGCCGATGTGTCAAGTATGCAAGTCGTGTGTCAGGCTGTCAGGACACTTTTCAGGTGAGTTACCGATTCGATTTTGTAAAAACTAAAGTTTTGATGCCTTTGTCGACTACTGCAAAATTTTTATTTTATTTTTAAAAAGTTTAGATAAAACATAAAATTGCAAACAATTATTTAATTTGACTTAAATATCTTAAATTTATTATAATTTTATCTTCATCGCGTTTAGTTAATCAGAACATATAAACATAATAAGCGCTTAATATTTACATATACAGGGTGATCAAAAGTATTTACAGAATACTAGGGTTAAATCTACTCGCTATTTAAAGTTACTTCATTTACATTTTGGCATCAATGGAAAGGTCTGCATGAATGATACAAAACTTTGCTCAACCCATTAAGTACCCATTACAAATTTTGAATTTATGTTAAAATCTACTTTTTTGACTTTTTTCCTAGGGCTTAAACAAAAAACTTTTTGATGCAAAAAGTTTCTCTAAAATTTTTGAAAAATATCTTCGCCTATAATTTGTATGATTTTTCGTTTGTGATGATCTCAAAAAATATTTGGTATGAAAAGGAGGAAAATGTGCAAAAAAAGAGAAAAAAAAGTTTGAAAAAATCATAAGAAAATATAAGCGAAAATATATTGCGTTCATTGTCAATTTTATTTCCATTTTATTTATTTTCACGACATTTTTTTATTTATTATAAACTTACAACTTTAACGAGATGTCTTTAAAAGTGGTGTTTTTGATTTTAGCACTGATGGAATTTAAATACTAACACATATTTGAAAGAAGCTATTATATATGCATACATACTTTTTAGACATTTTTCCATTTGTAAAAAAATGCAGTTTAAAAGCTGCGCATGTGCGGAATGTAACGGCATGCCAAGTTGCTCAGTAATTAACTGTCATGCTGTTAAGAGCTTAGAAGCTTAAGTTAAGAGCCATAAACTAGTCGGACACCCGAACCACTAATTTTGTGATGAGTTAATTAACACTCTTTCAGCTGAACAGCTCATAGGACATGCATGTTAGCAACATAACACTGTACATAAAATCGCATTAATTTTTTTTGCAGCAGATTTATTACACTTATACCCTTTCACTACAAAATGTGTTATAAATGTCTCTAAAACTTACTACAGAGTAACGCATTATAGTATTTAAATAAATTTGGTTAAGAAAGTGTTTTGATAAAAATATAAATATTTACATATGCATTTGCTTTTTATTTTTTAAATGGTTAAATTCGATGAAAAAATAATGTTTTATATTACGCAAATAAAATTTGTATTTTTTCAAAGTACTTTCTTGACTAAGCGTATGTGTATGTCTTAAGCGAATCTACATTTTAGTACAACGTAACGCTTAGTTCAACATACTCGTAAATAATTTTATATTGCGAAATTTATAAACACATGCTGCAATACGGCATCCACAGGCGATTTAAATACGTTCCCATCTGCATAGCATTCACATCCACAATGTAAACCACAACAACTGTCAAACGAAAACGTGAATGAAATGTAGAACAAAGTTACAACAACAAAAACAAAAACTATGTACAGCAATTAGCACAGATCTTTTGCAGCTGCAACTGTAACAGACTGTAAACGTTATCTGTCTGCAGCAGCTGTTAACAGTTTGGGAGTCACTGTTGTCGGCAGTAATTCGTTCATTAAAGAAGCAAACAAACATACAGTTGTATCTATGTGTAGTATTAAATGTATGTGTATGTGGATGCGTGTGTGTGTTGCGAGTTAATTTGCCCGTTTGCTTGTCGTGTGATCTTTGTTGCTTCCTACACGCTGTTTTATTTATTTAAACAATTTGCCGTTGACTAAAAAGACGCACAGAGAGACACGCACACACACACGTACACACACACACACGCATGCAAACAGAATGCCAGCAATGAAATGAAATAAAATGAAAAAAATCAGTTCATTGATACAGAAAAGTGACCCTGAAAAAGAGCATCAACGGCTGAGCGAAATGCGATGCGGAAAGAGGAGAAGACAAATAAAAAAAAAGGAAAAGAATTGTTTTCAACGGCACGCCGAAGATTTCATACGCTTGCAGAGCTTTAATTTTCGACCGAACTATATTATATGTACATTTTAGGCAAATTAGTTCGGAATGTACAGTTAAAAGAACATCAAATTCATATTCTGTGAAATCGGTGGGGATACATATCTAAAGATACAGCCAAGTTTTTTATACTGAACATCGATTTTCACCGATTGTTCCTATAAAAGCTTATTAAGTTGAATATGTTTAGTTGAAATAAAAAAAAAGTTATCAAATCTGTGTTTCAATATTCTTTAAATCTCCTTCAATTTTAAAGTTCAATTCAAATACAAAAAAATAATAATGTGTTGTAGATCAAATAAGTTGTCAGTTATGAAGTCTGCATGTGCATTATTGTTGGTTAATTTTTTAATTTTTAAATTGCTAAAAATAGTACAAAAAAAAAAAAAATACTTAAAAAATAAATTAAATTGAATTCGATAAGTTAAAACATAGGGCTAACAACCTGCGGCTAAATCATTTTCATATCTCTTTAAGTGTGTTTTTGATACTTGATTAAACATTCTTCTAGTTGCTTTTTAAAAAAAGCTGTGAGCCGCTGTATTTTGTTAGAAAATTATAATAACCTCCGCAAGAGTAGAGAAAATCTAAGGAAGCAACAACAGTTTTGTTCGTTTGCTAAAACGTTTTTGTTGCAGGCAAACAGACATTTGGACATGCCACCAACAAACAACAAGCACTTGATAGTCAGTTTATTTAATTTCCAAGAGAGAGTTTCACAACTTGCCCCACAACTAGCAGAGTGACGAGTTGAAAGCTTGAAGCCCAACAGTTTGACATGCATTGCCTAACTTTGTGGCATTTCCTTTTCATTGAACTTGCGCTGGGTTTTTTTTTGGTTAATTATAACAACAAATCGAAATTGGAATCGCATTTTGCACAAACAATTTACCAAGCATTATAATTGTTTTTGTTGTTGTTGCTATTGTAGAATGTATGTATGTATATTTGTGTGTGGAGAAATGAAACGCAGGGCCAAAGAACTTGACGCACGTCTTTCACTTGAAATTCGTTTGTTTGGATTTTGGTTTTTTATTTATGCGGCAGAGAGGCACCATCGAATGATTTATGTTTTATGCGGTGCTGTGTTTGTGTGTGTGTGCGTGTGTGATAAAGTGTTGATTTCAGCATTTTAGCTTTTTGAAAAATAACTACATTTGCATGCTTTTGATAAAAGTACGGGTATACTAAGTCGGGATTTGCATGAATAAATCGCAGGACATTTATTTTCTGTAATTCGCTTGCTAACTTTAAAGTGCCGACTATGAAGTATAGTTATTTGAGTAGACCGAAATATGAACATAAAATGGTAAAATATTTTTTATATTTTAATTACTTGATAAAAGATTTGTTTGATAAAAAAATTTGAAGAAATGCTATAAGAAGATGTCCTTAAGAACGATGGAAACTTGCTCATTTTAAATTAATAAACATACATAGTACATGTCTTTTTAAAGTTTCCCTCGTAGGCGTTTTATTCTTTCCATTATTTTCATTGTTTCTAACTTTATTAACGTACCATATATTTTTAAAGACACTTGTCACTAGTCTGTCTCATAAAGAGTTCCTATGCTGACATCCAAGGAAATTAGGAAGAACAATTTCCTGTACTTATATTTTCTAGCTTTATGAAGTAATTTCATCATATACATAAGCCCCGAATTGCTCCCTAAATCATACATATTTATTTCGAGTGAATTTCACTAAATCTTAAAAGACACACACACTTAAAAAATAAATATGTCGAATTTCCAAAAACAAAAATTAATTATGTTGTACAACTTTAGCTTAAATGCACGCATACAGGGTATCTTAGAATTGCATTACCCTTTCCAACATAAGCTTTAAAGTGCCGTTACTTGCGCTTCCTCCTTAAACATTTGAACATTTGAATTGATTAATGAGTGCCGGCAAATTAACTGTTTGAATTTTCTGCGAAATAATGCTGAGTGCAATAGGAAGAGTCATCTAAGTGGAGTCGGAGTCTGGTGCGGAAGACAGAGAGAGAATGAAGGAGTGAGAGAGAGGGAGTTGGTAGAGTGTGTTGACTCCTCGAAACAAGTCGCCGACTTTTAGCATGGAAATGTTAATTTAATTATTCGCTTGCTGTTTCCACAACCCGCACGCATATCCTACATGGGATTGCGAATGGGAACAGGCAGAGGAAGGGGATTGGCAATGGAAATGGCAATGGGAATGCGAATGGGAATGTGACTGCTGTGTTGAGAAAATTAGAGGGGTCTTAGTTGATTTTAATGGGATCGTAAAAGGCGACGCGTCGATAAAGGAACTTAATTGTTTTGTTTAGTCAGCAAAAGTGATCTTTAAAACACATGTTCATAACTGGACTAGGGTCTGGCATTATTATGTTATGACGCAAACTTAATTTCATGCAACATTTGATGGCGCCAACTAAATTGCTGATCTCCCTCTAATCTTTTACAGGGTATACGTCAATATAGCTATGCTTTGAATACGAAAACACGCCACAACAAGGATCTCAGCATTCTCTCCAAGGAGCCGGCATTTCTGAATGCTACCACTGTTTATCCTGTGCAAACTCCAGCAGATTTCTATCGGCTACACGCTTATAACTCCAAGGTAAATTCCCATAAGCCCATAACAAACTGTAATGTTAACATGCTGTTAAGTGTTAATTTCACTTACAGCAAACACTCATGGTCAAAATAATACGTACACAAACATATATATCTTCACTATCAACTGATGTATTTTTAATTCAACTCAATGTCATGAAATTGTTTTGACAAAATAGAAAATTCACACGAATTCGGTTTTTACTTAAAAAACTAGTTATAACCAATGATTTATATTTATATATTTATTTGTATTTATTTTTTAGTTTATACAAATTATAAACATTTTTTTATTTTTTTTTAACATGGAATTTAATGAATTATGCTTATTTGCAGCATCATCTGGAGCTTGTGCAACAACGTGGCTATGAGCTGGAGCAGAAATCGTATCGCATTGCGAATGGCAGCATCTCTAATAAGATACTCGAAATACGTTGGCCATTGGGCGTGCCACCGCCCAGTGCCCCAGAGACGCGACACGACATGCTCACGTGGCAGCTACTCAATGGGACGCACAGTTTTCTGCCCAATGCGAATGCGGATCATGCGGTGGCCGAGCTCAGTCGCATCGATGCCTCGGACTTTGCCAAAGTGCTGGAGATAGCACTTCAATATGCCGCACAGAAGCATCCCAAATTGCGTTACCATAGTTTGCACAGTGCTTACCGCAAATTTGATGCCACTCGCGGCATGGACTATCAATTGCATTTGAATCTTTATGAGGGCGCCACCCCAAAGCGTCTGCTACTCAAGAGTTTTGAGGTGGCTAAGCCCCTGGGACGTGTTGAGGTTGTGCCATCGCCATATGTCACGGAGAGTACAAGAATTGCATTGTTGGTGCCATCCTTTGAGCATCAGGTGCCGGATGCACTCGACTTTGTGGCACAATACGAGCGTATTTGCATGAACAATCAGGACAATACTTTCCTGCTGCTGGTGAGTCCCTTGACCATATTCATTTAACTGTTATCAAACTGTATAGTAGTGTTAACATTCTGTCAAATGTCAATTACATTGAGTATCAGCTCCACTGTTAAAGCTTTTACAGCATTCTGAATTTAACAGTCTGCTGCTGGTGAGTCCCTTGACCATATTCTCATAACTGTTATCAAACTGTAAAGTAGTTTTAACATTCTGTCAAATGTCAATTACATTGAGTATCAGCACCACTGTTAAAGCTTTTACAGCATTCTGAATTTAACAGTCTGCTGCTGGTGAGTCCCTTGACCATATTCATTTAACTGTTATCAAACTGTATGGTAGTGTTAACATTCTGTCAAATGTCAATTACATTGAGTATCAGCTCCACTGTTAAAGCTTTTACAGCTTTCTGAATTTAACAGTCTGCTGATAGGTATCAAATTTACAATGTACATACACTGATGGTTGAAATAATAAGCACACCAACACTACTTGACTATAAACTAAAAAATGTTTTAAATACAGCTGATAATTATCATGAATTCTGTAGGTGTGTTGTTATAAATTATTGAGCATTATACGCAATTGCCACTGTGAATATAAGTTAATATATTTGGCCATCATTAACTTTCAGTAATTAGTTGAAATTACTTCCATTCGTCTTTCTCCTTTAGATCTTCCTTTATCGCCTGGACTCGTCCAGCAAGGGAGACGATGATCCCTTCAAGACGTTAAAAAAGGTCGCACTCGACTTATCATCCAAATATAAAACGGATGGTTCTCGCATTGCTTGGGTCTCTATAAGGCTGCCATCGGAGTTGAGTGCTCCAATTGCTGAAGATGATTGGCTAATGCATGCTTCTATGTATGGACCAAGGCAGTTGCTCAGCTTGGCTGTTGCCGATCTCGCACTTCCTAAACTTGGCCTGGAATCGCTCGTGTTGTTGGCCACACCTAGTATGTTGTTCCGTACGGATTTTCTCAATCGTGTGCGGATGAATACCATACAGGGATTCCAGGTGTATGCTCCAATTGGTTTCCAGTTGTATCCCTGCAATTGGGCGCATTTCTGCAAGGAGTGCGATACCTGCGATATTAGTCAGAGCAGCGGATACTTTGATCGTCACAATCACGATGTCATCGCCTTCTACAGTCGCGATTATGTTCAAGGTGAGTCTCCATTATTCGTTAACTCCAAAACTTGGTTGATATAAGCCTGTTTTTTAACAGTCCAGTTAACAACAAAGCTTTTAATTTTTGGTATATTTTATTTGATAAAAAACAATTCGTTTATAAAGAATTTTATGCCATTTTATTCAGTTTAAACCAAGGCTGCAAACCGGTTCTGAACCGAACCTCGTCGAACCGGTTCGGTTCGGGTTTTTAGGCAGCCTGAACCAGATCATGAACCGAACCCTTGAAATTATTTACTTTGCGAACCCAAACCTAAGCTGAACCGCTTTCCAAAGTAAAAGGTTCGGTTCGAAAATAAAATAATTACATAAATTTTATGGTTTTCTTATATTACGCTATGATTTGAGACTTCGAATTAAAATAAGTCATATTTAAATCTGCAAATAAATTTAAATTAACATGAAAATTTGATTTCTATAAAAAAAAAATATATATATATTTAGTTCAAAATTTAGAGAAAAATATATAAAAATTAAAATATTTTTTTGCATGAAATTGAACCAAGGTTCGAACCCAAACCTTAAACTCCTACTAAATATATTTTATATAATATTTAACAGCTCGCAAATTGTTGGACTCTCAGGGATTGCCCATCATGCGCTCTGATCTGGATATTGAGCAGCTGCTGCAGTCACCACAGCGTCCGTCGGGTGTGGAGAGCATCCTGGATATGTTTGTGGCTGCCCAGCATACGGTGCACATCCTGCGAGCGGTTGAGCCCCATCTCCGCTTTGGGTTAGATGTGCGCAATCATTTGGCACGCGGTGGCAAGTTGCCAATTTCGTTGCCCAGCAGCTGTGGGCGGAAGCAGTGCATCCATTTGGCCTCACGCAAACAGATTGGCGATGCCATCATTCGATACGAGGACAAAAGTATTCTGCAAAAGTAGTTGCTTCACGGCTGTGAGTGCGAGCGAGAGGGAGCACTGCTTTAAACTGTTATACATAATTAAATCATCAGTTCCTTTAAAAACATATATTTATATATTTCCAAGTGTGTAAATGCGTTTGTTTGTGTGTGAGGGAGTGTGTTTGATTGTGTGTGCGTGTGTGTGTGTCGATCTAGACAATTTTTGTTGTTTAATTTTGATACCCTGTAGTCATTGTAAAAAGATTTAAAAAAAAAAGATATTTAACTCAAGTCGACATTGCTGGCGCCACCTAGCGTACATAGCTTGTCCGAGGTTTGAGTACAGGGTATCAGGTAGTCGTTATTTTTTCTGTGTAAATGCCTTGCTTTAAAGTGAAACTTTTTAATGCTCAAAATGATAGGACAAGAATTGTTATTTTAGTTAGTTCTCAAACAAAAGAATAAAGTGGGAAAGAAGCGTGGAAAGAAAGAAAACTTCTTAGGGAAGGGAGTGTTTAGGGGGAATAACTTGTAGCTGCCAAAATGCTTGCTTAGGATTAATCAATATACAAATATACATAAATATTATTATATATAAAGATTACTTTGTCGAAAGTAGTTTGTAAGTTTTGAATTGGGAAGAGTGTATAACAGTTGTATAACAGTGTACGTACAACAGCCATTAGCCAATATTCAGGACCAATTTAGCTTGTCATTTTAGCCACTCTCATCCATTAGCAAATGTAAATAATTTATTTAAACTATAAATATTATGTAATTACAACAATTCCTATATATGTATGTCTACAATTTATATATATTTTTAGTAAATAGCTAAGTGTTAAACTATGTTATACATTTACCGCTTAAGTTATACAAATTGGCTGTTGAAGTTAATCGAAATGTAACTGTGGAATGCCGCCTTAGCCAAAAAGAAAAAAACAAAATAAAATGTAAATGAAGAAATGTGGCCCAATTCTTGCCTCAGCTACTCCAGCAACTGTTATATACGCTCCTACTAATATTTTATAAAGTACGTGTACGTTTTTTATGTTATCTTTTAAGAAATTACATTTTGAATCATCTGTAAGAAATCAAACATATTGTAAATTGTTGTTCTTAAACTCGTTTTAGATTGTTTCATATCAAAATCGAATTGAGAGTACAACAGAGCAGTAGTTAAGAATTCGTTGCGAAACTGTTATAAAACACAAGGCACAAAGTGCAAGGAACGTCTATAGAATTATGCCAAAATCCTTTACAATCAATCGTGTATTAGTAACGGCTCCCAACTGAAGCTGTCATACAAATACCAACTGTTATACAAATGCACAAAAAAAAAACATTCAGATATAAACATCGAATAAGTAGCCAGCCAGTTTGTTCTTAAAATTTTTATTTTTTTGTTTTATCCCATTTTCTAAATAGTATATGTTTAAGAATAATGTGTGTGAACGATTTTTAAACACATTAAAATCATATATTTTTTATTTATTAATTTTATTATTATTTACATTTGTTATAGCAAGGCAATCGATTGTACATAGAATATTCAGTTTTAGCAGTTTCAATATGTATTGTAGTCATAGTTTTTAATGCAATACTGTAATATGCCTATACCCTATATATGATGTAAATAAGTCCATAAGAAGGATTCAATACACGCCAACTATATTTGTTATATATACATATATATTATGAATATATGCATGTATTTTTTTTTTAAATAAATATATGTAAATGTTTTCTAAACCTTCATCAAAAAACTTATATCCGCGTTGGGTTGAATTAAACAGTTGAGCCTTCACTGGAAGTACGATAAAATGTCAGTATAACAGTATGTCAGTTGCATGGTGTAAATTATTGAATACAATTCAATTCAAATTTGCAAAGCTCTGCAGAAATATTGAACCGTTTCGCTTACGTGATTAAAATGAATGAAAGAACTAAATCTCTGACTGTAGGTTCATATAGTTCAGCTGAACGTCTGGCAACCTTGAAAAAATACCGTTAAATTGAAGGTCTGGCAGCCTTACAAATGGATCCAGATCATTTTCATTTTAGACCCATTTTCCAGAAGATTTTTTTTTTTAAATTTTGATGCTTGTATTTGAACATTTTTGCAGATTTTTTGTTCAAATTTTTCTTAAATTTCGGATTTTGAATTAGAGTTATCTTATACAACTTCAACACCTGAACTGGCAACATTCATAAAAATTATCACCATTATTTTATCTAGTTTGTAATTTCAATGGTTTAATTAATTATCATCTTCTTGCTAAATTCAACAATAGCTTAAAATAAAATGTCTTATTTGAGTTACGCGCCTGATTATATTTAGCTCAGAGCGAATTGTGGCGGTCGGGTGATAGACAAGTATCGGTAATAACGAGACTTTATTCAGTAGAACGAAAAAAGCAAGGCGCGTATAGCCGTTACAGTTTAAAAGCTTTGGTATCTAATATTTGAATAAAGTGCAGACTTTATTGATTTGAAAGTCACAATGGAAACGACTCGAAGTGCAGTTCTTAACATTTTTTTTTTGCAATTTATTCTGTTCAATTATATTGCTTAACACATAAATAAATGACAATATGTATGTATATGTTTGTTTGTATGTTTATGTAATTGACAGCCGTGTCTCAATTCCACGTTCCAAGTTATAATTGTCATACACACTCACATATACACGCATATGCAAGCATTTGTTTATACTATATCTGGGATTTTTCGTTTTATATTTTAAATTGTTTTTACAACAATTTCATGTTGTTTGTACATAATGTACTTAGTTGTGCATATGTATGTATGTTGCATGCATATATTATGTATGTATTTGTTTGTTTTGCTTTCGCATGTACATATGTATGTATGTATATATATATATTAATAAAGCAGTTCATTTGATTTGAATATAATCTAATTGAATTCTTGGGAAACCCAATGCACAGTTTTTTTTTGTTTCATTTCATTATTATAACTAACATAGTTTTTACTTCACTTTCGTTTTGCTTTTTACTCTCATTTTTTTGCTTCATTTTACAGTGAGTTTAAATATTAAGGTATATGCGTATAAGTTAATAAAAAAAAAGTTAAAAATTATAAATCAACAAATAATTACACAAATTTTGTACGCTTTAAATATTATTTAGCTATTTGACGTATATTTGTTAAACAATTTACAATTTTTTCTTTTTTACTTGGGGCTTCATTATCATTATCATTATCATGTTGCATGCGGCATTTTAAATTAATATTTCATTTCATTCTAGAATCTAGATTTTACAGCAACACAAGCAGCGTCGCAGGCGGAGGCACAATTTGGTTTTTGTTTTCTTTTGTTTTCATTTCATTTCTTTTAGTTTCATTCTCATGTTTCATTTTCTTTTGAGCGCTGCAAGAGCGATAATTGGTATTTTTGCAGTATATGCATATAACGGCACGTATGTAAGTAAAGTATCTATATTATACAATATATATATATATGTATATCGAGTATGTTATGTATTGCATGTAGATTGTTGTATGTTGATTGCATTTCATTGATTCTTAAGCTAGCGATTGTTTCTTTCGTTATTCTTTTTTGCAATTAACTTGCTCACACATATACATACATACTTGGATACACAAGCCAACACACACATAGACAGACAGACAGAGAGATACACACACACATACAAATGCATACGTAGAAGACGGCGGCAATTTACATTTTTTTGGATCGTACATTTGGAGAATCGTACAAAAACATGCTCAAATTTTTTAGCTCCTTCTACTGCGGCGACTTCTCATCGGGCAGATCCAATATTCTTGCCACAAACTCGGAAATGTCCGTGTTGCGCTGTAAATGCTCGACAATAAAGCTATGCCGCAGCAGTTGCTCATAATTGGGTCTCGCCGTGTACTCCTTTTGCAAGCATGTGGCTATAAAGTTCTCAAACTCCGATGAGAATGAACCCGATGGCAATCGCGGTGGATCATCCTCCACAACCTACCAAAAAGAATAACATATTTATTATAATATATATATTTACTTATTTTAGTTTTCTTACCTGACGCAACTGCTCGAAGGGCGTTCTCCAATTGTTGTAGGGATATTGGCCAGTGGCCATTTCGATCATACTTATGCCCAGTGACCACACATCGGAACGTATATCATACTGGGCTGGATTACCTTGCGGATCAATGCGTTCCGGTGCCATATAAGGCTTGCAGCCAGCATCTATAGTCTTGGCAACCGAATCAACGAGATAACCTGTAAATAAAAGTTACAACAGAACTTATTTCAAGAGTTTCACAACTAAATATTACACTTTAAAGGAATTTAATCATACGTTATATCTGTTTCATTAAAATCCTACGCTTAAGCGACTTTTCGATTTATATTATTTTCAATTGTTAATGTAAAAACAAAAAATGTAATTGTTAAATGTAGAATATCCCAGATATTATAATTTTGGATTGAAAAGGATCAATTTTAAAGGTCAATAGGGTATTAACTAAGTACTTTAAGCATTGTTCTACGTTTTACACAGCTTTTCCATTATTAAAGCCAGGGAATCAAACCGAAACAAATATCGGTTCCGGTACGTCCCGAAACAACTATATATAGAAATCTGTGTGCCAAATTTGGAGACTCTACCTCTTATAGTCTCTGAGATCCTTGTGTTTTTACAGTCGGGCGAACGGTTTTTCGCGATTTGCGGATGCGGAAGGGGGCGTGTCAAAAAATTAAAACAAACTTGACCTGCTCCAACGCCTTTGAGATCTACGTGTGAGAGTTTCGTATCTCTATCTCTTATAGTCTCCGAGATCTAGGCGCTCACATGGACGGACAGACAGACAGACACACATGGCTATATCGGCTCGGCTGTTGATGCTGATCAAGAATATATATACTTTATGGGGTCGGAGATGCCTCCTTCGCCCTGTTACATACATTCTACATTCATTTTGAGTAACGGGTATAAAAACAGGAAATAAGTTAGGTAAATGGACATTTGTTATTTTGATTAAAATTTTTTTTAATTATTTATAATGATTTGGAGATGGCACAAAATCATATGGTTTTCAAGCAATGCTCACCTGAGATGCCAAAGTCACAAATCTTGACCTGACCACTGCGATTGATCAGTATATTTGAAGGCTTCACGTCGCGATGAATGACGCGCAGCTGGGCGTGAAGATAATGTAAGGCACTGACCACGCTCATCGCAATCTACAAAATGGAAAGGAAATAAATTTAGATTGTAAATACATTTAAATTGAAATTGAAATGAAACTTAAATGTAAATATAAATGTAAATGTTGATCTTGCCTTGCCGAGCACCGTCTCCTCCATGGTTAGCTCGTTTTTGAAGACTTTTGGATAGAATTTGTCCAGACTGGTGTTCATCACCTCCATGCAGATCCAGACATCGCCCTCGCGATACATGGCCCCATAAAAGTGAACCGTATAGGGGCAATCACTGGAACGCATCGATATATCCAGATCCATGATCAGACGTTGCTGTTCCCGAAAGTTGACAGTCATTGGTATGCGTTTAACGGCCAGCACTGTGCCCGTCTGCCTGTGACGCATCTTCTCCACAATGCCATATGCACCGCGTCCCAAATCACAAATCTTCTCCAGACTATCGGCATCGATATCGAATGTTTGATCGCCAATTTGTATGGTTGCCCGTGAGTCAAGATTACGTGGTGGCACACTATAACCCAATGTTAAGTAATAACAAAAACAATAATAAATAATACAAATAAATACCAATAACAAATTGTAATTATTTGATATAACCGTCTTTATAAGGTTATGACACTTGTTAGTCTTTGGCAAATGGCCATTGTGTGAGCGGGACAGCAACATCTTATTCGTCTCTTATTTCTAAAAGCTAACAAATTCATGAAACTTGATACAGATGCTTCTCCCCTCCACTCCTCTCCTCTCTACTACACAGCACTCTGAGAGATCGATTGACATGGTTATCAAACAATTAAGACTTTGATAACTGTTTATTAGAGATGGCAACAAGTTCGATTATTTTGACGAAATGTTTTTGTACTCTATTGCCACACTGCTCGCACGCATTGCAAAACTAACAAGTGTCATAGTGTCATAACCCCATTGCACTTACAGTGCCGGTTCCGGATCACGATTAATTCCAATGGGTGGGGGTCGCGGACGTTGTCGTGACATTGCGGCGCAGCGCTGTGTTAAATTTGTCTGTGTGTGGGTGTGTGTGTATATCGATGTATTTAGGTGGGTGTATGTGCGTGTGCGTGTTTGGCGGCCTGCACTTGCACTTTTTTTTATGTTCTTTTATGCTTCTCACGCGTGTGCCGCTGCACTTTTTAGTTGGTAACTAAAAATTATTTGCACCACTTTTTTGTTGGCGGGCGCTTTTTAATATTTTTCTTTTATTCTTTTACTGCTGCTGCTGTTTGTGTGTGGATTTTTATTGAGTCGGCGTCGACAAAAAACAACAACGACGACGGCGACGTCGATGGTGCGGCGGCGACGGCTGCTGCTTTTGCTATTTTTACCACATTTGGTCAAAGCGTGTCGTGGAAATATGCCCGCTGCTCGTTTGCTTGTGCGAAAAGAAAAATGCTGTACAAATGCCGCGCTGTGTAGGCTATGCCTCTATTTTTTTTTGGGCCCTTTTCATTCGACGTTCTTCTATCTTTTTTTCTTTTTCTTCACCCAACACTCGCGCACGACTCGTCCTCGTTGAAAACAATCCAGTGGGTAATCGCAGTGTTGCCAACTCAGCCTTTTCCACCAGTTAAACTTACGTTTTTTAATCTCTTATGATATTCTAGTATTTTCTTTGGCCAGTGGCAATACTAGCAAATATTTGTCCTTGAGGCGGCTGCTCCAAATGTTTAGTCGTTTAACTATTAATTATTGACAGCAGATGTTCCGTTCAACAAGTACATTTTAATAAAGGCTATTTAATATATAATTATTCTTTAACGATATAATTAGCTGGCAAAAACAAATAAAATTGCTATACCAATTAATAAATCGATACGTCATATTCAATTCATCGATATCAGCTGTTGGTAGTTTTGGTGTATTTACAGCGTTGTCGTGCATGGGCACACAGTGCACCCTATTTTCTTGTTGGTCGTCAGTGCTGCCAGCTTTTTATAAGTAAAAATAGCTATTTCTGGCTAAAATTCATCGGAAAACAGCTGAAATTACTATGCAAAATAGCTAAAATACAAGCCAACTTGTTTATCAACGGCCTCTTAGCATATTATTGCTAAAAACTAAAAAAAAAAAAAAATTTTTGCGCGTTTGCTTATGTTAAGCGTAATTCAATTCGTTAATGAGAAGTAACGTCGTTAAATTGTTTACCTAAAATATACCAGAGCATCTGGTAATTAATTAATACTGAATCAGTACCAAGGGGAGAGAAGTTAAAAATTTTCTAATTTAAAAAAAATATCAAAAAATTAACAAAATTCTGCATTTTTTTTTTAAATGTAAAAAAAATTACACTTTCTTAGTTGCAAGTGTTTTTTTGCAATTGGATTAAAATGGTTTATGTTGCTAAATCGAAAAATTGTGCCGGGTGGCAGCCTTTCCACACCAGTGTTGCCAAGTTTTCAGGGGGAACAATAGCTGTTTCTGGTTGCAATGCATCTAAATTTGTTTTTGTTGGCACTTTTGCACAGATTTACCAAAAATGAGTAATAACAAAACTAAGCTGAAAATATATTTAAAATAGCCAGATTACCAGCCAGAAGCAATATTACAATTTTTCTAGCAATCGAACTCTGAAAATGTCCAGAACTAGCTTTAAAATAGCTAAGTTGACAACAGTGTTGGTGGTGAACTGTTTCACATTGTTTTAATAGATGTACATGCGAATTAAGCAGCAAATAAAGCAAATTTTAGTGTAATGCAAAAGTGCAAGTGTTCGCGCCAGTCAGCCATAATAATAAGCATACGAATAAATAGTGTTCAATTGCAAAGCGAACGCTTTTGACGGCCTACAAAACTATCGAGTGCTGAATAAAAAAGAAAAGAAGAATTGCGAGCTGTTGTTGTTGTTCTTGTTGTTGTGTGTGCTGCGTGCGTGCGTGCGTTCGTGCGTCTCTGTCGCTCCTCTTCGTTTCTGTTTTTATTTATTTTTTTTCGGTTGAATTTTGTTGTTGTTATTTGCTAGTACAAGTGGAAAGTTCAAGCGTACGTATACAAGTGCATAAACAATAGTAAAATAAGACACACACACACGCAGTGTGTGTCTGTGTGTGTGTGCATGTGTATGTGTGCGGCAGCAGCAGCAGCAGCGCCAACTGCAGCCATAAATACATAACTAAGGAAAATCGAATTTACGACAACAACAACAACAGCAGACACACAACTACAAAAGAGAAGACGACGAAGGCGAGGAGAAAGAAGACAACTACAACAATGTCCAGCACAATTGAATTTGAGACAATTGGCAGCCGCCTGCAATCGTTGGAGGTTGCGTTGCAGAAACAGAACGAATCCCATGAGCAAATCGTCTTATCGAATACGCGCACCGATAAGACGCGTGTCCGACCCACAAAAATAATGCCAGCGACATCGACAGCAACAAGAGCAACAGCAACAACAGCAGCAACAACAATAACACCAAATGCTGCAGCGGCCGCCAACGTCGCAGCAGCTGCAGCGGCAGCAACAGCAGTCGTTGCTAATGCCGCTGCCGCTGCTTCCGCCGCCGTCCCCTCACCAACAAGACCTGCCGCTATCGGAACACTGCCGGCGCCAACGTCACTAGCGTCAGGCATCTTCGGTGGCAGCGGCGTCGGCGGTGGATTTACGCCGCCCACCAGGAATATGCGCCCAACGCCAAGTCTGCCTATTTGTAAGTAAAATACATTAAATACAATCATACGATATGTGTGTGTGTGCGTTGATAAGAAAGTTTTTCGATAGATGCGATAAATGCTTTGATGTCTGTTAACAAGTTTATAAGGCAGTTAAACCTGATTTAATCAGTGTCGTTTACACTTACACTTTTATTATTTAATGTTTAGAGTTGTTCCTTTTGAGCTCTTGTTCAATATGTGACATATGGCAGTTTTAAATAAAAATCAACTAACTACGTTTTTAAAAAGAAAGCTTTTCCTAAATCGCATCCCGCGTTAAAGCGCTTTCAAAATTGTCTAACTCTTCATGAAAACCTACTTCATCTGTCGTATAAACTGGTATATAGTGTACCCTTAACAAAGGGCACGCGCTATCGATACCTACTTTTTGATTGCATAGATAAGCGCAAATCCAAAATTAACAACAACAGCAACAACAAGAAACTTGTTTTTGTCAAGTGCAGCGGCAGCAGCATTTGCACTTGCAAACGTCGCTGTCGCTGTTACTGCTGAAGTCGCAGTCGACGTCGCGGTTGCTGTAAAGTTTACAGTGTAAAGCTTTTGTGGGTGTGCTTATGTGTGTGTGTGTGTGTGTATGTTGTGCTTATGTCCTATTCGCATTTCTTCCTATGGGATTTGTTTTGAGAGTAATATTACCAAGGCTACAAACCGATTCTGAACCTAATCTCGAAAACTGGTTCGGTTCGGCTTGAAGCAGCTTGAACCGGATCATGAACCGAACTCTTACAATTTTTTACTTTGCGAACCCGAACCGCTTTCAAAAATAAAAGATTCGGTTCGAAAAAAAAATTACATAAATTTAATGGTTTTCTAATATTAAGCAATTATTTGAGACTTTGGATTAAAACAAGTCAAATTAAAATCTTCAAATTAATTTAAATTATCATCAAAATTGATTAAAAAAAAAAAATTTTGTTCAAAATGTAGAGAAAAATTTATAACAAAAAAAATATTTTTTAGAATTCTTCTTACATATGTGTCTTTATATACATTACAAATAATATTTGTTTAATTCTTAATTCTTAAAATAATAATAATATTATATTTTATTTAAAATTATATTTTTAATTTAAGAAAAGTTGATACTGTTTTTAGCTAAACTAAATGTCGTTCAATAATTTGTATTTATTTATGGAAAAACTAACTAACTAACCAAAAAAAATTTATTTCTATTGGTAGCAGATTATTTGCTCAAATTAATGAGCTTATATACATTTTGCTGTTTATTTTATATTTTGTTATGGAGTGAATGAAAAATTAAGACAGTGGAAAATCTATTAAACTAGTTTCGATTTGTATTGCTTCAATTACCTAAAAGTTACTAGTAAGCTTTTGCCGGTCAGCTTTAACGGTAAATGCAACTTGTAACTTTTTTTTTACTACTTCCAATACGTACTCCTATTTAATGGGCATGGCTTTGTCTTTTGCCATTTAAACGTTGCTAGTTGTGTGAGATTGTGTGTGTGTGTAAGGGAGAGAGTGAGAGAGAGAGTGAGAGAGCGTGTGTAAGTGTCACAGTATGTGTGTGTGTGTCGTTGTCGCCGCTTTCATTTGGCAAGTCTCTTGGCATTTTTTTCGGCATTTCCGGAGTAATGTCTTGATACGCCTCTCGCTCGCATTGTTATTTGTTTTTTTTTTTATTCGTATTTGGTTTTGCGTTTCTTCACCCGCACACACACACACACACACACACACACACACACACACACACACACACACACACACACACACGCGCACACACGCGCACACATACACAAACACAGACAGACACAGACTTGAGAGATTCAACGGCGGTTGGCGGAGGAGACAGCGTGACTCGCGTGGGGATTGCGACGACGACGACAACAACAACATTTGTCTTCGTCTTGCGTTCCAAATTCGCGCTTTGTTTACAAATATCATATACATATGTATATAAACATAGATATACATAAGTACACAAACATATGTATATATCGTACATATATTTTATGATCATTTGTTGTTGCAATTTTGCATTCGAATGTGTTAAAATGTTAAAACTTCATTTAACGTTAACAATAATAATAGTACCAGCCCATAATATTAGCAATAACAACACATTTAATACGCTTTTGTGTAATGCACAGTGGGACAAGCCAGATATATTCTGAAAGTTATTTACATAGTTTCATATAGGACTATAAAAAAATACAAGAATTTTAAATTATTATATATATATATACCAATATTAGGGATATTTTATTTATAATTAATTATATAATCAAATTTTTTGGATCCGCAAATATTGCATGTCATATTTATTTTATTGGTGTAAATTGACATTTGCCGTAACAGATGCTTGGAGTGTAAACAAGCTTTATTTTGATTAACATATTAAAGTCTTAATACATTTTTGGATTAAATCAGCTATTATTGTGAAAATTGTTTCACATAAGCTTAAAAAAAATGCAAGTCGAATATATTAAATGGACAAAAAATTTAACAGTTGATCTTATCTAATTTTAGTCAAGGCAGCTTATGTTAAAAAAGTCTAAAAGGCAGAAAAAGTTATATTCTTTGACTACGACAGATATTTAAAAACATAGATTTTGTATCAACTTTGGTATATAGTCTCATACTAGCTCATTTTTGCTCAGTTGCTCACTTTTGCTCAGTTGCTCACTTTTGCTCAGTTGCTCACTTTTGCTCTGTTGCTCACTTTTGCTCTGTTGCTCAATTTTACTCTGTTGCTCAATTTTACTCTGCTGTTCATTTATATAACTATAGTTTGTATTATTTCGCGTTAAAAAGGGGATTAAAATAAACAGATTAAAAAGTAACTTTCTTAATTAAATTTCAATCGCAACTTTTTTTTTATATTAAGACAATCACAGCTTTGACATTGAGTCTAATAATGTTGCTAGCACAATTAAGGTTTGTCCCACTGTTTGTCGACTTTTAATGTGCAGACGTTATAGTACACTTATGTATGTTACAAATAGTTGGACACATACATACATACATGCATATACGCACAAACATGTGCATATGTATGTGCATGTAAAAGCTTTTGAGTGCTTTGTTTGAATTACGTTCATTAAAATCGAAAACAATTTGTTGACTGGCAATTTTTGTTATTATTTGTTTATCTCTGCAAATTGCTTTAACTTAATTTTTATCCATCGACTCTGTATCTCCCTCTCATGGTTCTCTCTCTCTCTCTGTCTCTCTCTATCTTTTAGCTGATTCTGGACACACACGTCGCCGAATGATGTTGCCACTGCCAACCCAAGCTCATCCCTCGGAAACGGAAACAGACAAAAAGCTTAAAATGATAATGGGCCAAACGGGTAAACTTAATATTAATGGCCGTCAATATCCAACGGATATTCATGATCTGCGGCATTTGGGTGATCTGGGCAATGGAACCAGTGGCAATGTGGTCAAGATGTTGCACCTGTCCAGCGATACGATAATTGCTGTCAAACAGATGCGTCGCACGGGCAATGCCGAGGAGAATAAACGTATTCTCATGGATTTGGATGTTGTGCTAAAGTCGCACGACTGCAAATACATAGTCAAGTGTTTGGGCTGCTTTGTCACTGATCCGGATGTCTGGATCTGCATGGAACTCATGTCAATGTGCTTTGATAAGCTGCTTAAGCTCTCCAAAAAACCGGTGCCGGAGCCCATACTTGGCAAAGTCACTGTGGCGGTAAGTGTAGACCAATCACTAAAGCTGTTAAGCATTGGATTAATTCAGGATTATACAAGGTAACTTTGATTAGAGCTTTCGGGGGCTTGCAAAGCAAATGTTGTTAGTAAAGCTCAAAGTTAAGAATCGTAGAAAAAGCAATAAAAATGATAAACAATGCAAAAGGGAATAACTTATAGTGGTAATAAATGTCTATAGAATTATTAAAGGACAGTATAAATATCCATTTATATGATAAATGTAAATGAAAAGCTTAAATTAAGTTAGTTAAGTTCAATTCAGTAAGATGATTTTGTTTATCTGTTCCTAATTATTAAAGCACAGATTAATGATAATATTTAAAAATTATTTAGAAATAAAAAGTTTAATGAGGTTATTTTAATTAAAATTGCATTAAATAGTTTATTCAAGCGTGAAAAGTGTTGTCAAAAATGCTTAGAAAAGTTTACTGTTTAGTTAGACAGCGCTGTCTAATAATGTTAAACTTTTAACTATTATAACTGATATTTTTCTCTTCTATTCCCCACAGACGGTAAATGCATTGTCCTATCTGAAGGACAAACACGGCGTCATTCATCGGGATGTGAAGCCCTCTAACATTTTGATCGATGAACGTGGAAACATAAAGCTATGCGATTTTGGCATAAGCGGCAGACTGGTCGACTCCAAGGCGAACACACGTTCGGCTGGCTGTGCCGCCTATATGGCTGTAAGTTAATAACAAATATATATACACTTGGCTAAGATTAACTTGGACTTGTTTTCTTTTAGCCGGAACGCATTGATCCCAAGAAACCAAAGTACGATATAAGGGCCGATGTTTGGTCGCTGGGCATAACGCTTGTGGAATTGGCTACAGCGCGTTCACCTTACGAGGGCTGCAATACGGACTTTGAGGTGCTTACCAAGGTGCTGGACTCGGAGCCACCATGTTTACCACGCGGCGAGGGCTTCAATTTTAGTCAACAGTTTCATGAATTCGTCATCAAGTGGTAAACTTAAGAAATTTAAATTTTCAAAACTGAAATAGTTACAATTTGGTCGTTTGCAGCCTCACAAAGAACCATCAGGATCGGCCCAAGTATCCGGAGCTGTTGGAGCAGCCATTCATTAAGATCTACGAGCAAGCCAAAGTCGATGTTCCCAATTGGTTTCAGATTGTCGTCGATAGTGCCGCTGGCAAGCGAATACGCGCCAATGGCGATTCCACGCTGACGAGGTGAGGATCGATTATGCATCCACAAATATATACGACCAAATGATCCACACCACCCCACCCCCCTTAAAAATACCCTTGCTGTTCCCAAAGTCATCCAATTCCCATAGGCCACTGCCTGCTGTCTGCCGTCTGCTGTGCGAGTGGATGTGTGTGTGTTTGCCAGTGTGCGGGTGTGTGTGTGTGTGCCAGTGTGAGTGATTGCCAAACACAATGCTTCGTTTCAATATTTGTTTCCGTTTCCGCTTTTGTTTTATTCCGTTTCGTTGCGTATTCTTTTTATTTCTTTAGCTAACTCTGACAACCGAATAAATAAAAATATATAGACAAAAATCTGTTAACAGGTAGGAAAAAAAAACAACTAAAGCATATTTAAAAAAATATCTACACTACCTAACTGTACCTAATCGTAGGGTGATTGCTAAAGTTTGTAATAATCCTGATTTTTAGCTGTAAAGAAAATAAAAAAGTACAGAAAACTGTTGTGGCAAAGCTTTTCTATAATAATTAGAAGGCATGTCTCCCCATTTTACACACTTTTCTACACTCTCTTTTTACACATTTTTTCGATTCATTTTGGATAAATATTTGACTACTTTTTTCTACTACTACTACTATTTAAACATAATGCTACTACCTTTTTAACTTTTAATTTGTTTTTTATAACACCTTATTTATGTAGTTCACAATGCTCTAAAGCACTTGTTTTGACAGCACTTTCTCTCTCGGTACTGGCATGAATATCCGTTTCATTCCATTCCGTTTCTTTCGAAATAATGGAACTGAAACGTTGGATCTGTTGAGATTCACAAAAGTTGTCAGTACTTATGAAGAGTGCATGGTTAAATTGCATATGCGAATCCACTACCCTCCGCCCCTCTCTATATTTCTATCTCTCTCTTGCTCTCTTTTAGCCAATCTCATAATTTAGGTGAGCAGTATTATCCTCTCTCCCCCAGCTTCCCGTACCCCGTACCATCCCATAAGCCAGTACCCTACACATATACATAAGTATTAAACAACAATAATTCCCCTCCAATATTTTTTGCGTTTTATTGACTATTTAATTTGTGTGTTTTTTGATTTTCTTTTTTCCATCTTTTTTATTACCATCTTTTGTAGGTTACTTAATTCCTAATACATATTATTATAATAAAAGCAAAAGATAAGAAAACAAATCCAGACAAACTGTAAAACCGATTAAAACCAAAACATAAAAACATGTATAAAAATACAAAAACAAAACATAATTTAAAATATAATCAAATTCAAGCAATCAATTATATATATATATATGTATACATAATATATCGTATGTATATATATGTATGTGTGTATATATATAAATATATAAACAACGATACAAATACAAAAAACAGAACTCAATACCATAAAAAACTCTTCCCAATATCAAAAATCCAATTCAGTAAGTACGACGCGTTTTATTATCATTATTTTTATTGTTATTCTTATTATGTTTCTAATCATTTTATTATCTCTTGAATTGGCATACTAATTTTCATTAACAGTTTCAATACCCTGTCACCATAAAATTGTTAAAAAAATGTTTTTTAATATAAGATGTAGATAAACTGTTATTTTGTTTGTTTTTCACAGTGAATTTGTACGATTTTAATATTTATGCTCGATCAAGGAAATATTGAACTTTAAAAATGTCGATCCGAAATTGAAATTGTCTGTTCAAGGATTTATCACTGTATATAACCAAATCATGAACATGTTTTTATTTAAGATGAAAAAAAATCATTGCAAATACATATATTTTTTTTAATATTCGGTATACATATGAGCATAAAAAATTTTAAATTTATATTCGAAAATTTTTTTTGAAAAGAACGACATGTAACGAATTTAAAAGCTAGATATATATAGCTTAATATATATCTTAATTAAAAAATGGTCGGTATTTATTTTCAAACTCATAGACAGATGAAAGTGTGTTTTTTTCTTATTCGTCACACTAGCTAGATACAGGGTATTTACCAGTCGGTTACACTCGACTAGTGCATTTATTTGTGGGTTGTTGGTTAATTTAATATTTAATTACAAAATTGTTATTGTTACTGTTATTATGTTGCATGACGCCTTTTGCATGTTGCTTGACATTTGCATTTGCTTGATCTGACAAACTTTATAATAAACAGAAAATAGAAAAAGAATATAAAAAGTTCACCCATCCAACGAGGTAAATTGCATAAAAGTTTTCATTTAATTTTCTATACAAAAAATTTAAATATTTATAATTTAAATTTTTGCTCTTGATTGTCGTGTAGCAAATATTGCAGCGCTTGGTTCTCTATCTCTCTGCGTTTCAATCCGTTTCATTCCGTTTCGTTTCATAGCCAAAACATTGCATACAAACACAGCTATTTGTATATACAAAATTCATCTCTTGTTCACTCCTTTCTCGCTCTTTGACTCTTTATGTATATATGTATACGTATTTATATGTTATTCACTTTTTCATCTCATTTTCATGACCCTTTTCAGCACTTTGAGCTTAGCTTAACAGCGCCCTCTGGCGTACACTGACTACACTCTCCGCAGAACACGCAGAATATTGAAACACAGGCGGGAGCAAGGAAGAAGGAGAGAGAGAGAGAGAAAGAGAGGGAGTGTAGTCAGTCATAATCAGGGGTGCTACAGAAACCGAAACCCACCGAAATTCTAAAAAAAAAAATGTAAGGAGATTTGGGAAATTTTCGGTTGGTTTCGTATTCTGTGGCACCCCTGAATACCACGGTTGTCACATATGTATATATACAAGAAGAAAACAGGAATTGTTACACTCTTATCTCATCTTTTGTAAATTTGTATAAAACGGATTAATTTTGAATTCGACTTATTACTGTGACCATTAAAAATTTACAAAAAAAATGGTATAAAATGGCAGAAGGAGGCGTGATAGACCCCCCAAAGTATATATATTCTTGATCAGTATTTACAGGCGAGTCGATTTATCCATGTCCGTCTGTCTTTCCGTCTGTCCGTCTGTTTGAACGCGTCGATCTCAGAGACTATAAGAGCTAGAAAATTTCAAACTTGGTATGTAGGTTTCTGGTTACCGTATGCAGATCAAGTTTGTTTTTTTTTTTTGATCGGACCACTATATCATATAGCTGCCATAGGAACGATACATCGAATATGAAGTTTTAGTATGAAAAAGTTTTTTGTCTTTTGAGATATCCTTACCAAACGGACAGAACATGCATTTGGGTTAGTATTATACATTCTGACCAAATTTGGTTCAAATCGATCGACTATATCATATAGCTGGTTAGAGACGCTCAGTCGAAAATGAAGTTTTAGTATGAAAATGTTTTTTGTTTCTTGAGATATCTTAACCAAACTGATAGCATGTGCATTTAACTTAGATTTGTACATTCTGACCGAAGTTCGTTCAAGTCGGTCTGCTATATCATATAGCTGTCATAGGACCGATCGGTCGAAAATCAAGTTTTAGTATGAAAAACTATTTTGTTTTTTTAAATATCTTAACCATACCGACAGAATATGCATTTGGGCTGGTATTATACATCCTGACCAGATTTGGTTCAAATCGGTTGAATATATCATATAGCTGCCATTGGAACAATCGGTCGAAAATCAACTTTTAGTGCAGAGTATTTGGGCACAGGGTATCCTACTGTCAAGCGTGCCGAGGGGGTGCCCCCTTGTTTTCTTTGTAAGTTGTATCCTATTAAAAATGGTACTTAAAAAATATGAAAAAATTTTTTTCTGCAATATTGGCACTTTTTTATCACAATTTTTTTTCACAATTATATTTTAATAAAAAAATATCCAGACCCTTTTTGAGAACAATGTAACAATTATTTTTGGTACATTTTGTTTCCAAGTGAGGACCTTTATTTTTCAGATGTTAAAGTACTGGTAGTTTTTCAAATATATGGTAGTAAACATTTTTTTGAGTGGCAACCGATTTTTGTTACATTTGTACCAACACATACATTTTCCATCATTTTACTTTCCAAATGGTACCTTTTCTAGATGAAGAAATTGAGAGTTAAAGAGAAATGTGGTACCAAATATTTAGTACAAGTGTTAACCGTGGTCAATATGTGATCTCTTCTTCGTCATTATTCGCTTGCTCTCATTTCCTCATTTTTGTTATGTGTACCATCTCTACACACACAAATCTCTCTGTGTCTATCTCTCTCTCTCTCTTTGTGTCTTTTTCACACTTTCGCAGCCAAAAACCGTGGCATATACATTTTGTGTGTTTTATTGCACATTGCGGGCTTTCACTGTAGTTGCAACAGTTGATTAACAAACTTTTGTGTTACTTACAGAGCAACAACAACAACGGCAGCAGCAACAACAACAACAGCAGGAACTACACGAACTAAGGAAGCTGCCACAAAGTATGGCAGAAATGTGGCAACTTTAACGGCACGCAGTCCAACAAATTCCCAACTGACTACGGCGACGACGACGGCAACAAAGACAATAAAACCGACGCAGATTCCAAGCTATCAACAACAACAGCAACAATCGCAAGGAGGGTCCCAATATTTCATGCAATCAGCCACACAACTACCTCAACAACAACAACAACAACAACACCAACAACAGCATCAGCATCAGCATCAGCAACAACTTCAACAAGCAACTGGAGCAGCAACAGCAACCAGCCCATTGAGTTATTTTAGCAGTGGTGGCAGCGGCAGCAGCAGCGCCAGCCCAATGTCGCCACCGGGAGGCGGTGGCATCAATGATATCAACAAATTGTACCGCAAATCGCCGTTCATGCAACGCAAACTGAGCAACGGTTCGCACTACAAATACATCGATGAGAGTCCCAAAAAGGAGTCGGTGTTTAGCAGCATAGGTAAGCCAAGCAGTGTTGCAGTGTGCGGCAATGATTGCAACATGCCACAACCAACAACTAACTTTCATTTCTTATTATTTTGTTGCAGGCCAATCTATTTTACGCAATTTGACAACGTCGCCCTTTAGCCAAAAGAAACATAATCCAACTGTAACAGCAACAACGCCCATTTTACCCACAGCCACAATGACAACAACAACAACAGCAACACTGCCGCATATTAACCCTAAAACGCCCACTGACCCATTGGGCACGCCTACGTGGCGTCTGCCACAAGCGACGGACAAGACGTTGCCATTTGACACATGTGATAGTATTTGTAACGCCAGCAACGCATTGGGATCACCAACGTTGCAGCGCAAGCAGCTGATTTTTGAGCCAACAACAGCAACAGCAACAGCAGAGGCATCAACAACAACCGTGACAACAACAATGTTGCAACTTAATAGTCAACAACAGCAGCAGCAACAACAACAGCAGCGCCTGCAACCAGGCAATCAGAGTCCAATTGGTATGAACAAAAACATTGTTGAAACTTATAATGAACACTATTTGTTCTATACTAATTTCGATATACACGTACGGAGTTGATTAAAAGTGCATTTTTTGAACAAAATGAATAAAATTTTAATGCTGAATGAGAGGTCAAATTATGAGCAAAACGACATGCTGTTTGAGATTTAAAATTCTGAATTTTCCAAATATATATATTTAAATATATATTTTTCCTGTTTTTATTTTTTGCAGTGCTACAGCGTTTCTACCATCAACAGAATCAATTGCGTGAAAAGGAGGCGGCCGAGCGGCAACATCACCATCAGCAAATTCAGCAGCAACAACAGCAGCAACTGCAACAACAGCAACTGCAGCTACAGCATCAACAACAACAGCTAAACTATTATCAGCAACATTTTCATTATCATCAGCCATTGCCACTGCCACAGCAGCAGCAGCAGCAACAACAACAGCAGCAACAACAAGAACAACAGCAGCAACAACAGCACCAGCAGCAACAGCAGCTGCCACGTCAACCGATTGGAACGAGCACAAATCCGTTTCACAGCAATTATGTGGCACCTTCCTCATCGCACTCCACTTCTAGTCAATCGTCCACACAGTCGACATGCTCACAAATCGGCATTGCAGCCCCGCCAACTCCTTCTCCATCTCCATCTGCAGCAACAGCTGCTGGACACTTTGGTATCGGCAATGCGGCACAGTTGCAATATCAACCATTGCCGACAGCAACACCAGCAGCAACATTGACGGCAACAACAGCACCAGCAACAACAAATACAACGGGAAGCGCACTGTACGGTAGTCTGCCCTGCAGATCGCCGGAGCAACTGCAACCGGCGATAGAAAGTGGCGGTGTCTCAATGGTGGGCAGTAAGCTCAGTAAATTGTATGCACGTCGTCAGCTGTTGGGTCAAAGTTCGAGCAATAATTTGGATGGACGGGAGCAACATGTGTACTCCGGCACATCGGATGCGGGTAAGTTAATTTTGAAGCATCGATTGTCTCATTGGTTTACTTCAATAAACCTATTTAATTTAATGTGATTTGTTTCTTTGGCTATTTGTCGCTTTGTTGTTGCTATCAACTAATTCTTTGCATCGCTTGTCCTCTTTTTTTGTGTGTTTCTTTCTCTCTTTGTTTACCTCACGCACACGCTCACGCAACCACAACCACAACCATACGCACACACACAAACATGCACGCGCACTTCAACCACAATTCAATTCATTGCAATCAACCATCAATCAATCGTCAAACCATCATTTATGAATCACTCATCAATCTCTCATTTACTAATCTACCATCTATTCGTGATAATATAAAAATAAATCACTTAACAATTACTAATCAATTAATCAAACATTTGACTTACTCTTCAATCAATGAATCATTTATCATATTTGAATCCATCAATCATTTACGCATCAATATATACCTTGTAAATCACATTATCACTTAAACACTCATCAATCTATCAATCACACATAATAAATTATGAATTACTCAATGAATTACTTATCAATCACTTATCAATTAAACAATCAATCTTAAATCAATTATTTACATATCAATAAATCAATCAATTACCATCACTCAATCATTCAATCAATTATTTGTCAATTAATTATCAATTAAAAATCATTCAATAACGTATCAATAAATTATCAATCACTCATCAATCCCTCATCAATCCTGCATTAATGAATAATTAATCTATTACTCATACATTAACGATCAATCACCAACAAATTAATCACTCCATCAATCCATCATACAACAATCACTCAATCATTCACACACCAATCACACTTCAATCAATCAACCAACGCGCAGGCTGGTTCAATACATTCGCTGGCGCCATGAAGCGACAATTTGCGACCTATGTTAAAACCCAATTGAATTCCACAGCGACGTCTCCAGTGACTCCAAGCACCACCGCTAATGGGAACGAGTTGATAGGCGGTCTGGATCCGGCGCTGGCGCCTCAACCACAACCACAACCGCCAGCATATCGAAGCATTATCAACAATGGTTGCAACACCGCAACCACAACAGCAACAACAACTGGAAGCGGTGGCAAATCGTATTATTATCGCACCTTGTCGGCGGCTAGCAGTAGCAGCAGCCACAATACCAGTCAAAGCACCTCACCCACCACCGAACCACTAAACCACAGTGGTGGCATTGGCAGCAGCAGCATTGGCCACTGTTCCACCAGCGGCTTTTTGCGTCGCTATGCGAGCAGCGGAGGTGGTGTTGGTGGTGGCATTGGCGGCGGCATTGGCGGTGGCAGCATCAGCACACCACCAAGTCCACATCTGCTGGCGGGTCTCGATCGACGACATCGCAGTCCGGATCCACCACCGCGCTACAATCGCGGCCAATCGCCGCTGCTACTCCGGAAGAATCTGCTCGAGTTGAGCGGACAACCGCCCGGTTCCCCATTGCTGCAACGACGGTGAGTACGAGTTACCAGCCACATCTATATATCTTGGAGTAAAACGAATAAATAAGCTAGGCAACAAGCTAAATTATTTTACAAAAACACTTTTTTTTAAGTAACCAACAACTTTACTACTATATTTGCATTCAAGAATCGAAACGATTTCTACCTAATTAACCATATTTTTTGACGTCGATAATATTACTATATTCTTACTTAAGTAGTTCTCGTGTCATATTAGAATTAATAAATTAAATTAATTAGAAAAGTTTTCATCCGTCTGCAATTCAAAGATAACGTTTCTTTCTCTTATTTGTGGTTTAAAAATCTTTCGAGTCGAATCATAGGTGATTTGTCTTCTCACTTTAGTTCACGCAAAACTAACCATATCTATTTCATTCACAGTTATGTGTCGGCTTCACCGCCGTTGCCACCACCGCGTCGTGGTTCGGAGAGCGTGCCAGGATCACCGCAACACTTTCGCACCCGCATCCATTATACTCCCGAGCCACAGCGTCGCATCTATAGGACAATAGATCAATGAGTAGCGCTGCAAATAATGGTCATGTGATGTTGGTATGGCTTCGATGATGTTGTTGCTAACGACAACGATGATGATAATGATGATGCAACAACCACAAGTGCGTCAATTGCAACTCGTACAGCGGCAACAACTTCAGCTACAACAGCAACAGCAACGAAAGCAGCTGCAACACACAGACACTCGATGGACTTGTGATGCTTGACTTGGGCATAAAAACAAAAAAAAAAAAACATACACAGCAGCAGCAACAACAACAACAACAACAACAAGAAACAGCAACAGCAAACGAAAGTGTTCAAAAGTCTTATAACGTATAAGTTTAGGGTGTAGCTAAAGCTATAGTTGCGTCTTCTTATTTTAAATTGGTTATTTCACAATGTTTTTTGTTTTAATTTATATAATCATTTACATAAATATATATAAATATATTTATTATTAATTATTGTGCGTAATTGTGTATGTAATTGTGTGCGTGTGTAAATTGTATATATCTAAAGCCTAGACAACAATCAAGTTAAAAGTTGAACAACTAAAATGTAACTGCAATAGAGCCATACATAGGTATCCGTATTTATATCGGAATATATAAATTTATATACATAGAAATATAGCCAAAATCAGAACGTAACAACAATTAATAATTATATAAAAAAAAAAAAAAAACACTGTGCCCTATACATAAACATAAACATGTAACCTATAGCTATTGACGTAACAGCAACTTTTTTACATAGACAAACATATATATCTGAAATATGCCTAAAACCAACAATAATTGTGCAATAGTTGAAAGCAATAACATCATTTCTCTCACTTTTCGATTTTCTATATACTTTGCTATAATCAAATCAAAATGCCTATAAATATATATAGAGATGCTCCTCAATATATAAACTTGTAATTGTATCGTAAAAGCAATTTTGAATCAGCCCAAATTATATGCAAGCTGAAAGCCTTTCAATCAATATTTATATGCCCCTTGCGACACAAAAACTCCCACTGTCCGTCTGTTTTTGATCAGTTTTCTAGCTCTGTAGCATTTTTATAACATATAGCTGCCATATAGCATAGCAATAATCGAGCGAGATTTCAAATCGTTTTAATATATTATATAGACAGCCATAGCAACAATTGGAAACACGCTAATAACAATTTCCCTTGTATTTTTGATACAATTTGTGATAGAAATCGGTTCATTACATACATATGTGTATACATATAGCTGCCATATAGGATTGATCTGCAAGGGTACTACAATTTCGGTTAGCCGAATATAACTGTTCTTTCTGCTTTAAATTTGTTTTGAGCAAGTTCCTTACAAAATACTTACTTACCTTATACATATAATACCTACATAGAATCGAAGGGAGAACTCCAAACAACAATATTTTGTATGTATGTGTCTGTATGTGTGAGTCTGAATGTGTGTGTGTGCGTGTATGCAGCTAGCGACCTCAATGTTTTGTTCCTGTGCTTGAGTTGAATAACAATCCCAAAAAAATAACACCTATTTTTTTTTTTTTGAACTGTAGGTTATGTCAACGAACCTAACCTCAAATTGTATATAAATTTAATAAAATAAAATAGAAACTTAAATGTATATTGCAAGAAAATTAGGAGAGAGGGTGTTGCATTTGCTGTTTTATAGTTTGCCACTTTCATTTGTATTTTTTTTTAGTGTGTGTTTTGTTGAACAAAAAGAAAAACCATGGAAAGTAAAAGTAAAACCAATTTATTTGTATGTTAATTTATTAAAAACACAAGAAAAACACAAATTGAAATAAATGAAGATGTATTTTCGACTGATTTATGTGTTAAAGTTTAAGCTTGGAGTTCGAGTGGAGCGTACGAAGTATATAAATATGTTAGCATGTAAATATACTATGTATAGCAATCACATATATATTATGTATATATACATGCGCATCAGTTTGTACTGTACGTCTAATTTTTAGTTATATTACCGCATGCATATGTATGTCATATAAATACACATATACATACGTATATAATACCTCTATACATAGGTATACAAAAATATATATAAATATTGTAAAAATTATATAAACAAATTATATAAAGTAACAAAAGTGCGAAGAACGTTGCGGGCATTAAAAACAAAGTAAATCCACAAATGAATGTAAACTCTTATGAATACCAATAATAATTATAATACCATAATTCAACAAATTCAATTCAATAAAATGAAAATCGATTATAAAACCCTTAATAAATAAAAAAAAGAAAAACCGAAACAAACCCTTTACTTTATTGTAGTTGACTCAAATTATAATTTTATATTAAAATGAATAGGAGACGGCTGTAGTAAAAACAAATGATATTAAAGTTACAATCGATTATAATCGGTATAAATGGTACATCAAAGTCAAAATAAATGTCTCTCAAATGCTAAATGCAATGGCAAAAAAAATCGTAAAAGTCCACTTTTACTATATACACCTTATTGGAATTTCAACAAATCAATCTGACATTTTACTGTTTCACTTCGAAGCGATCATGTAGATTCTACATTGTAGAAGATTACTTCCCATCCAAATGTTTCCAAAATAAAATACAATAAATTTTACTTGTTCCAAATTCAGTTTTATTTTCAATATATCGCATTGTCTTCCTTAAATCTCAAACATTTTTTGCATTTTTTTTTCCAACATTCCATATAGCACATATTTTGACCTAAGAAAATACTGACGAAGTACTGAACAAATTATATACACACAAAAAAAATACTGTTTTTAAATTTCGTAATGGATTCAAGGTAAATATTATGAATTACAAATCGTATATTTGTATGTATTTATAGGATCCAATGGATATGCTATATGAAATGTGGTAAGATGGAACGACTGCGTCTATAATGTATATAAGTTTGTTTTTGTTTTTGTATATATATGTATATAATTATATATATATATATATATAGCATACGCGCACACACATACACATATAGATATACATAGATCAATTAGATGCTGCTTATTGTATAGATTCATTACACATACACATATCGTATGTATAGATAGGTAGTATAAGTATACTTCTTACTCCTACACATAGCCATTATCAAATTTTGATGGCCAGGGACATCTACACATACATACATCCGTACTAGGGTTTTAAATCCAGCCTTGTCCCCAGCCTGAGGCCACATTCAGTTGACAGACATATCGGCGGCATTTAGTTCATGTATCGAATATATCGAGTACATTAATTTTTGTGTATATAGTTTGATGTGTGAGTGTTTTTTTGTTGTGTATATATGTATGTAATATGTATTGTTTTTATGTAAAGTTGTACGAGTTCTGTTCTCTGGTAATTACAACATTCACTTAGCTAAAGATAAACGAGTATTCGGATCTTTATAGCTTTTACTATGGTATCGTTATTTTTATCGGTATCGGTATCTGTATACGAGTTGATGAGCTCAATAGAAGTCACGGCATATTACACTGAGTTTCATTTTATTCTTTTCTCAATCAAAAATTCGTTAACTGCATGTCGAATCCCCCTCTCGAATATCTTCTCTATGTTAGAAAGGGATGAAAAATGCAAAAAATTCGGCAACTTCCGAAATTCTTCAATTAAATTTCTTCAAGAATTTAAGAGTTTATTTTTTTTAATTTTATTTTGATTTTTTTGGGCTTTTATCGATTTTTAAGCTTTTGCTCGTTTTGGTTTTGTTGTTAACACAGCACGGCACAAACACTTAGAAACACTTTGTAGCAACTATGCAAAATATTTTTTTTTATGAATGTATGCAAATGTGTAGTTTTCCCGACATCAGCTATTGTTTTAGACACTTGGGTTTAAGTAAGTATGGTATGGTCTGTTTTGAGTTATTGTTCTGCTAATCCCCCAAAAGGGTTTGTTAGTGTGTTCTTAAGCATTCTAATAAGTGTTTCAATTATTTAGCCATTTATTATTGGTATAGTATGTATTTACTTGTATATTTTGCTCAGTTCAAACGAATTGAAGACTCAATTTGACAACGTTTAGCGCAATAAAAGTTGTATCGCATTTTTGTTACGGCTCGTCTGCTTTACTCCGACAAAAATAAAAACTGTTCCATTTTCATATGTTTCATTACAGCAAGATTAAAAACTCTATTTCAAATTTTCTATAGTAATGGGTACTATGAAGTAAGTACTAAAGTGTACGTGTACTTTTTATTAGCACTGTATATAAAGAACTAGCCTTTTAGATGAGCTACTTATGTTGTTGCAACTTGTTGTGCACAAGTGAATACCGAAAGGATCGGATTATCATGTCTTAAAGTTGCCATAATATCAAAAAAAAAAAAAAAAAAAACAAATTGATCTTTTTTCTCACTCGATTTTATAATTGAATCGTGAGATTATGTATAGGTATAGCTGTCTAAAATAGTAGTTCTATATCAAATTCAGCTGCTCTGTTGATTTGAAGAATTCGCATTCTTCTTTTTCTATCTTTTTTTGTGGCTTGATTAAAGTTACTTTATTTAACATTTTCACATTTAAAGCAATTGAACTCCCTTTTGTTTTCTGTATTTGTGGTTTATCTTGCAATTATGGTTAAGTGTTTTTAAGCAAATGCCCAGCGCTGCACCGGTATATATTTGTAGGTATGTATGTATACTCGTATATATAGTATGTATGTATAAACATTTGTAGTCATGTATTTTTATCTTTTTTTTTTTGTTGTTGTTATTAATTTTGAACCGTTAAGTGAAACCCTTTCGAAAATGCTGCCGTTACGTTTTGTTATTTTTTCCATTTTTTTGATTTTTTTTTAGTTTTTCTTGAAGCTATCGATAGAACTTTGGTTTTTCAGATATTTTCGTTAGAACAATTAGAACAGAAACTGTAATCCACTTACATTTTATTTAAATGTGTATAGTTTGTATTTTGCATATGTAGTTGCTAATATAGCACGTTTTTTATTAGAGTTATTCCATGAAAATATGCATATGTTAAATATGTATACGTTTGGGGGGGAGGAAGAATAAACGGCAACAGCAATCGATAAGCAATCGATAATCATTGGCTAAGCGATAATTCGGGTATTACAATTTACTGCATTTTGTGGGGGTATACATATATGTATCTTCATATAGTATAATATATATATGTATTTTTATATTCTGGTTAGGCGATTGGATCATTTAACACACGCAGTGGGACAAACACATACGTATTTCTTTTATATGTACATATGTATTTCATTAAATTTGAAGTATGTCTTTTAGTAATTTTTTTGTGGGATAAGTTTAACGATATCATAGGTTAGTTTTGTTTTCTTTTTTCTTTCTGTGTATTAATAAAGTTAATAATGTATACATAATTCACATGTAAATATCCCGACACACACATACATACGCACAATTATATGCATGTGTATGTGCAGTACTTTCAATACTTTTTTCTTGATTTAAAAAAAATGGGAAAATTGTATTTCTATTCATTAGAATCTCACACGCAGCCATTCAATCAGTTTTAGTTTTACAATAAACATTTAAATACATATATAGTACTATATACATAAATATTTAGGACTTTCTTTGTCTTTTGAAGTTTGTTTCTTTAGTTTGGGTTAGGTTTAGTTTTTGTGGTATTTTGAGAAAGTTTTTTTTTTTTTTAGATTTGCCAAAAACTTAGTAGAGCTTACATTGTTCAATAACATTGGTTAAAAAAATTTCTTTATCATTTGTCTTAAGTCTTTGTTTTACATCAGTAAGCGTTTTAAAAATTTTTTTAAATATTTTTTTTTCTTAGTTTTTAATGGTATTTTTGTTAGGATTTGCCTGCAGTTGCAGCATTCGTCTGGGGGCCTTCTTTTTTTTCTGGGGATATCAAAAAACCAAATGCCACAGCATTGTTTACATTAAATGTAAATGCCAATTTTTTTAAATTTGTATTTATAATTTTTACCAATTTCTCAAACTAGAGGATTATTTTTATATATATAAGTTTGTATATATATAGTTTGTATATGCGGTTTAATCATAGGTTAATACTTGTAGAAAATGCTTATCGCTTTTTGTTTTTCATCTCTCTCTCTATTATTTTTTTTTTTGGATTTTCTTAATACTTTTTTTTTGTCTTGCGGGGTGAATGTAAGAGTTAACAATGTCAGCTTCGATTTGGATAGTTTAGTTTCTTCTCTCTTTGGCATTTTTTTTTTTGTATTTTCTTTCAATTTAATTGGGGCGCTTTTGAGCGGTGGGTTAGACGTACTCACACATGCACATGCACATACACACAGTTTACTGTTGGCCTTGTTTATGTTCGATTTCTCTTGTACTTTTTCATACCCTTGCAGTTGAAGTAGAAAACTTGGTAAATCTCATCTCATAATTTGATATTAAATTTGTAGTTTTACAATTGAAAATTATGTTATTTTAATTATGTGTACAATTCACAGAACTAATTTAAAGTGGATAGAAAATCTATTTGGAACTGGAATAGGATCATATGAAATTGAAAATTAATGAACTCCTTGGATAAGATAGAAATAGTTGGCATAGAAGCTCTATAGAATTAAAAAAAACTCAGATTACATCATAAACTGTACATTTCGATTTTGATATTCACAGAAATATTGGATAAGTTATCTTTTACAAATTACTTGGTATTGATCTCCTTAGATCTTCTAAAAGTTTAACTCAGCTAAATCTCATGAGTATATATTTTTCTCTTATACAAAAACAAGTTCTTTCGTGAATATAAGTTTGAAAAGTTAAAATATAATCGTTTTTGAATTGACAGCATCATATGCAGTCAGTATTTTAAGGCTTACTTGAATGCCCTTCTCATAGATCCTCCTTCATATTCTTAATGTTGTTAATCTCCTCTAAGTCTTGGTTATATCATTTGTTTACAAAGATTACTAGATATATGGCTGGGTTTGTACAGTTTAAAAGAAATTGAGAAGAATACACAATGTGTTGGATTTTGAAAAGGTAATAATTTATACACCCAGAGAAAAATGCTCAGAAATGTTATTATGTACATTTTGATTGAGCGTCAAATATGGAGTAAATAAATCTAAATTGTGTGCTCTTTATTTTAAAATAAATATTAATAAAATCATTTTTTTTTGATTATATATTTAATTTAAATTAAATAATAAACTTTTTTGCTTAAAATATTTTAGAAAGAAATGTATCATTACATTTTATTATCAAAGTGTTTTATACAGGGAATAAAACCGAAACAAATATAGGTTACGGTTTCGGTTCCGGTACGACCCGAAATAACTATTTCGGTAAAAGGTTCTATTTTAGTCTTTTTCTTTCGGTTTCGGTATCGGTACCGGTACAACAAATACATTTTGAAACGTTTTAGAATGTTAAGATGTCGTTTTATAATAAATATGGCATCGAAATCAATAGCTAGACCTAGAGAAAACAAATTTTTTGAGCTAAGTTTTGATCAAGTTATGACAGTTTTAAGTTGGTCAGACTTTGGATTTAGCCACTTTACAAGTCAAAATTTTTATCCAATTTTTTATGATTTTTTACAAAATAATGAAAGGTTTCAGAATCAAGTTTAAAGTAGTGTTTTATACTAATTACGATATAAGGAGTTGATTAAAAGTGATAACTTAAGATTTAAAATTTTGAATTTTCAAAATTTCAAAGGGGGACCCTTAGAATCGAAATCAATATCTAGTAGAAACTAGAGGAAAATATTTTTTTTTTAGAATTTAATAAAATTTAAATGCAGAATGAATTTAAATGCCAAATACTGATAAAAATTACATTCCGCTTAGAAATCGGTTTAGTTTTGATCAAGTTATGACGGTTTGAAGTTGGTCAGACTGCGGATTTTGCCACTTTACAAGTCCAAATTTTTGTTCAATTTCACATGATTTTTTACAAAAAAATTAAAGGTCTCAGAATTAAGTTTAAAGTGTTGTTTTATACTAATTACGATATAAGGAGTTGATTAAAAGTGAAAACTTAAGATTTAAAATTTTGAATTTTCGAAATTTCAAAGGGGGGACCCTTAGCATCGAAATCAATATCTAGTAGAATCTAGAGGAAAATATTTAATTTTTAGAATTTAATAAAATTTAAATGCAGAATGAATTTAAATGCCAAATAATGATCAAAATGACATTCCGATTGAAAATCGGTTAAGTTTTGATCAAGCTATGACAGTTTGAAGTTGGTCAGACTGCGGGTTTAGCCACTTTCAAAGTCCAAATTTTTGTTCAATTTCACATGATTTTTTACAAAAAAATGAAAGGTCTCAGAATCAAGTTTAAAGTGTTGTTTTATACTAATTACAATATAAGGAGTTAATTAAAAGTGAAAACTTAAGATTTAAAATTTTGAATTTTCAAAATTTCAAAGGGGGGACCCTATGGTATTAAATTCTAAACCCATATCTAGAGGGAATTTTTTTTTTTCCAAATTAATTAACTTTATATGCAGAATGAATTAAGAGGCTAAACCATGATCAAATTGACATTCCGCTTCAAAATCGGTTTAGTTTTTACAAAGTTATAAAAATTTAAAATTTATCAAACCTTTGACCTAACAACTTTACAAGTCAAAATTTTTGTCCGATTTACCATGATTTTTTACAAAATAATGAAACGTCTCAGAATCAAATTTAAAGTGTTGTTTTGTACTAATTACGCTATAAGGAATTGATTAAAAGTGAAAACTTGAGATTTAAAATTTTCATTTTTCAAAATTTTAAAGGGGGGACCCTATGGCATTAAATTCCAAACCCATATCTAGAGTGAACTTTTTTTTTACAAAATTTATTAACTTTAAATGCAGAATGAGTTAAGAGGCCAAACCATGATCAAAATGACATTTTGCTTGAAAATCGGTTCAGTTTTGATCAACCTATGACAGTTGGAAGTTGGTAAATTTTGTAGGCTAGCAACTTTACCACAACCGTACCGGTACAAACGTTTCGGTATTCGGTTTTAGACAGAGAATTTATTTCCTTGTAAGGTTTCTGTTCCGGTGCTAAAAATGAAACGGTTAGTTTCGGTTCCGGTGTTATTCCCTGGTTTTATATTTAATATTAATAAATTTTTGTTTTGAAATGATGAAATCACTGCGGAAGTGCGCGCTAGTGACGAAAGCAGCACGAAGGGTCAAATATAACTATAATTATGTTCTATTACACAAAAAAAAAAAATTCAGACGTTAAGGTATTAAATAAATCGCATCCCATGTTAATTTGCTGATCTCGTTCTTTTTTTTTAAATTGAGAATTAAAATTAAAAATGATATACCGAATATCTAAGTTAAAACTTGATTGTAAGATGGATCTATATTTCTGTGTTTGCTTTTTTCTCTGGGTGTAGTCAACTGCAGGGGTAAAAGTCTGGCTTTTTTTTTTATTATTGTTTTGTCATTGCTTGAAATATTTTTTTTTATTTTTATTTTTTTTTTTTTAGTGTCGCCGTCCGCTGCCGCTGCTGCCACTGGCGCAGCCGCCATCGCTGCTGCCGCTGGCGCCATCGGCGGCCCAACGCTTGCGTCTTGCCTCTTTGGCAGCCTGCATTTGGGCGGCAACACGACTTGTGCTGGGCGCCATATCAAAGCTGGCATACAGCTCCACTTCCTCATCGGTGGCATCGCGAGGTGGTTGTTGTTGTTGTTGCTGTTGCTGTTGATGCTCGAGGGCAACGGCAACGGAGGCCATGGCATAGGCGCGTGCATCAAGTTGAATGCCGCTGCCAATGCCAATGCCAATGCCAATGCCGCCAATGGCGCCAACATTGCCAACACCAACGGCAGCGACGGTGGGTGTTGTGGCTGTGTTGAATGCGGTGTTGTTATTGTTGTTGGTGATGTTGGTGCTGGTGCTGGTGCTGGTGATGCTATTTGTATTGTAGTCCGGTGTATGTGCTGTGTCCGCTGTGCCAGCTGTGCCAGCTGTGACATTATTTAATGCAAGCGCTAATTGCGCTGGCTGTTGATCCAAATCGAAACTCACATTCTTACTGTCTCATCCACCCCGATGGACTTGCACGGTGGCCTCGGCGGACTCCTGCTGTCGCAACTGCTGACGATACGCATCCAGCTCGGGCATCCGATAGGTGCCGAGATTCACCTGCACCATGAGCGTCTCCATGATCCGTTCGTTCTTCATCGACTTCGAGGGCAGCACAACCGTTAACAGTTCACTCGGCGAAATGCGACACAAATTCAAATCTCGCGTTAGACGCTCCATAATGCATTCGAATTCAAATTGTGTATCCTTATTGGGATGATTCTTAAGCTTTCCGACTTTGTGCTGTGCCCACGCCAGCATCGCCTCAAATTTACGTATCTCTGGTGTCTGCAACTCTCGGCACATTATCATCTGCACCATCGATTCGGATAGATGCAGAAATTCGGGACATTTGAATAGCGAGTGCGCTTTGCTCTCCACGAACGATAGTATCATGTTGACCAGCTCAGAGGCGGATGTGTAGCGCCAGTAGTAATTCTCCAGCGAAATCAGCATCGGGCAGACGACCTCGATGCGCAGAAACTGCTTGCAGTGATGGAAACATGCTTGCAACAGCTCCGGTAGATCATAGTGCTCTGCTGCGCAGAGAAGACCTGTAATACAAAACAAAGACAGAAACAGAGACAGAAACAGAGACAGAGATCGAAGAGGATTTAGTTTTTGATTCGACTTTCAGTATGCCTAAAATAGTAATTTATTTTATTTTTTTTTTAATATATATACAAACATTTTTGAAAAGAGTAAGTGCTCAAAAACTCTAAAAGCTTACAGTGGAAAACGTAGTCAATGAGTGCAGTGAAATTATTTTTTTCCTTTCTATTTTTATTTTATGCTGTCATGTTTATTCATATATCTCAGTTGATCCAGGTGTCTGTCTGATACAAGATCACGTTGCTTACTTTTAATACTTTTTATACCCTGAGCCCATTGAAAATGGGCAAAAAAGGGTATAATGTGTTTGGCAGAATGTATGTAACAGGCAGAAGGAGAGGTGGCAGACCCCATAAAGTATATATATTCTTGATCAGGATCAACAGCCGAGTCGATCTAGCCCTGTCCGTCTGTCCGTCTGTCCGTCTGTCCGTCTGTCTGTCCGTCTGTTTGAACGCGTCGATCTCAGAGACTGTAAGTGCTAGAGACTTCAAATTTGGAATGCAGGTTTGTGAATACCATACGCAGGTCAAGTTTGTTTCCAATTTTTGATGCCACGCCTCCTTCGCCCACAAATTGAAAAATAACGATTTACAGGCGCAATTTTTGACATAGCACTCCCTAACTGAACAATCAGTTGAGAAGTATGCGTATTAAACGACCCTGAAAATTTCAAAGCGATTGACCCATAAATAAAGAAGTTATTTCGGAATTTAGATTTAGTTGAATAATTACATTTGGATGGCAAATCAAACGTGCGAGCGAGACAGCATGTTCACGTTTGTATGCAAGGCGCGCACAAACACAGTAAGAATGACTTAAAAATAGTACCAATTTTCTTTTGGGCTTCGATTTCAAGTACTATATGACCTAGAGACTTCAAATTTGTTATGTAGGTTCCTGGATACCATACGCAGGTCAAGTTTGTTTCCAATTTTAGGTGCCACGCCCCCTTCGCCCACAAATTGCACAAAACGATTTGCAGGCGCAATTTTTGACATAGCAGTCCCTAACTGAACAATCAGTTGAGAAGTATGCGTATTAAACGACCCTGAAAATTTCAAAGCGATTGACCCATAAATAAAGAAGTTATTTCGGAATTTAGATTTAGTTGAATAATTACATTTGGATGGCAAATCAAACGTGCAAGCGAGACAGCATGTTCACGTTTGTATGCAAGGCGCGCACAAAGACAGAACGAATAAGTACCCATTTTTTTTTTGGTACCAAATAAGAATTAAGCGATAAGCAAAAATATTATCGATATCATGTAATGAAAATGTTAATGTATAATTTATGTATATACAAATATACAATTTGATTAAAATATAATTGTGTTAATATATAAATATGTATTTTTGCATGGCAAAAATCAGCAGAAGCTGATAGCTATGTATGTATGAAATTGCATGAGAGAAATAGCGATCATTTTGCAGCACTACTCTTGCATCTTTGCCGAGCACTGAAAGCTGCAAAATAATAATTTTAATTATTAATATTTTCGATTCCTTACACATATATAATAAGTATCTGCTTATTATCGTTGTAAAAAAAAACTTAGCATTTTCCGCTTTAAGAATCTCATAAAATTAGACATTGCCTTTTATTTCAAATTTCGCGCGCACTGCAGCAGCCTTTGGCAGGCTTGAATTTGTTGCGTAAGTTGCATCGATTGCAAGCGATTACGATTACGACTTGCGATTTACCAATTTATCAATTTCTAATTAATTTTAAACAAGTTTATTATATTAAAGTTTATTATATTAAACTTATTTAAAATTAATTAGAAATTGATAAATTGGTAAATCGCAAGTCGTAATCGTAATCGAGTGATGTATTAGTTCAGTGAGGCATTAATAACGTAGTCTGCAGTGATAAGCACAGTGACTTCAGAAAACCGAAAGTTGTTCATAGTTTCGCGTGTGTAATTTTTTGATACCCTGAGCCCATTGAAAATGGGCAACAATCAACTTTTATAAAAGAGTACATGGGCTCAGGGTATCCTACTGTCGAGCGTGCTCGACTGTAGCCGCACCTCACCGCGAGCGAAGCGAGCCGGGGGTAGGCGAGCGAAGCGAGCAGGGGGCGGAGCCCCCTTGTTAAAATTGAAAATGCTGTGTTAAATGTAATCACAGTGGGCCGTAATCCACACTAGTGACGAAGCATCAGGAAGGGTGCGAAAGGCGACTAGCAATACACATGTACAGGAATACTTAAAATTTTGATAAGATCGCTTAAATGAATTCTATAATTTCTAGCGTAAAGATATATTTCTTTTTTAAAAGCATGGTTCTATATGTAAAAAACGATATTGCTTTATCAGTAGAAGCATGTTAATGATTCGGATCGTTCCAAATTTTCCAAAACTTAGCATATATTTGCATTCGAAAACTAAGCATACTTGTAATATTTCAATGTAATTCAAATAAATTAATAATTAAGGATCTAATTAATAGATGCGTTTCTTTGCTAAAAATTGCTTACCTGGTATAGAGACACAGGTCAACGGGCAGGTTCCAGTATGTAGATAGTCCAGCAGCACCCGAAATGTATCCGGATCGAACTCGATAATGTTGAATTCCGTTTGGGCCAATTTGGCTCGATCCACCTTTTGGGCATCGGCGCAGACGGAGAGACGCGGTACGGCCAATTGGTTGTTACCCGGCTTGTCTTTATCCTTGTCTTTACTATCTCTGTCTGCCAGGTTTAAGGTCGTTTATTTATTTATTTTGGTTTTATTTTAATTTTTTTTTTTTTTTTTTTTTGGTATTTTTGGTATTTTTTGGTAATCGGTTTATTAGTTGGTTATTTTGGTTGTCGGTATTTGTTTCGGTTTTGGTTTGGAAATTTGCGGACGCGAAATAATGGAATTGAAATGAAAATCAAACAAAATGTAAAACAAATTGCAAAAAGGCAAATGATATTATTGGGGTCAGTCGCACGTTCGTTTAAGGAAATCATTGCAAAATGAAGAGCAATAATTGATTTGGTGAAGGCGAGAGGAAGAGAGAGAAAGAGGGAGAGAGATAGAAAGAGAAGGGTAGTGTTGGTGGTGGTGGTGAGGCGGTTAGACAGGCGCGTGAGATGAGAAATGAAAAAATTTTATTTGTTTTAATTATTTTGGTGAATATCGTTTCAGTTCATTTAATTAATAATATTGATTAAGTATGGTTAAAATGAGATAGATTTAGAAGAAACAAATTGAGACAGAGAAAGGACAAAAGTTGCAGTGTGGTGAATTATGTTTATTGTTATTGATAGCCAATTTGTTTGTTAAAGCAATTTAATTTAAAATAATTGTGTGAATTTGAGTGTTGTGTTAAGTATTGAGTTTATGTGGTGCATTTTGATTGAAAAAACATGTGCGATGAGTGTAATTTAGTGCATAATTGTTATAAATATTATAGATAAGATGAAAAGCAGTTAGAAGAAGAACGAAGTGAACGTGATATAAGTTAGGTGAGTATCGAGATTTTGTTGAGAAACATTTAGCCATATAGTAGACGTAGGTGCAATTTGAAAAAAATTAAAAACAAATTAAAATTGATAGAAAGTTAGGCAGCCAATTTTGGTCGTTAACAAATAGAAACACACGTCCAAGGTATTTAAGGCGAAGAATGCCAAACGTATAGATAATAATAAATGATATCGAGATCAGAGAGAAAGGAGAGGAAGAGCATTGTATGGCAGGAAGGCAAGGAAGAGCATGTTAAGTTAGTTGTTGTCGTTGTTATAGATGGAAATGGAAGACAACACAACATGGGCAAGGTCAAGGAGTATAACGATAACGATAACCATAACGATAATGACAGAGTATATGGTCAATTAACAAATTATATTATAATATATATCATGTATCATATATCATAATTGAGGTGACAGATTAAGACGTGTGCGTGCGATGTGCGAGTTGTACGAAAAGTTCATATAATTTTTTTTTTTTTTTTTTTTTTTTTTAGTTGGTTAGCCAAGAAGTCAAACAGGCAGTAGGCAGTAGTAGTATTTATAGGAGAATAAAAAACAGGCAGTTACGGAGTTACGAAGTACGTAGGATCGGAGTACGATGTACCAAGAACGTAGAACGTAGGAGCGAAGACGTAGTAGTAGATGTATATTTTTGTATATATATATTTGAATATTCATTTTGTGTGTGTGTGTGTGTGTGTGTGTGCGTGTATGTGAAAGTGTAGAAGTGTATAAGTGTGTGTTTGTTATGGTGTACATTTGTTGAGGAAAATCAAGTACATAATAGAAGAGAGAACAAAACGGAGAGAAAAAGAACAAGAACACGCATCGATATTGTTGCATTGCATTAAATGAAAACTCTTACTCGAACAATCTGTAGATGATATCCATTTCTTTTTATCATCCGGATTCAGTTGATTCGTATTCTTATTCCTTATCGAACGTCCCCAGCCAGCGGTTATCGTTCCCAATCGTGAGAAAGCACGCTTCACCATCGGTGATGATGGTACACTTTTTGGTCTTATGGAATCCGAGTCCGGTACGGTTAAATAATTGTTACTTTTTGGCTTTTGATTTTGTGGCGATACCAGCGAAGGTGCTGGACGTGCAAAGATTTCAGCCACTGGTATTTGAGGTGAGCCAAATCCCGTCTGTATGCCGTATAGCATTTCCTAAAATAAGAGTTCATTTATTATAGAAGACAAGTAAGGATGATTGTCTCGAATAGAAATTACTCACCTGAAAGACGCGACTTCGCACTCCCAATATTGCACGTACGCCAATAAGGCGCGCCTTTTGCTTGGACTGACCCACCAGAAAAACTACATCGAATAGATGGGCATTTGTCAGGCACGATGGTTCTTCGTTTAAAAATACACGCGTAAAGTCTTTGGCTAGTTGATCATAATCCTCGAACTGATCCCTCACCGAATCGAGCAGCGGTGAAGACGGTCGCATGTGGCCTAACATAATAAAATAAACAGAAATATTTATCTTGAATTTTACAAAAACTTTAATATGCTATAGATAAGCTGGCATGTTAATAAATTAAAGCTCATGCGTCAAATATACAATCTTGGAGTATTGTTTTCACATAATTATATCTGAAAATGGTTGAGTGAGTGCCCTAAAAAAAGGTTGAAAAATTATGTACATAATATTTATTTCGTAGAATTTTAATTGTAAGGCTAATATTTGTTTGGGTTGTGAACGGAAAGTTCTAGATAAATTCGTAGCATTAAGATTATTGCAAACAAGCTCAAAAGTGACATGAGAGAATATTTAAGTGTATTTTTTTTTCAGGAAATTTGGAATTTGGTAAGATATAGATGTCTTAAAGGTTGGTTGCATTTTGGATCGAAATTCTTAAAAATCATTATCAGTACATTCTCAAAATAACTAATTTTTGAAATATCTTCACTGTTATACTGATTTAAAGTTTTTGAAAACTGGATTAAAATTGGAATGAAAATGAATAAAACAAGTAGAGTTTAAAATTTCTATAAGAATGATTTAGTGGTTGTTAGATAAGTATTTCTGTAAATTGGGTTTCAATTAAAAAATTTTTTATTTAACTGTGTGTAAAAAGAATTTCATATGATGAAAGGGGAGTTCTTTGAGTGGATTTTAAAGTCTTCTCGACATCAGATTACTTTTGAAACATTTGAAACTTTTTGAAATTACTTTGAAAGTATATGAAATATTTTGCTAACATATTTTGTATGTACATAAGTCAATTAATAAAAAGGGCAAGGCGTTGCTAAGAAACAGAGTTATGGAAAAGGAAACCCTTTGACTAAAAAGCCAAGCAACCAATTGGTACCCAGCTCACATACCATGGAATATTTGTGTGTGTGTGTGTATGTGTGTATGTGTAGAATGTGTGCTATCAATCATAGAAAGAACTCTTGGCGCAACAACACTGCGTATACCTTGTACAGATACAAAAATATTGCTGAACAACGCATTCTTTTTTTTTTTTTTTTTTTTTTTGTGAATAGGCCGCAGCTGCCATATGGAAATAGTGTTATGCACTTGACAACAGCTCACGTTACCAGCTTCTTCTGCAGGTTACCGCCCACCTCTCCCCACGGAACAATTCTTCTTCTCTTGTTTCAGTTCAGTTCAGTTCAGTTCAATTCCATTCGATTCGATTCGTTTTCTTTCAATTCATTTGTTTTGTTTGCATGCAATAGACCAACCCCATTTCCATTTTTTTCACCCTTTCCATCTGCACTTTTATTGAATTTTTCGCCATGAGTGGGGCGTTTGTTGTTGTGTGTGGGCGTGGCAATGTTTGCAGGTGAATGCTGGTTATTACCATCAAATACAAATACAAATACAAATGCCAAAACAGTAAAATTGCTAGTGTAATCAATAGCGTGGGCCAGAATCTATGGGCCATGGCCAGCACTTAAACGCAGCTGCCTTTTTTGCTCCATTTTTTCGGGTTCAGATACATTTCTTTTCGGTTATGAAATGTAAATATAAATTATGGGCCTATTCACTGCTTCGACTTTGACTTTATAATTATGCGAATTTTCTGAGCATCATTTAAGCTGACACAAACAGAGCTCTGAATGGGATTTATATGCCATTTTGATTTTTTTCTCATTAGTTGGGCAATTTAAAAGGTTTTCCTTTTGGTTTATATAATTATTAAAAGTAATAGTGAAGAGTAAATAAATAAATAAATTTAGAAATGTTCTGGAAGTGTTCACTCACTTTATAAAATAACAAAAATATATGAATAATATAAAAGTACTATGACATAGAGATCTTTGAGCTGCATTCCTTATAGTTATTTCCAACTATTTTCGAATATTTTATTAAATTTCTATTTTTTTTTGGATGGAATTAGAGGTTTATTAAAGCTCTTAGCTGTTAAGCTTTCTTAATGACTCTAATCTCTTTGCTATGATAATTCAACTAAATATAAATCAAAATATAAATATAATATCTACTATTTTGAATGCATTTATATCAAGTTATCTATTGCAAACTTTCAACATTTTATTTGATTATAAATAAGATATTTAAGCGAGCCATATTATTAAAACTCAGAAATTTAATAAAATTAAATTCAGAGCACTTTCAACAAATTTGATATTTCTTATTTGCACAAGCAGTTAAATCGTCTTGAATTAAGTTATTATTCTAATGTATTATACGGGTTACGTTCCTCTTTTCCGTGTTCTACTTTTGTGATTTGTGTTTGATACATTTTCTTATTGGTCAACATAATTGAGTTATCTGAATGATGCATCTGAGATGGACACAAACAGATGGAAATATGGACAGATGGAAAGACGATTCCCCAGTGACAAAATGAGGAATGAAAGAGAGAGCATGATTTTAATATGCATAACTAGAGTTCAGATATATGTACATAGTATTCAAAAGGATCCAAAGGGGGCTATAGACAAACGCCTGCCTGTGATGTGGGTGTGTGTGTGTGTGGTTGTTGTGCATGAATAAATCAAATTAGATTTGTTTTGTTTAATGCAACAAATAAATAACAAGAAATCTAAGCAAATCACAACAACAGCAACACCACATACGCAATTGTTGTGCGGGTGTGCATGTGTGTGTGTGTGTGTTTGCTAAGACGCTAAAGATTGACCACAGCAGATAAAATGTGCAATATTTCTTGCCGGACAACTTAAGATACGCACAAAAGCTTCAATGTATGTACATTTGGTGGTAACTAGGGGGCGGGCAGCATAGGGGGGCGTGGCAGCAAACAGAATGTGCTGTTGGATTTGTCACCACATGTCGCTGCTGCAGGCTCTGGCGCGGGAATAGATGGAATGAGGGTGGAAGGGAGCTTGCATGATTCCGTTAAGTGCAAACACAGGCGGATGTGTTAATGGCGGAAACGGATGTTGAATGTCTCCCCCTCTCGCTCTCGCTCTGTCTCTCTCTCTCTCTCTCTCTCTCTCTCTATGTGTGTGTGTGTGTTTGTGTGTGGCGGAAGTGTTGCAACAGCAACGTCAACAACAACAGCAACCACAAAACTTGACTAAACGATTAATCATGCAGAGTCGAAGTCAACGGAATGAAATGCTTCTATCCCACCATTCAGCAACGTTCTAGTCGAGTGTGCTCGACTACAAGATACCCTACGCCCAGCACTAAAATGCAAGAAAATCCATGGATATTTTGTTAGTTACCATGTGTATATCTAGTCTGGTAATTGTTTTGACATAAAAATTACATAGCTGCTTTTTTCTTAATAGTTACAACTCAATAAATCTTATGATTTATTTTTTTATATTTTTACAAATTATAATAAAGTAAGAAAAAACGAATTAAATGTTTTTTGCCACATAAAATTAATATTCTGAATTTTAGACTTATGCGTTTAGTATTGCTCTCTTAAGTCGCCTTCCATAAAAAACTTTCCGCCGGCAGAAACAGAAAAAATAAATCGAGATATCGACAGCTCGATTTTGGCGGAAGTGATTCACGTGTAATTTAACTCTATAATTTTTTTTGACAGTCTATCAAATTGATAAAAATCGATTTCGACAACTCACTGAGGCTGTTTCATCATAGGAAATTAACAGATTTAAGTTTAGTCGTTAAATTTTCGATGAACGATCGTAATCAAAATTGAATCAGGCATAAAAAAGATACAAGAAAAATAAGATTTGTAATAAAAGTACACGTGTATTTTGTGATTATAATTGTGTATTCAAATTAAATTTATTTTTTTTTTTAAGAAAAATTAATATTTATTTTTCGATGTATTGACAGCTCGATACTTTTTCTTGGCAATTTTCTATTTCGATAAAAAACTCGATCCATCACTAATATGAACACATGAGAATAAGAAACAAACTAAGAAATCAAAAATAACGTCTTCTGTCTGTTACATACAAATGCAAAAAGCTATAATACCCTGATTTGAATGGACGCAGGATATAAACATTTAAATAACTTTCTGTGTGGTTGAGTGAGAGTGTTTGTGTGTGTGAGTGAGAGGGTGTGTATGTGTGCGTGCGTGTGTGTGTGTGTGCGGGTTCAGTGTACACATACTATGTCTCAGACAGAGATGCATCACAGAGGCACAGCACAAATTGTGGCTCAACAACGACGTTGACTGTGTGGCAAGCATTGCTGATTGTTGTTGTTGCTGTTGTTGCCGTTGTTGTTGTTGCTGTTGGCGTTGCTCAGCTGTCTGGCTGCTGTTGTTGTTGTTGTTGGTTTGTTTAGTGTGTGTATTGTGTGTGGTTGTTGCTGTTGTACCCAGTGCCACAAGCAGTTGTTGTTGCTGCTCTTGACTGTCATTTGATTTGGCATTGACATTGCAATTGCAATAGCAGCAATTGTTGTAGTGTTGCTGTTGCAGTTGTTGCATTTGTTGTTGCTGTTGTTGTTGTTCGTTGTTGTCTAACACTCTGGCATGCAACATTCTGAAATATTCATCCTCACCAATGGGTCGCCAGGAGCCGCGCCTATATGGTTTCGGTATCTGTCCAGTCTCCGCATGATTCGATAAATTCATCACGAGATCCTCCAGCATTTGGGAACGCGTCCTTTCCTGCATTCGGGCAAATTTTGGTGCCGAATACGAGGCTCGCTCTCCATTCACAATCTTTGTTAACAGCCATTCACTAAAGAATGGAAGAAAATTACAAATAGAATTCACAAATTAATAGATATAAGATTTTATACCCTTGCAGAGTCCTGTAGATCAAAAACCTAGATGTTTTCATAAAAAATAACATCAAATTTTCCAAAGAAAAACAAGTGAGCGGCTACAGTCGAGCACGCTCGACAGTAGGATACCTTGTGCCCAGATACTCTGCACTAATTGTTGATTTTCGACCGATTGTTCCTATGGCAGCTATATGATATAGAAAGCCGATCTGTGCCAGCCAGCTTAAATGCATATTCTTTGATTTTGGTTAAGATATCTCAAAAAACAAAAGACTTTTTCATAGTAAAACTTGATTTTCGACTGAGCGTCTCTATGGCAGCTATATGATGAAGTGGTCCGATTTGAACCAAATTTGGGCAGGATGTATAATACCAGCCCAAATGTATATTGTGTTAGATTGGTTGAATTATCTCAAAAAACCAATAAGTTTTTCGTACTAAAACTTAATTTTCAATCTATCGTTGCTTTGGCAGCTATATGATATAGAGGTCCGATCCAAAAAAGACTTGATCTGCGTACCGTATCCAGGAACCTACTTACCAAGTTTGAAGTTTTTAGCTCTTATGGTCTCTGGGATCGACGCGCTCAAACAGACGGACGGACAGACAGACGGACAGACAGACGGACAGACAGACGGACAGACAGACGGACAGACGGACATGGCTCAATCGACTCTGCGGTTGATACTGAGCAAGAATAAATATACTTTATTGTACTTTATACTTCTGCCAAACACAATATACCATTTTTTGTCCATTTTAAATGGGTTCAGGGTATAATTACGTTTTATTTCGTGTACATTAAAGACTTAAAAAACGAAAGATAAAACTAAATTTTTAATCAGATTAGATAAATATAACAGCTCAATAAGAATGTATAAAAAATCAAATAAAATTAAATTATAATAAAATTAATCTATGAGTTTGCTTGAGAAACACTCTAAGCGTTGATGAAAAATATAAGGGTATCATTTAGAATGAAATTTGATAATTAATTAATCACATTCGATTTGTTGTTCAATTTGCGACTTACCGAAACATGGGACCCTTCTCGAAGACGGACTGTTCCCAGAGGTAGGGTTTGTAGGCGCCAACCTCATCGCGTGTCACCACAGACACCTCGTAGCGTGTGGGCTTGTGTTTAATACGCGCCGACACACGCACCTGTATTTCGAAATAGACTTATCAGCTTTTTATAGTATGTGCAAATGGTGCTTTTAAAGCTGCCATTAAACATTGAGGTACAAATTGTTAAAATAACACGAGCTCAAAGTGCGCCATTAACTTGGGTTATTTATGGTTTTATAGAGCAAGTCCAAGCCTTGACATATTAATCCACCATTTGATAAGAAAAGCGAAAACTTACATATTGCTTAACGACATAAGCTCAATAAGTGTTGGGTTAAAGTATTAACTATATTTACATTGTGTTTATGTAATTTATCGAACTTGAGGCTTGATTTATTAATGTCCAATTGTATTTCATTACAATATTATTATTTGATTGCTTTTAATATGCATAATTGGTAGACTGCATCAGAATTGACTTGTTGAAAACCAAAAGCTCGACTTTGGGTCTATTTCTCTAAGTAGTGCTAAGGTTTTAGAGGATTTCGTTGTATTGAGTATGTGGATTGAAGCTTGAAACTCAACAAATTATTAAAAACTAGAGTTTTTTTTAAATAAACTGAATTTCTAAGCGCCGCAAATGCCTCTTGCATTTTTCTTTGCAGTGAGATGAATCTTTAATTTTAATAAAGCTTTTCGGCTTTTGTTTACAAGCGGTTTTACTACTTGATTAATTGAAAGACCAACTACTATATATACGTTTTTAAAGTTAGATATTAACGTTTTTATTCGACAAACAAATGTTCTTACCAGTATAAAGGTGTGTAGAAAATGGCTCTTAATGCAGGCGGGACTGAAGCGGGTGTTGTCCGCCTCCAAAAACACGACACAGACAATGTCATTGCCAATGTGACGCTTGCGTTGCAATTTCTGTGGATCATGTTTCTCGTATGGCAGCAGTGTCGAAACATGAAACATAATCTCAATATTGCGCCAGTTCGTATAAACGGAGAATAAACCTAAGTTACAGATATATGCAAGCAGTATATAGATAATTCTATATATATATATTATATAATTGGTAGTTATGGAATTACCTGTAAGGTCATGCACCGTATCAAGGCCACCTTTGTATTTATCAAAGCCGCGCAATCGAACACGATCGCCGAGCAGCGTGAGGAACTCATCGAAGAGCGGTGAATTTTCATTATTGTCCAGAATTTGCTCTTCGGTGTATTGATCCTCTTTGACGAAAATAACGCCCACTTTTAATTCGGATTTTATAAAAACCTAAAACAAGATTTTGTTTTGTTAAATTTAAAATAGGGGAGTTTTGTCAAATTATAATATTTATAGCTTAAATAAAAATTTAGAAAAAATTATATTTGCAAAGAAAAGTCCCAAATTTATTTTTTTATGGTCTATGTATTTTTCTCTTAATTATTTTGGATTTTAATAACTGATTTTTATTTTTATCATGGTTTGTATCGTCTGTTAATTACCTGATCTAATTTTAGTAATTCCTCCGGCGTATCGGGTAATTGTCCTAATGTTAAAGGTGGATTTAAATTAACTTCTTTACCTAAAGATCTAACTACCTCCTCGCGATTGTATCTGTAAAACATCAACATATAATTGCAATTTGATTAAATATTTGCAGCTTCTTTGGGATATTACCTATCGGCAAATACACAGGAGGCCGGTATCAGTCCATGCACGGTATAGGAACCAGCTCGCACGAGGATACGAAACTGATCACGTCCATTGAGCGTCTCCTGTTTGATGGATAGAATGACTGGGCCCAGATCCTCATCACTTGTAAAGTAATTCCAATGTTCGGTGCCATAAAAATACTTTTCATATGTCTCCTGTTCAACGGATATTAATTCGAATGCGCCCTGTTGATCCCATTGCTCCTCGATGGTTGTTTTCTTTCGGGGACTCGGTGTTGCCTCCGAGTCCTCATCATCCTCATAGAGATCACTGCACTCACGCTCCAAATATGCATCACTGGCACTGCCAGCACGTATATCCTCATGTTCCGAATCACTTTCATCCCAGATGGTATGCGGTGTTGGCAGCGTTATCTTCTGACGTGAACACTCTATCCAATATCCGGGCGTGGGCATCAAGTTATGTGGATATTCCTCACAGAATTCATCTGCAAAAATCACAAAAAATGTGCAAATTTATAGGATATGTTTCGCAGCTATTCAATATTTACCAATTCTAGCTGCTATTAATTTAATTTTTAATTTTATCCCTCAGTACAAGGTTGTTATTGTTTTAAATTGCTCCTGCTTCTTTTGATTTGCATTTTACTGCTATACAAGTGCCATATAATGTAACAATTGCATTTCAAGTGACAATGGTGTACAGCAGATGTTCAGAATTGTGTCATAATTGCTTATTAGCCGTAACAACGTTCACTTAACCAAGTTCTGGCCATTGTAATACCGATTAATATCATTACAAAATCGACCAAATGCCGTCGGAACGTAAACCGCAAATGTTTCAATGGACTTAAGTATGCTTAACATTGATTGCAGCTGCTATCCTCTCTTTGTCTCTGTCTCTTTCTGTCTCGCTCTGTCTCTTTCTTCGCCTATTCAGCTGTCCCTGTTCACTGCAATCTGTTGTGGCCCCTTGACAATTTGATGGCCAACCACAGACAGGAGTCGAGTGGAATCAAATTGGAACATCAGCTGCATTGTAATTTTGAGTGAAGCAGAGGGAAGCACTGAGTTGCGTATAGCTTACAAATACCCTGTAAATAGTATTACTATTGAATCTCATAGGTCTACCTCTTCACGTTGTACCTTTCTCTACCTCTCTTTCTGTCTGTCTTCTCTGTTTCATAATTCCACACTAGCCTACAATACCCCCTGGAAACATGATGACTGCAGGGTATATCTACAGTTGTACACTTTTGTGCTGCATGTCGGCTTAAGTGATTGTTTGAATTGTTAATCAGGAAACAGGCTGACTGCTTGAAGTGAAAAGTAAAGCTACTCCTCTATTGGATACCCTGTATGCAGTTTTGATTCTGTATATCAATTGTTTTCAATGTTTAAGTCATATAGATCTCTGTTCCCTTTCTGTCCCTTTCTGTCCCTTGCTGTCACTTGCATCGGGATTAACATTGGACATTTTTTTGTTTGCTTTATTAACTACAGGGTATAAGGCGATTGCTAAATTTGTTGTACAAATAACAAATCCCTGTTTAAAGATTAGATTATAAACGAATATACAAAGAGAGAGAGAGAGAGATAGAGGTAGAGGTAGTGAGCGAAAAAAAGTCGAGACTATAAAGTTAGATAGAGCTTGCCACATTCAGTTTTCGAAAAGCGTTTTGTGTGTAAAATTTCACGTTTCGGATTTTGTGGCTGTGATTGTGTTGCAAGGAAGCGTGCAAAGCTTTTGGCTTGCCACTTGATATGGCAGCCAATTGCCATTAAACTACTCGTGTAAACAAAATAATTTAGTGCAATTCAATTAAAATGCAAATACCGCAACTCTCTGGCTAAAAGCAACCAGATGCCTGCCACCGTACACAGACTCACAGCTGTGCCACATGAACCATAAAAGGAGCAAAGTTTCAACCACTGATTGAGCTGGAAATTTGATGTGGCATACACGGTGTACTAGTATATGTGTGTGTGTGTGTGTCTGTGGCACGAACAAGTCGCGCTGTGAAGCGCGTAAGTCAATAATGGGCCAACTGGCGTACGATAAAGTCTATTGCGGGTCCATGACTTTGACAGACGTCTCCTATTAACTGTCCCCTACCCCATCTGTATTATGCCCTGCCATTGTACTATGCGCAAAACGGCAAGATTTGCAGAAAAAAATTATAGCTTTTACCACAAAATCGTATTTAAATTTTTCAAAAAAACCGATTTAACAAATATCGGATAGGAATATAATTTTTTTAAATTTTGATTTAGATATTTAGATATTTACATATGAAATTGTGTTTCGATTTGAATTTGAAAACTGACAAAAAAAGGGTACAATTTTAGATTTTTGTCACAAAACTAAAAATTTTCTCTTAAAGTTAAAAAATAAAAGTTCTTAAAAAGAAGCAAACGTCTTTCTTGTTAAACTACTTTGTTTTGTATTATTCTCTTTAAGTTGGCGATACTTTTTTTTTTTTAAGACGTGTATTCCAGATTTAAGAAACTTATAAGTTTTATCTGTGTTAAACATTAAGTATAAAAAATAACTAAAATGTTGTATTTATGGCTGACAGATGTTTAAAAATAATTCGCTAAGTATTTCGCCATAGGGTTCTATTAGAGCTGTATGTTATGGAGGTTCGAAATATATTTGAAATATATTCCAAATATCATTTAACGCTTGCTTTGAATTAGTCCTGACAAATCTCTATGTTTCGCCCATAGTACACTGGCAGCACAGAGTCGCTGCCTCTGAGCATAATGTGGCCCGACATGTGAGCAAAGTTGCGAAGCCCTGGCAATAAAATGCTACGTGGCAGCCGTTGCAGCAACTATGATCTAATTAAGGAGCGCCGCGTGTTTACCGCAACATGTAGCATGCTACAACATGTAGCATGTAGCGTATAGCATGTGACGTATGCTCTGTGTGTTGCATACTTTTTGGAGCATCATCGCGCACAGCTGCTGCTTAAGAATACTGAGGCAGTCATAAAACAATAACATGACCCCGGACCCCGGACACCAAAGCCGTATCCAGAAGCAGACACAGACTCCGGGTACCAGTCTGAATCTCTGTCTCAGGACTGGCTCTCGGGTGTCGACTAATTCAAATTTAAATAACTTGCAATGTGCGACGCTAAGTAGGCTATGAAATTGCACACTGTATTTTCTTGTGTTTGTAGTCGTTTTAACTGTGCTACTTATTTACCCTATAAAACACATGCTTCTTATAAAAGAACAACATAAGTACCAAAGTGATTGATTACAGATTAATTATATTTTTAGAACTACAAAACTTTAAAGGAATGCCTTTAAATCATAGGAAAAAAATAATTAATACTCTAAGTACTCATATTTCTCCGATTTTCTGCAATTTTTTGCATGATTTTTCAATATTATAATTCACAGACCTAAAAAGTTGTTAAAGATTTTGAAAGTGTCAATTGTTATGTGTTATAAAATAATTGTTCAAATATAGTAACATAATTACTACTGTTTTTCAATCTAACACTTTTCGAGGCATCACTACGAGATAAGAGCTATAAATACAAGACTGGCTTAGCAATCTTTATAGAGAATTATATAGTCTATGTAACTAAAGTTACATAGTTACACTCAACCCACGCTTTTTATGTGTAAAGACAACTTTGGTCAGATTTTGTGCTTTTGTGCTGCGTGTGAATTGTAAGCACAAAGAGCGAACAAACGCCCCCGGATATGGCATACATTTTATTTTTAAGACCAGTTAAGCCACCGGGCAAAGGCAATGGCAAAACCAAAGGCAATGGCAAAGGCGATGACAGTTTCGTGACCATTTTAGGCAAATTGGATTTACGCATCACTCGCATTTCCCTCTACCTCTCTATCTCATTCTTTTTCTCTTGATATATCCTTAGACTAGGAAATAATAGACAGTCGAAAATCCACATTTACCTTGGTTTTTGCCTCCTAGATTTTTATTAGAAAAAAATCTCTTAAAAATATGGTTTTTCCTTTCTAAGTCCGTATTTTTTTATGCACAAAGATCTCATATTCTAACTTTAATTAGAATTTTTAATGAAAATGTAAGTAAATAGGGCAAACATTTTAATTTCACAATAACATTTAAAAAAAGGCTTAAATTACAAGATTTTTTTTTTGGATTGTAAAAAATGCTTCTTTTAATATTTTAGAAAATAGGTTAGGGGAATTGTTTCTAGCGATTTTAAAATATACTTTTATATTTTTTCTTTGGCTGCCTTTTCTCTGGCTCTCTTTATGCCACATATATTGCAGCTGCAGCAAGTGGCGCCAAGTGTGGCAAATGCTGAATCCAGGCTTTAAAAGGGCTTTCATGTTGCTTAAGCATCTGTCAGAAAGTGGAATAAAGTAATTCGATATTTGATCCATTTCCTTCCGTTCTCTCTATCTATTTCTCTGCCTCTCTATCTATCTTAAATAGTTCAGCAGCTGGCTAAGTTTCTATCGACTAACAGTTAAATGCTGGACAACAATTTTGCGTTAGTGGTCGTATTATTTTCAATAGCCGCAGGTTGAAATGTGAGCAAATTGATGTGTACAAATCTTTAGGTTGGCATTTCATTTACCATTTGGACTGGGATGTCTATCAGCGTTGACACTTTTACGCCGAAATTCATGAGCTTTCCCAACTTTCTCCCTCAACTTTAATACTCGTTAACTAAACGGTACATGAGTGTTATATTTTCATGTTTAATTATGTAATAGACCGCATTTGAGTTAATTGCACATACAGCTTTTAAATTTGTAAATTAATTTTTACTTTTATTTATTTTTGTATTCTATTTTTTTTATTATTATTTTATGATACATAATTAGCTGAAAAAATGTATCTTTTAACATTGAAAACTGTTTTAAGAGAAAGAAATTTATACAAGAGGCTAGCGTGAAAAGCAGTTATGCATTTAAATCAAGGCTGCAAACCGGTTCTGAACCGAACCTCGTAGAACCGGTTCGGTTCGGGTTTTTAAGCAGCCTGAACCTGAAGAGAAAAATGTATAACAATACAAATATTTTTTTTTAAGGAAATAAAACCAAGGTTCGAACCTAAACCTAGGGTTCATGTCTTGCTCATGGTTCGAACTGCCGAACCGAACCTTTAACAAAATTTTGGAGGTTTGCAGCCTTGATTTAAATACTTACAAAAATAGAAAATATGACCAGCGAAATAAGACTATTAGGTTAAATTTGCGATTATTTTTTGTTGTATATAAAGCAATTTGAACAACGATACAATCACATTTAGGTTTGCTTGTATGTAAACGAACTGTGCTGCATTTTTATTCTAAGAAACAGAAAAAATATTATTTTAAAATAACATAATTGCAAATATATTTTTTTTCCCCAGTTTAATTTTTTTGTTTTGATTGCTTTTGGCGTTTTATTTTAGCTACTATGAAAGCGAGTATCTCACTGTCGAGCTTGCTCTTATTTCTTCACTTTCGCTCTCTATCTCTCTCGTTCTTTCTGTGTGTGTCTCTCCATTAAACCAATTGGCCATTATGCCATGCTCGGTTGGCCAGCGCTTTGGGAACTGAGACCTGAGAATAAGGGTCGTCTATCAATCATATGTCATACAAAAAATACAAAAATACTAAAAACTGACTGGCGGCACGTCCTGCCATCTTAACGATAAAAATAACGATGACGATTACAATGACGATGACGATTTCAATGACGACAACGATGACGCAAACTTTTGAGGCCTATCTCAAGGGAATAAACGCGTCCAATGTTATCGTCCTGTGCGACGTGTGTTATCGGGAACATGTTGCGTATTGCCCATGCCGGAAATCGATGGAGCTCTAGTCCCAATTTGCATAGCAGTGCCAAATTCTTATTGCGTTCTGCGGTTGCCCACAAAACCGAAACCGCAAATTGAATCTCTAAAGTGCGAGCCCAGTTCTACCCCTCTCTTTCTCTCTCTCTCGCTCTCCCGCTCTCTGTCTCTATCTCTTGCTCAGGCACATAATGCTAAATAAACTTTTATGCAGAGTTTGGGGATTAAAATTTACCACAGCTCGCGTTGTAAGCTGACGAATGGTGAAAGTCGCGTCGGTCAGACTGAGTTTTTAATACCCTAACAAAAGAGTGCGCACATTTCCAATTGCATGACTTGAAAGCTGACAGCTTTTCTTTTTATCTTTTTTACTGTCTTTCGCCTTTCAGTAACCTTTGTGCTTAGGTCTGAACTTCTTTGAAACTTTGCTGCACTTTTTTTTCAACTTCTCTCTAAGCTTCTCGCTACAACCTTTGCTGTTAGGTGAAGGACTGAGCTTCACTCGAGCTTCTTATTTCAGCATTTGATTTTGAAGCGCATTTACTTTTCATTTTTTGCTTTATTTTTGTATTCGCCACTCGCTTCAGTCATTTTTCTTAGCTGACTTCCTTAAATTTCGATTCCAGCTTGACTTCTCTATTAGTTCTTTTCTTCTTTGACTTTTCTTTGTATGTTGCATTATATCACATCTTGCATTATTAAAAATTCGCACTTTTTTATTGTGCGTTGGATTCTTCGTTTGACAAGTGACTTCTTTAATCGCTTCTCCCTTCAGAAAATGTTTCCCTCCAACTTTTGATATTGCCTTTCTCTTCTCAGATCACATTTACTTCTTTGATTCTCTCTATTTCAGCATTTTTACGAATTAAGCTGCTATGTTCTTCTCGTTCTTCAATTCTTATTCATTCACCTCTTCTAATTTCACTTTGCTTCTCTATTTACTGCTTCTTCCATTTCTATCAGATTCCCATTGCTTGAAAATTTACATAGTTGCCTTTTGTTGTTATATTCACTTTATTTCGAAATAGGAAACAAGTTGGAAATATACCATATAAATATGTTGTAGAAAAATACAAAAAAAATACAATTATAATCATGACTTGGGTAAGTGCAACAAAATGTTAAACCTATAAAAGTTTATCAACTAAACCAAATTTCGCAGAGATCGAACACATTGATGACGCTACGAGTATTGAACACATAACATACTTATTAAACGGCATCGGCATATCAAACGGCAAGTTACGAATACACTTAACCAGCTAGCTATTTATACTAACTTTAATCCCTATTGATTAAGATAACACGTTAAGTTTCAAGTATACAAACGAACTATGCAAGAATTTATGAATTTGTGCAGAATTCTAATGTTCACAGCGATTGTTAAAATGATATTGAAATTATATTTTAGATTACCAGTTGAGTTGTTCGAGAAAAAAGTGGATAAATATAATTTAATTATTATTGTCTAAGGAGAGAATGAATTAGAATTTTTAGAGCATTTAAAAATTGCCTGAATACTGAGTTGTTGAAGTTCTCCAAGATTATATAATGTAAATCAAGTAAATTATGGTTTTTGTTTCGTAGAGTATCTGAGAGTCGACTGTATGCTGTCTTGTAATGTACTATTTATTGTATATATTTTGTGAATTGGCATCTGCAGCACAGCAGGAGACGCATTTTGAATGATGTCTGTGTGTGCTCGCGTTACGTATACGCCCCGCCTGTCGTATGATTAGCTGCAAATCAATCACACACACTCACACACACACACACACACACACACACACACACACACACTCACACACACATTCGATCAATAGATTATTTTAAGCGGCTTTGACATAATATCTTACACACAAAACATATCAGGAATGAGATGCAATTGAGGTGAGTGAAACATGTGTAGCATGTGGCATGTGGCATGCAGCAAGTAAAACTGACACAAGCCAATAACACGTGACCTTTTTGTCGAAGCTCATTAAATGCTGCACAATTGGCAAACAATCCTAAATAAACAACAATTAGGACCATTTGAGCAAATTGTTAAATCGTTTATAGAAATTCTGTTTCATTTCTCTCGCTTTTTCAACGTATCTCCCAGATTTTCTCTTCTCTCTGTCTCTCTCTCTCTCTCTCTTTAACTCTGCTCAACTGAGCTTTTGCCTTTATTTAATTGTGCTTTGTCTTTTTGACTTAATTGCCTTCTGTCGAAATGTAATTCGTTTGAAAAGTTTGCTTTGAGTGTTTTATGTACTTATTCAGTGTTTAGTTATTCGGTTTTGATATTCGCGAATCGTTGCGCGAATCTCTTTCAGTTAAACGCCAGCCAAAGGATATTCGCTTACACACAGCTTTCTGTCTGCGGCATGTGGCATGTGGCAGTGGCAATGACACTGGCCATGTCAATGGATAGGATACCTCGTCTCAGTTGTTTGTTGTCGGTTTTGATAGTCGCAAACAACGCTGTCGCCTTTGTTAGTTGCCACCCAAAACAAGAACACAATACATAGCAAATGACAACAATACCCACACACCCACATACACACATACACACACAAAACATTGCATGACCAACAGTGTCCGCCACACTTTGTTGCCATTTGCTGTTGTTTTCTGTTACTGAGCTGACCTTATGGCCAAGTCACTTTAATCATTCAACGTGTTGCAGCTGCAACTGCAACGTTAACTAAAACTTGCCTTAAATACTCTTGGAATTCACACCAATATTCGTATTCAAATGTCAAGTGAATGCATTCAGGGATGCATATGCATATTTGCTTGCATTTGCTTTCATGAAGAAGATTTCTTCTTAATAAATATATTTCAAAGTAAACTTATGTGTTTCATATTCTAACGTTTCAAACAAACGAAAAATAAACAATGTATCTCCTTTTAAGCTTCCTAAATGTTCCAAAATATTGGAATTAAATTTCGAAATGAATTCAACAGAAATAAAAATTCATCTCTAAGAATATATAATAATAAAACGGGTAATACAGAAAGACTTAATTAAAGATTAAGGAAATTGTGCAAAGTGTATTTGTGTTTAATTTTCAGTGCTCCATTATTTAAGCTTTATAGACTACTTTGACCCCCATTTTGACCCCCTTGCAATTCGAATTTCGCAAAACGCCATCTTATTACACGATGAAATTGTCTCTGTAAATCTTATGGTTTGGGCTGTGCAATGAGTCTGTGAGTCCGTCAGTCAGCCAGTGAGACAGGACAAAGAGTTTTATATTTTTATTTATATATATATGTATCTATGTAAGGAATTATGGGTTTTATAGATTCATGCATTAATAGAAACCTTGTGGTTAAGGCAAGTGTTCGCATATTAAGCAAATAGTAACCCTTTTCAACTGTTCCAATTTTAGGTGTTTTACTTGTCATAATTGCAATTTTTTTAAATTTTCTTTTTAGCTGTTAAGATTTTTTTTATTAAAATTGTTGCATTTTTGACGTATCATGTTGCAATTTGCACAGTTTTGCAACAATGATAGCCAAATTCCAGAATGTAATAATTTCGTGATTTATTTCATTTTCCAATATCGCTGGCAGCCCATCAAACTTGTGTGTTGCATGAAAATGAAGTGCCACAATCCTCGTCATTGTTGGAAGAGCAGCAAAACAAGCGACAATGTCAAGCATCACATTTGACTTTTTTATCTTTGTATTTGAATTTGTTGCGCATCGTTTCGCATTTCCTTTTCTCTCTCTCCCTCCCTAATTTTTTTTTTTGCGTTGCGTATTTTGTTTTATTTTCCATTTCTTGCGTTCTGCTTTGTTGTTTGACTTGGGTTGGGGGCGTGATTTTTAACGCGTTTGTGTCTTGTACTTGCATTTTTGTATGTATTAAGCTTGATGCTGCCACTTCAACCCACCAGCTCCAGTTTCAGCGTGTATTTTTGCCATTTGGTTTATTTGTTCTCTTAATGCTCGTTCAGCCTAAATGGAGGACACTTGAGGCATCATTAATGATGTCAATGCCGACAATAAGGTCAGCAAATAAATATTATAAACATTAGGCCTTAGACTCAACAAAGTGCCCACGATTCGGTCAAGTGGACGCCAATCCCGCTTCCACTCCCACTCCCACTCCCACACCCTCCCCTTCAATCCCTATCGCAGTCACATTATCTCTCTCACTTTTTTTTTAATGCTGCCCCCTCCAATTACTGTATTTGCGTTTGATGGTCGATTGCTAATTGTCAGGCCGAATATTGTTATTGTCCTTTCTAAGTACCAATTGGTTTTTTGACTTTACATTGGCAACGCATTTCTGGGCTTTCATTTCAATCGAGAGCTCCAACATAAACCATGTAGAACTTTTAGCTTTTGACAATGTTATATGCTTTGGAATTTTCTTTGGCTTTGTCACCGCTTCTTGTTATCAAAAGTTGTATACAGACGTTTATACAAAAGCGAAAGTCAAGTGAAACAACAATAGGCAAGGACAACAATCCAATTGATAAAGCGCACAGAAATCAAACGATACCGAAAAACCATCAGAAAAACACAATACCTATTTTACTTTCATTCCTGATCGCACTCTGTGTACCCTTTTTTGTTACAATGTGAATAGCTCTGGCAATGAAAAATATTGGAGTAGGCATGGAACATATGGAACTGCCAAGATATGAATACTGTTGAACCATTAAATATTTATTAAATACCAAACGAAATTTATAATAAAAATAAGCTGACTCATTTTGAAATGAGTGGTATTGAGAACTGTATGTAAGATTTTACTAAGAGTTCATATTAAAATATTGGAATTAAAATGATATGATATTTGTAAATTTTGATATAAAATTTTTATGAAAACTACAATTTCTTCAAGTCTTAAAAAGAATACTGAAAGGCTTGGAATAATGATCTGCATAAAGGACTACTAACAATAATAACAAAAATAAGATAAATGAAAATGAACATATAGAATTTCATATAAAACTTAATTTGCTGAAGCATATACAATTGAAATTCACATTTTCGAGAGATAAAATTTGTATTGAAAGAAACAGAAAAATGAAAACAGTATAAAAAACCGTTTGCAATAATTTCGATGGATACGATTATGAATGATTCGAGTGAAATGAAATGAAAACGCGATTAGAAAATGTGACAAAAATAGATGAGAAAGTGGTGATAACCTATAAGTTAAGGGCAAAACGGCAAGAGACGAACACAAAGGGAGGAGTGGGAAAAAAAAACACAAAAGAGGAGAAAAGCGTTTTTTCAATTTCCAGCAAGCAACGTGACTGAGTTTTCATCTGTATTTTTTTTTTTTTTTTGATTGTGTCGATGAGTGATTGAATATGAATGTGTGAATAAGCGTGAGTGTGAGTGTGAGTATGTGTGTGGTTGTAGACACATTTGGATGATCGCATTAGCAGCACTCGATTTTTGCATTTCATTACACTTTTCCACTTTTCACTTTCCACATTTCCACATTTCCACTTTTCACATTTCCATTGTCGACTTATTGCACTTTTCTTCATCTCACAAAACTTTCGATTGGACCTTGAGGCGTCGCATTCACTGTAAGAAGTAACACCAAGCGGTTAAAGTAGACGCTTTGATTGTTACATTTTACAGCGGGCGTGACGTCAATCGTTTACTTGCCACATGCCACATGCCACATGCAACTTGCCACTTGCGACTACACGGCGTATGCTTAACATTTTTATGTATAAGGTAAGTAGTGTGTGTTGTGTGGTTGTGTGTTGACTGGTGATCGTTTCGTGGTCCCCTGTCAGTTGCATGCCCCCCAAAAAAAAAAGCAAAGAAATTAAGAAGCTGATAACAAACTTGAAAGTAAATTGCGTCGTTGTTGCTGTTGTTTTGCTCTCCTTGATTGAAATCTGGCCACCCTAAAGAAAAAAAAAGTCTGCTCATCTACGCGCAAGCACGAAATTTCTTTATTATTAATTTAAAAATCTGGCAAAAGGCAAAACCAACAACAAATAAGCAAAGCACACAGCGATAGCCAGAGATTAAAGCGCCAAAATCAAATAAAAGACAAAGACCAAAAAAAAAAAAAAAAAAAATTAATAATATGAAATTAAAAAAAAAGAAGCGAAAAAAATTAAAAAGTTGAAGCGAATTTAAAACTCGCCTGTAACTTGGTACGAAACAAGGGGTTACACCTCCAGATGAGTCTGGCGATAAGCATGAACCGACAGTGGGGTGCCCATGAGGAGTGGGTGGATGGTGGAGGGGTAGGACTCTGGGGTTGATTTGGGAGTTGGGGATGGAACCGCTTGGAGTTTGCTGGACTCTGCAAATGGTTTGTTATACTCGTAATCGTTGCGTCCGGCATGCATTTGCATAAATGTCAACTAATTTTGTTGCGACGCTGTTTGCGTTTAATCAAAATAATGATAATGCTGACGACAACAAACACACACACACACACACACACCAAACACACATAATCTGCTGTCCAGCGGCTGTTTACAGCTAACAGACAAGCTTTCGAGACAACAGTATAAATTTGTGAAGATCACAATGCGGTTTGCTTGGGGAGACAGCATAATGCTAATATTCACAAAAATCGAATTACTTGCAAAATATGCCTTTAATAAATTAAATGATAAACAGATTTTTTTTTTAAGAAAATACACATATTTTTCAAAAGCAGCCTATTTGTCTATAATAATGCTCATATACTCTTAACTGGATCATACTCATAGTCTGTCCTAATATTTTTAAATAGTTTACAAAGCCCAGCTTAGTAAGGCAGCAAACCGAACCCAATAAATTAACGTTAAATCGAAGAATTCTCCATATGATATCGCCTTTATACACATTTAACTAATGCCCAAATTTTTAATAAATTATTTCATTCAAAAATTGTTTTTTTTACCCCAACATTGAACAGACAGAACTTAGCCTCAATTTAATGTTGCATGTTGATTGCACTTTCAAGTATTTTAACAACTCATCAAAACTTGAAAGACTCTTGAAACTTTCCCAAAAACACACACACACACACACACAGAGAACTTGTAGATTTACGTAAAATGAAAATGTTGACCTTGCAACCCCAACAACTTCATTCAGAAAGTTGAAATACAAAGAGCAACCATGTTGCTTAAGCACTTATTAAAAAACAACAAAAAACTTATAAGAGAAAATATAAATACATTAATGCAATAAATGTAGAGTAACAGAGTAGAACTTTGGATGCTCTAACAAATGTAATAATATGTTTACATTAATTAACATTGTATCGAATTTAGGAATCTTTCTTTTTGCATATACATGCATTTATTTTATAATAAATACACGTATTAACTTAAAAATGCTTAAAAAATTCGGTACCACTGCTGCCAGTTTTTACAGATAAAAAATGACAGATTTGAAAATACATACGTAAAAAAAAAAAAAAAATAAAAGATGCACTTATAACACAACAAAAAAAATCAAATAACTTTTAAAATTGAATTGAAAAAAAAATACACAACACGGAAAAATTTATAACCCATTTTGTTCTTGAATAGACCTCCTAGGGTTGTCGCCTATAGCAGTTTAAAGTAAGGCTAATTATGGGATCCGTGTCTTTAAATTAACTCTTTATATTTTTATTTTTAATAAGGTTGTAACTATATAAAAATATTCAGCTAGGGTTGTCTTATGTACAGAGTTGCAAAAACAAATCGAAGTCAAATATTCACAACGTTTTATAATTTTCACAGTGTTGTCATGTGTTGCAAAGGTTGTCGCATATATAGTATGTAATCAATATATTGTAGTGAAATCAAGTGCAGTCTTTCTTATTAATAGGGTTGATATGCTGTGCATCTCACTCTAGGGTTGTCACATTGCTCCGCTTAAGAGACTGAATATACGCTAATAGAGTTGTCAAGCATATGAATTGGCAGAAGGGTTGTCCTGCAGCGGGTACAAGGCACTTGAGCAAAGCTCTGATGACATTTCGAAGTAAGGGTATGTTCCCAAAATGGCAGCATAAAATGGCGCGGCGACGTTAACAGAAAATTGGAAATTCATGTTGACAAGTGGAGCAGCGCTGGCGACGCTGCCGGCGTTATGTACGTGATGGAAATTTCAATTTTCGAATTATGCGGCACCAGCAGCAGCAGCCTCATCGCCAACATCACCACCACCAACACCACCAACAAGCGGAGCCACAACAATAACAACAACTAATACAGAAGCAGCAGATTATTGAAATATTTTTCTTTGTTGCGGCAAAAGTTTGTCAGCGTTGCGAATGTTTTGTTAACACAATTTGCACTGCAATGCAACCACGACGGTCGCGTCGGCGGCGCAGTTGACGCTGGCAGCGCGTGAGTTTGTCGTGAGCGTCACCGGTGGCGTATACGTAATCAGCAATTAAAGTTTATTGCCTTCAAAGTGTTGCACGCTTTTTATATGCTGAGCATTACTCATTATTCATTCAATCATTTATTCACGTCACACGCACTTAAATATTGACAATGCAAGGGAAATGCCATTGCATACTTGGGGGCAAAAATGTAAAAGCTGTGGTGAATTGGAAGAGAGCCTTGGGGTAAGCAGGGGGTAACAGGGACAACAATCGCTTTTCCTTTTCAACTGCAATATGCAGAAAGTTGGAAAACTGTCGTTGCTTTTTGGTCTAATCAACTTGCAAATTGGCCAATAAACTGAACACCGCAAAGTGCTGACAGGACACGGCCCTGGAAAACCCAATTGGCCCAGCAATTTTGTGGCCAAACTCGAAATGACTTCGCATTGCAATTGGATTGTTGGCTAAAACAGGAGACTTTCTCATTTAAAGCGATCCAAGAGGGAAAAACAAACAGCAAACATTCTTCGATGGAAAAGTACTAATGTTTTCAATATAGAGATAATAACAAATGCAATCTTTAAAATTATTTAACACTTCAAACCCAAACTCGAACCTCTTTCGTTTTATTATTTGTGACTTTGAAATCGTAATTAAAACATACGATTAAGTTAGAAACCTTAATTCCCCTTATACAATATTTATTAAACATTGTAGTTTAGATTTATATTGGTGGTAAATATAGTATACCTTTATGATATATCAATTAATAGAATGTTTACGGACAGTTAGAGTATCTTGTGGTATCTTGGCTAACAGGAAATATTTTTACTAAGACAATATCAAAATCAGCAAAAATACAAAGTTGAATTAATTGTCTGAAAACGACAGAGCAAGAATCAGAAATCCTTAGAAAATAATGACAACATAAAATTAAATTGTAAGATCGCTTATTTAAAAACGATGGTTTTTTTCTCTTAAACTTTTCTTATTTCAAGAATAAAAAATTTCAACCACTGATCAATATAAACAAAAGTAGTTTGAGATTAATTCTTTTTAAGAGCAGAGTTTCAGTTCCATTTCGAACAACTCACAAAGTTGTCAGATTGTTGGAGTTGGAGTTAGAGATGGGTTAGGGATGGATTTAAATGTTAGAGGGTGTACGTGTAAGGGATGATTTGTTAGATGAGTTTGTGTTGTTTTGCAGCCTCTGTCTTTGGGCATAATAATCACTCTGCCACATACATACTATATACGAGATAACGAGTACGCGATGCGTACCTGCAACTTTCGACTTGAGATTTTGTCAATTTGTTCATTGCCCGCAAATCGCATAATCCTTGCGTCAACTTGCCAAGACATTGGAAGGGGCAGGGACGGATGTAGACGTTAGAGAGCGGAAAGTGGGGAAAAAAAAAACGTTGAGGCAGGCAGCTGTCGCGGGAATTCTTGCGGCTTTTGCTTTGTGCTTGCCAACACGCCTTGTACTTTCGTAATGAAGTGCTAAATTATGCTAAATGTGCGGCAAAATGTGATTTCGAGTCTGGCAACTGCCAGAGGGACACGAAGCATCGAGAGGGCTGTTGGCCAAGTTCCAAGAGTTATACAAGTAGTCGATAATTTTGTGCAGTGCATTCGATACTAAATATAACTAAATGTCGCAGCTTTTAAAGAACTTGCACTCTCGCAGTTCAATAAAAACAAATTACTTTCTAGCAAATTGATTTTGATGTGTCCAGGAGGTGCAGTTTGTCGGGGAAGCACAAGATGGAAGGGGTTCCGTTTGCTGAATAGGAGGAGAGGGGTTGGTGAGAGGAGGCACCATTTGAGAAGCATATTTTTGCCTGCGTCATTGCTTCAATTACAGCATCAACAACAGCAGCAACAACAATGAGCAACAGATTTATGATTTTTTTTCTCTAGCTGAAAACCGTTGGGCATGTGGCTTGTTCCCCCTCCCTTTCCCCCCTCCTCACTCCACGTTCCTCACTTCACATTGTTCGCAGTTCAGATGTGATATGTGAAATTGCGTGTGTGCTCAGAGCGCCTAAATGTATGCAAAATGAGCTCGGAGGACTTGCTGCAAGCCGGAAATTGGTAGCTTCCGTCGCACCGTAGTCCAGTTGCCCCCCCCTCCCTTCTGGCCACACCCTTTTTTCCATTTCTTTTTCACATATCACGCCATTAAACATGTTTCTTTTCCTTCCTCATCTATCAGCAACCCATACACGTCATGTACTTACTTGATTTTCTATGCAAAAAATGACGATGCTATGAATGCGAGTACACTGCACGAAAACAGGTAAACATGTGTAGTTTGAGTTTTCAATTCGACCCGAAGACCTTTAAAATATACTGGCCTGTTCCGGTTTTCACTTTCGCCAAGACTTGTCGGAAGTGAAAATCTTTTGCCTTTTCTTATATAAATCTGGCAATATTTGGGATATTGAATTATCTTTAAATTGATCAAATATAATTTTAAAAAATTGTATTTTTTTAAATCCGATAAATAAGGAAGTGAAAACCGGAACAGGCCTGATAATACTTTTATTCAATTTGTCATTTGGACTATTCTTAAGTAAATATAATAATCTTTGTTGTATGAAAAACTCATGTAATACGTAATTTGAAAAGAAAACCATAAGGAAATTTATTTTAATAGCAGAAAACATATAAATAAGTTGAGTAAAGTATATAGTATAGTATACTTTTCGTTACAGAAAGGTAGTTTCAGTTGGTTAGTTAGTTAAGTGTTAAGTTATCATCATCAGACAGACAGTCCGCCTAAAAATGGGCCAAGATTTGATGAAATTCGAAGTGTTTGAAGTGTTGTTTCCAATGTGATTGGAAATAATAATATATATCTTTAAGAATTATGATGTATCTGAATCTGAATTTAATTGGAAGCAACTCACAAGTTGCGTGTTTAACTAACGAAAATTCGCTATAAATAATCAACAGAGAGTGTCTTAGCTAGTTGCTAGAGCATAGTGTCAATAAACATTTAGTTTGCACTGTGCACAGGGCTGAGCTTGATTGGGGCTAGGTAGCTTTTGTCAATTTTGGGGGCAACTGGCGTGGACTTCGTTTGTCCTCGAACCGACTGAATGAAAGCGAAACTTTAATTGAAACGAACGTTTGGCACGCGTTTTACTTATTTCTTTCTTCTTTCTTCTTTCATTTTTTTTTTTTTTTTGGGTTAAGTGATTGATTATGTCTTGTTTGCTGGCTAGCAAATATACAACCACGAAATACACACATGTAGACACACTCTTTCTGACATATTTAGACACCCTGGCAAACAGTAGAAGTGCCACACACACACACACACACACACACACACACACTCATGAGGACAACTCACACCGCACATAAATTTGATTCTATGTTTTCTGTTTTCTGTTTTTGTTACTGTTGCGTTGCTGGGCGTGGCATTATAGCACACACACACACACAAACACACAAGCACACAAACACATGTATAGACACACATCGAAGGCATAAGAGATATTGACTAACTGACTAAGTGACAGGAATAAAGTTAACTTCGTCACGACAAAGAGTTGATACTCTTGCAGAACAATTTTAAGTTTTTAATAAGCTTTTCCAATAAGTAACACTTACTTCTTTTATGAGAAAATATTCTATAGATAAACATTAATTGTATCTATTAATTATAAACTTTCAGGGCATACTTTTAGGCGCTTGACTTGCATAAGAACTTAAAACAATCATAAATGTTTATTCGATCTTGTTACTTTGAAGTAAGATTGTAGCTAATAATAAATGAGAGCTTTAACCACTAAAATAAGTGTTTTAAGTTTAACTTTAAGACTGCAGGTGTGATTGATTTTTAGCGATATTGTTCGATTTAGAAACAATGGAAAGATAATAAAATCATTATATGTAGATCCTTTAAAGTTTAAACAATTAGTAAATGTATCAATACATAAATAATAAGGCTAAATACATAAATGATATAGTTTTTCTATTCGTTTGGAGCAAAAGGACGAATCTGTATTAGGTCTAACGAACATAGCTTTAAAGCGAACACATATCGTCCTGCTGATCTAGGGTAAATATATATTTACTTTATGGGATCCTTTAGTCATTACTTGACTTATTTCTAATACACTTTGTAAGGGTATAAAAATGTTTTTGGATTGGGGAGACAAAGACGAAGCAACGCGGCGCCAAACTTTGACAATGGCTCCACGACTCGGCTACAATTCATTCAGGCCTCAAATATTTGCCACAATGGAAAACGAGCCGCGCGCGAAATCGAATCAATAATTTAATGCAGGTGACGGCGGCGCTCCAATCTCTTTCCCCTTCCTCTTCTCCTCCCCCGACAGCAACTTCAACACCTCAATCTCCTTCAATTTATCAACCACACCATACTCTTGTCAGTGTTAAAGTGGTTGACAAGGGGACGGCAAACAGGGGCGGGGCAGTGTCCATTTCTTTTGTCATTCTGGCCATTTGCCGCGTTAACGGAACGTTGCCATCCATAATAATGTCAGGCCATGTGTTCAGGCCTTGTTTGCAGCTTGTTAGAGCCCTTGAAAATGCGTCGACATGAGAACTTTGTGCCATAAAGATGACGATGGAGACGGGAACAGGGGCAGTCAGGTGTCAGGATGGTATAGTGGCAAAAAATCCAGTGCGATTACCTTGTGTCTGGACAATTTAGTTTAAACTCTATTAAGAATGCATAACGTTAAGTTGTGCAGCAAAGTTGTAATCCAAGTTCATAGGACTAAAATATTATAATAGTAATATGTTTGTGTGTGCTGGCCCATCTGTTAGAGTCGCTGACCTATCAAATGACTAGAACCACAGTTTAAAAAATAACTGGGTTCGAACCCTGAAATGTTATAAAGATCTGTAACCAACCTGTTCCGTTAATTCTTGAAATTGCACTGAAAATGCCTTAAGTAGCATGTAGCGTGCTCATAATATTATTAAAAAAAAGTAAAGAGTTCCATTTTCAGGCGTTTCATTAAATTTTTTCTTGCAAAGGTTCGTGAATGGTGGAATAAAGTTGATCAAGTATTGTACACTACTCGTATATTTATGTAGTCTGTTCCGTTTCCATTAAAATCCTGTAGTAGAAGAACATTTTAAATTTTTTAGATAATTTTTGGCTCGTTATCTGTATGTTTTATTTAATGTCTCACATTTTCCAGATATGTATTTCGCTCTTAGGCAATGAAACTTTTGTGTAATTCTCTTTTTTATTTAATTATCAATTATTTTTAAATCACAACTGTTTCATTTCCATTTGTTGCACTTTTTAAAAAATGCTGTTCTTGTATTTTAAGTTGTTAACTTATTTTGATATTCGTTTTTTAAACTCAACATAATAAATAATTTTGAGCTCTATCAGCATTAATATATGTTTTTTTATTTTGTGCCTTAAATTCTCAAATTTCGCTATTAAAATAAATACAATTAGTGGAAATTGATACTCAGCTTAGATATTTAAGTACAAGTTGTTTGACATAGATTCCATTTCGAGTTTCTGTTCTGGTGTCATTTACTTTCGTTAGATGTCGTCAAACGATAACATTGTTATCGACAAGAACAGATTGCCAGAAGCAGACACCTGATTTGAAGTTATCAGTATGTTTGTCAATAAAACCAATCGTTGACTTCCAAATTTATATCTTATTTCTGTTCAATTATAATGACAATAATTTTGAGCAATTATTAAATTATTACAATTATTCCCCTCTTGATATATTTGCCAACACTTTTTTTGAAGATAAATGTTTCCAAATAAAGTTGCACGCTTAATGATAATTTATTTATGCTTACACGTTGCATGCTGAAAGTTGCATATGAGATTGTGCAACAATTACCGAGTTTAACAAGCTGCTTAAGTAATTACTTGGAAGGTGTGTAAACAAAACAATGTAGAGTTTGTTGTGAAAATGTAGATAGGCTTATCTACGACCATACAAGGTGTATACAGTATGTCAAATAATTGTTTTGTCTGAAAATGATCATGTTTGGTTTTATTTTTTGAAATAAGTAGCCACAATGTAGTTTTTCATGGTTTGAAATGTTTTACAATAACAAATAATAACAGAAAATTGAAATATTTTTTTTTTTGAAAATATGTCAGTTTCGTGCCAGTCTTTCTTATTTTTGTCTTCTTACTAACACTTTCATCGTTTCCCACCAGGAAGTAGATCTATCTGAACTGTAATGAGTATCTGCTCGTCCAACGCTCTCAATTGTCTTAGGTTTTTTTATTTAAAGTAAAAGTTGATAATACCTCTATGTTAATAAGTCATGAATGCGTGTCGTCAATTAGCTGATTGACTTGAGTCTATACTCGTTTCGGGGAGTCGTTGTCTATGAAGTGAGTTCCGAGTCTGGTTCTGTTGGTCTTGCCACGATTATGGAGGCTGTCATTGAGTGTTTGACACTTTCGTCATGAAGGTGTACAAGTTGTCGCATTGGGTGAAGATACTCGTCTGGTTTATATTCGCGGCTACTATTGTCAAGATCTTATCGTTGGTAAAACTTCCTGTGGAAAATTCTCATATCCATGGATTGCCAGCGAATAAGATAAGCGCTGATCCGGCTTCCAGAAGAGCAGAACATGGTAAGGACATGGAAATGATCGAAGCTAACTTTATATGACCTTGCAGAGGTTATTATAATTTATTTTCATGGCAGATCCTATGTATCTATATATTTTCTTGATGAGAAGTCGATTTAGTCAGATCCCAATTTTTTTTTTTTTTTTTTTTTTTGTTATATTCCAAGCAAATAAGTTTTGGTTTAGTTTTTTCTTTATCGAAAAAATAATACAAATGGATTATGTTCAAGAAACAGCCCTGAATATTGGCGTTTTATAATATATACTGATGTCCAAATGTTCCCTGTAAATTTCATTACGATCGGATAATAAAATCGAGAGTTATTCCAAATACATTTATACGCAGTGTCTGAATAACGTAAGAAGAAGAGAACACTGACGCTATAGGGTGCTTTAATGTGTTTATATCTGTCATATAATGAGTACAGGATCCTCCATTCTGCCTCTTTTTATTTAATTTTTATTTTTTTTCTGTGACTGAGCTTGATAATTTTCTTTTCACAAATTTCTATTACAGCTCCGATGTCGTTGCCAAATGAGCCGCTGGCATTGAAGCATCTGTTGGATGGAAATGCCCAAAAGAATTGGTCCCTAGATGGGGATTGCGCTCCCTATCCACGTCACAAGGATCTGCATATTGAGAATGTGCATTATCAGTTTACGGTCGGTGGCAATGTGAGCTATTATTTGTTTGCCGCGTACTATGATCGTCGTCATGCGGTTGAGTATGCGCCAAGTATCGCCATTCTGGCCATGTTGAGCAGCATTCCGGGACCGTTTGAGCAGGCATACTGTCAAGTGTGGTACGAGGACAGCGATACGCCGGATATTGTGGAGATGCAAATCCAGAAAATTGCCTGGTATGATGTGTGGGGCAGTGAGCCAGATCAGGTGTATCCGGTGCTATTGAATTGCCCACTTCAAGATAGTCCACGAAGTTATCGTGTGCCACAGCTGGTGTCCTTGGTTTTCACGGATCGTTGTGCACGTGCCACAAATGCGCTGCGCGTTGTCTACGAGGCGCCACAACGTAAGCATGCCACACGCTTTGCTGTCTGCGTCAAGGATCTACAATTTCCCACAATGGACATGTCCGTACGTTGGGTTGAATGGCTTGAATTAATGCGTCTCCTTGGCGCTGAACGTGTCACAGCCTACGATTTGGGTGGCGACTCTCTGCTGCCCAATACAAGGCGTACCCTGAAGCACTACGTGCAACATGATGGCTTTCTACAACTCCGGGCACACACTCTACTCGAAGGACATCCGAAGCCGGCGATTAATGTGGGATTGTGCAAGAGACTCAATGAGGTTCTCATGTATATCGATTGCTTTTATCGAAATATGTACGAGTTCGATTATGTGGCCATCATTGATGTGGACGAGGTGATCATGCCACTGGGCGAGTTGCACACTTGGCCCCAGTTGGTGCAACATCTCGAACGGAATAGCACACTTCCAATGGATGCAATTTATAGATATGAGTGCAAGGCACGTGCCAGCTATTGCTTTCGCAATGTCTATTTTCCCAAGAGTCTGCCCATCGATGAGACGCCTCCAAATCATTTCTATATGCTGCGACACGTGCGTCGTGTTGCCGATCATTTGAACCCCAATTCGGCCATCAAGTGTCTACATTCCACACACTTTGTGACCGCGGTGCACAATCATTTCCCCATGTCCTGGCGTACCGCCTGTGGACCCTACGATGTCCCCACCTCCATAGCACAATTGCAGCACTATCGGGAACCCGATGATAAAACGACTCTGGAGCAACCGACTCCACTGCGTGATGATAACATCTGGCGATTCAAGGAACAACTGATAACCAATGCACTGGCAAAGCATCGAGAACTCGGCTGGTCGATTCCCTAATAGTTATTATATCTTATTTATATCTTTGTAGAGTCTGCGAGTTTGGTTGAAACATCTCCAGAAAGTTTTATGCTAGCTTAAGATTTTTTAAATCATACATTTAGTTTTTGATTTTAGTGGACTGCATTTTATAATGTGGTGCGGTTTGCATTACATTTAAATTATAAATAATATTATAATTTATAAAATTGAATTTAGGTTGTTTTCAGTAAAATTTGCAATCGATTTATCAACTTCAATTACTCAAAACAAAATCAAGAGAGAGAAACTTGAGAGTTATTTACAACTCTAATACGCACAAATGATGCTCTTAAGGACTTCTACTTTCTTAACTTTTTATAGATTTCATTTTAATTGCTTTCACAAATAATTTAATGTCTCTGTGAAAGTGCGTATAACAATCGAATACAAGTATTACCCCCGGGGCCTAACCACGCCTTATACGAGTGTACCATTAAGCAGATACAACTCTCTGTGTCTCTGTCTGTGTCTATTTTTATGTCCATGCCAGCAGCAAAATAATTACTCACACACACACACACACACACACAATTGTATTTTGAGTTAAGCGAATTTTGTTAACAATTTCAACACATGCGATGCGCGAAAGAGAAAGTGAAAGCGGAGTATAGAAGAGATTTTAAGGTATGTGAAGCAAATAGAATATTTACTATTTTAAACAAATTATCTATTTACAAACAAATCAATGACTTAAAATTACTTCCATTTAGATAACTTGTTTCGTTAAATTGAAATAATTTTTAAGTTTGCAGTCTTTTTAACTTGTTTCGTTAAATTAAAATAATTTTTAAGTTTGCAGTCTTTTTAATATTCGTTGAAACGTAATGTATTTATTACGTAAGAAAAAAACTAATTTTTTTTAAGTGTTTACTCGGTTACTTCTTGCGACCATTTGAATAAAGACAATTACAAGTTTAACATGTTTACTACTCAAAAAATAATGAATGAACTATTCTAAAAATTATTTAATATACCAATTAAATTTTTTGTCTAGAAATTGATATTTGACACTGACTGACATTCCATAAAGATGAAACATACGCAGCGTTGCATGCCACATACTCAAATTGATGTCATTTGATATTTGTATTTGACCCAAAAAGCTATTAATTAAAGAATAACTTTGAATTTCATTACATTACTGAAAAATGTATTCATTAAATAAATATATTTAATGACTGTTTGCAAGTAACCAAATTGGAGTGTTGTTGTAAAGAGTAAAAATTATTTGAAAGAGAAGATAATATAAATAGAATTTACTGGGTATTATCTAATCGAACAGCCTAGTATACCCTACATACTACTCATACCGACTGCATACAATTTGGGTTTTATTTCGGTTTTTTCTTTTTTTTTTCTGATTGCATTTTTCTTTAAATGGCATTGCCAAACTAATGAAAATAGAAAACGAAAGCTAAAAATGTATGCAAAAAAAAAAAGAAGGATTAAGTGCTGCAGCCTGACCAGAGAAACAAGGATCTGGTTGCAAAGTGCAATCAATAAGATGCAATGCAATTGGATTTATTATTTCCCTTTCTTGTGGTAAGCTTCTTAGCATGGCCAAAACATGCTATAAGCCAACACACACACACACACACATACAAATTCAGACAAAAGGAGAGGCAATTAATTAATTGCTGGCAGTGTTAGGCAAGGCCCATTAATTAATATGAAAACAAAAATGAAAATAAAAATAAAAAACTCGAAGTCGATTTATGAAAATCTGCGCAACGTTGAGCGCAATATTAATATCATTTTTCACAACACAAAAATGTTGCTTCGTGTCGCAAATAATGAGACAAAATGCGTGCCACAATGTATTAAAATATTAAAATAGCCCCCGAAGGGGGAACCAACGGCAGCATTGAGCAGTGAGGAGTGAAGAGGGAGGAGGGGAGAAGGGGAGGAGCAAAGGAGCTGAGCTAAAGACGCGTCACAAACAAATAGAACACACAGCTGACAAATGTACGAGGAAGCCAGGGCCAAAATAATTTATTTTTCATTTTTCTCTGCACTTCTTTTCATTTGTTTCATGATTCTGCAAGGGACCTTTGACTTTTTGGGAAGCTATGTAAGGTAGCTAGCATAGGAACAAAAGTGTTCAAAATAATAGTCAGTTGAATTTATGAAAAAAAAAAAATTAAAAATTAAAATTAAATATTAACTGTTAACATTTGAAATGTCACATTTGTATTAAAGTCGCGACAGATTTTTCTTTGATTAGTTTAAAGGATTTTCCTTCCTACTCTTTCTCAGTTTATATAAGCTTACATTAGTAAGAGTATTTAATATTCGAGTTTAAATAAGTTCTTTAGTTGTTTTATTTTTGGCGTGCTGGTCTTAGTGCTGTGGCTGCTTTTGAATTTATTATGGCCCAAATGACAGCGGGGCGTGGCATGAAAACCATTGCTAAATGGTAGAGTGACAGCCCCACCAAAGGGTGGGTCCAAAGTTGGTAAGGGGAGAGGCGTCAAATAGACATGGAGGTGAAGTTTATGCCAAACACCAAAAGGCAAAATATTCTCAAGCAATTATTTAGCTAATAATGCATATTAAAATGTAAATGCTAGATCAGGTGAGATGGCAAGTTATATAGTACATAGAAGTAAAAAAACAATCAATAAAATACTCTACTTAAGATAAAGGACAAGTTGTGCCTTTACAGGGTATATGCAAGATTCATCCGCTCAGCTGTCATTTTGTTTTAAATAATTCATTTTTTATAGCTTACAAATAAAATGATATTTTTCCTTTTTAATTGCCATTGACATTTTTTCTGTAGAATTTCATATATCAACCCTACATATTTAAAACAATTTTAAAGGTTCACCTGATGAATGCAGAAGTTATTCTAATCAAAACATATATTATTTATTTTAATCATTGAGCGAAAATCTTTGCTTTTGATTTTATTTAGAGCTTTGTTTATAGTTATAAGTTCTGTCGACTACAGTATGTCAATGGTTCTAGAGCAACTGCTAGTCGATCGAAGTAATAGCTAAATGGAATGACATCTGAATTGTTTTCATTGATTTAATTGCTAAATTTACTTCATGAAAATTGTATTGCAATGAACTAAAGGGTAAAAACTGGCGCTGTTCCATTTCCAACTCCATTTGACAGCTGTTTGGTTGGATTATTTCCCATGTTTGCCGTTGAGGCTATTTGATCCTTACCTCATTTTTAGCCATGACTTGTGTGTCTGCTAATGGGCCAAGTTGGGCGTATCTTGGAAGCAGTCACGCGCCCATTTTCTTCAATTCAGAGGCGAGGCGACTTCTGAACTGGCTTTTCTGAACTTGGACTTGGACTTAGCCTTCTATCTGTGAGTGTTGTGTGTGCCATGGCCTTTCGGCTTTCGGTACGGAATTTCGAGTTTCATAAATTTAATTGTCACGTACACATAAACACACACACACACACGCACACACACATGAATATGCACTGGCTAAGTATCTGTATCTCCAAGTCGCGTATCTATTTAGGGCATATAAGTAATACGTGTTTATAACTCTGTCTCTTTCCCTTTCTGCGATTGGGGGCCATAAACGTCTATTTCTTTATTTTTTTTTTTTTTTACAAGCGGCTACGTGGCGTATGCGTAATATGGATCAGCGTTCTAAATGATTTATTTACTGTATAATTTCATTTATTTTATGAGCTGTGCGCCTTGCCATTGTCCCACTCAGTTGCTTGCTTGCGCCAAAAACTTCGCTTTAAGCCAACATCAAATTTATCTACTACTTTTACAGGTCTAATGGTATCTAGAGCGGGAACTGAAAATTGGTCATGTAATCCTATAAAAGACAGATCGATCGAAATAAGCTAAATGGCAAAATCAGTCGTGGAAACTGTTAAAGAAATAAAGTCAAGTTGGCAATAAAAGTTCACAAAAGTAAACAGTCTATCTGCATTTAATGAATAATGCCATACAAAATGAGTCTTTTTAACTCTTAAATCATTAAAGAAATACTTTATAATTTAGATAAGAAAATATAAGGAATTAGGAATAACAGCGCCTCAGAACATTAAATCGACTGTGATACTAAACAAATACTGACTGACACATAAAGTTGTTAAAGATATAGAAACTATGTTTTTGGTAGCTTGAACTCCTTTAGTTTAGCTTGAAATTGAATACATTGAATACTACGTTCAGTTTAAAGGTTTTTGACAATATGTTGCGAGTTCGTTAAAAGCCCAGATTTGTTTATGCTTCCTCCTTTTATTTGCTGTTTTCTTAAAGACTGTTATTTTTCTGCTGTTATTGATGTTGTGCCTGTGTAGTTGTTAGTGTTGCAAGGTAAAACATGAGTCCGCAGCCACTAGAAAAAAATTGTACTTGCGTGCAACAGAGAGCCGTGAGCTGAGAACGAGATGAAGAACGAGGGGGAGCAACAATTGAGAGCAGAGATGTGTCAGGCAACAAAAGTTTGCCTCATCATTTTTGTTGACAATGCATGCGAACTGCAGTTATATATAGATATACATTTGTGTGTGTGTACGTGTGTGTGTGTGTTGCAGTGCGTGCTATAGTTGCTCCCTTTTGGCACTGAAGTGCAGCATACAAATATGTGAGGCAAGTTTCTAAGCAGCACTTGCACTTGAATCTGACACGCATCAAATCACTTTACACAAGCACACTTAATACCCCCAGCCCCCCTGCCACGCCCCTGCAGCCATCCGTGTGGCAGGCAAAAGTTGACATAGCCCAGCATTAAGTGCAAATAAGTATGCAATGAATTAGAGAGAGTGGCACACATTTCAGTGTAAGTGACAAGGCAAAAGACAGAGCATAAATAAAGCTCTAGATCATTTTTTAGTTTTAGAAATTTTGTTGAATATTTCAGGTGCGATGCATTATTTTTTTTTTGAGTATGTTTAACTGTTTTGGTATGTGGAAGATTCATATTTATCTTGTGACAAATAAAAATACATCGAGGAATCGACAACTTGATTTTCGCGGAAACGGTTTTCAACTAATTTTACTCGATTATGTTTTGTGACAATTAATCGAGTTAATTAAATCGATTTTCATTCAAAATCGAGCACTCAAAACCAACTTTATTCAGCATCAATATTGGAGGACTCTATTTTTTTTCCTTTCTTCCCCTTACAATCTTCAAAAAAAAGGTGATTTGGAAAAACTCGATAATTGTTACTCGATGTTTTATTTGCTCGATTCTTTTTAAAATTTTTTTCTTTCGATTTTTACATTTCGATCTTAGAGTCGATTCACAGTTTGAATTTAGATCACTATTACAAACCTAAGGTAAAATATTTAACAGCTGAGTTTTAAAAGTACAAGAAAAGGCATTGATAGCTTTAATAACTGTTCTTAGATAAGGAGACTTAACTTTTTATACAGCTTTACTGATTGTTTTGATATTTAACGGTCCTCTTTCTTTAAAATTTATAAACTCAAAATATTGCATTGGCTTTACTGCATATTTTTCAGCTCTTTCATTTATCTAAAGTTATGTAACTTTTAATTTCAGACCACCTAAACACCTTAATAATCTGTAATTTTTATCGTTTCCACTTCAGCGTAGTTTAAGCAAGCTCATGTAATTTATAACTTAGATAGTTGTGCTTTCTCTTGTTTGTTCACTAATTTTATTATAATGGGCTTCAAAGTGTGCTTAACATATTTCTATTATTTATTTAGTATTTAATTGATTGAAAGAAAATTCAATTAAATGCTCTTTAGATTTCATTTAAGTTAATTTAAAGCATACAGAAATTTACCGATTAAATTTAACTCAGAAATTGCAACGCATTCGCAATGTATGAGAAAGTCAACAGTTGCAATTAATTGGAATATTATCATGAGCTCTTAATATAATCCGATCCGAGGCTCAAAGCGGACTCAAATTAAACTTAATACTTTTGCATGCTGCCATTTCATTCGACCGTAGATAGCTCTCCTTTTCGCACACACACTTGAAAAATAACTCATTTTTTTATGGCAAATTATAATTAAAACGCATGGCAAACGAATTGAGCGACGAAAAGGAAGGGAGAGGAAAAGAGTGGAACAGCAGGATGAAGGAAAAGTTTCGTAATAAAAATCGAGTTAATGAACTTCGCCTCAGTTGTCAGTCAATACACATATAAAGTCTTTTAAAAACCAGTTACAAATACGACCATGTAAAAGTTACACTTTTCGTTTCTGAATTGCAAAAATACATACGTATAAAATGCAAACATATTTTCTTTATATACCCTGTAGACATAACTTTGACAAAGCAAAAGTTTAGTTGAAACTGACAAATGGAACATTTTAACTATTTCTGCTGAAATCAATTCGTTTAACAGGGTATTTCGATAATGGTTCGCAATGATTTTTGAACGATATTACGTTCTATTTTTTGGCATTTTCCGCTTTTAATTAAATGACAAAAATAAAATAGGCAATTGGCAGCAAAAAATTTAAAAAAAAAATATGATATCAAATGAAATAAGCTGAAATGAAATGAAAAACTGAATTGAAAGTTTATGTCAGCGAAAAAATGGCGGCTCTATCTGTGTTGCTCTGTATGTGTGCAAGTGAGTGTCAGTGTGTGTGTGTGTGTGTGTGCGTGTGTGCGATATGTTTGAACAACTTTATTGTGCAAAATGCCAAACATTCTCCAACTTGTGGACTTGCAAGCGCCTTTCTCTCGCTCTCTCCCTCTCTCCCTCTCTCTGTTCCATTTTCTGACCTACTACATGTTTGTATCTGTGTATCTGGTATCTATGTGTGTGTGTTTATGTGTGTGTGTGTGTACAGATGGCTAGGCGCGCAAATCTCATTTGAATTATAATGATGGCGCCGGCAGCTTCACACATGCATATAGAAAGAGTGATATTAAAAGGTTCAAAGAGTCGACTATAGTATACTCTTTCTATGGTAGGTTTAGCATACAGCATATGTAATATTGTACATATTTACCACACTTTTAGCACTTCGGTCTAATTCTTAACAGTACAGTTGCACTTTATTAAAAAAAAAAAACCCGAATGCTTCATCTGTTCAACATTAAGTTATTTTAAAAATCATTAAGTTTTAAAATAGCTTAGCCGTAGCCATATAAATTGTTATTTGTTAGTCGAAGAGCCAAGTTGCTCGTCAAACTTAGTGTTAAGTTTAATATTTTCTCACTAGATTCAATTTTTAAAACAAAAAATAAACAAAATTAAATTGCCTTGAAGTGAAACATACATGATAAGCATAAATGTTGTATATAAAAAGAATTGAATCTATAAAATGTATTTCATGAGCCAATGAGAAAACTTTGTTTTGATCAATTAGCAGACCAAATTGCTGCAGTCACAAAGAGCAGCAGACAGTGCATATGCCCCAAGGACATAAATATACATACAAATGTGTACGGCAGCAGGCCGCATATGTGTAGGGTACGAATAGCGTTAAAAAAGAATGAGGGAAAAATAAAAAGAAGCAGGCAACACGCTTCTGTAAGCCGAACACTTGCCCCAGTAGGTTTGCCTGATGCTTTAGCTTCAGCTGTAGCTGTTGGGCTCAATTTGGCTTTTACAACGCCGAGTTGAACAAAAAAAAAAAAATGAAATAAGTAAAACGAAAATGCAAAGGGTGACGATGGCGGACGGGGGCGAAAGAAAAGTGACTACACATACCTGAACAAGCTTGCGGCGGCAGTGGAAATATTAACGTCGTTGAGCTTTTGCGCCTGGCGACCGCACAGCCCAGCGATTGTGGCTTGAAGCTTCGCAGCTGTTGCATAAAATCGGAGCACTCCATTAGGGCCACGTCGGCGAAATGCAGATCGCACAGTATTTGGTTCTATGGGGAATGCAAAAGAAAATATGACGAATAAAGAGTGAGAAAAGAGAGTGAGAGAGAGAGTGAGAGAGTGAGAGAGAGAGAGAGAGAGAGTGTAAATGATTTATTTAGTTATTTTGCATCATTTGAAATGAGAAACTGGCCAACGCACAAAAGTATGCAACAACATATTTCCCAGGCTAAATTGCCCTTATTAACATTGTATATGCATACGCATGTATGTATGTGTGTTGTCTCACTTTCACTGTGTGTGTGTGTGTGTATGTGATCTGTGTGTTGAGGGCCCAGGCCCTGAAATCACATTTCATGCGTAATGAGTTCATTTTATGACCTGCACAAAATGAGCAAATGCATCCAAAATGAGCTCTGTTTTACCTCGGCAATGTACATTGTACAATGTCTATATATGTATGTGTGCCATATGACTGTGTGTATTGTGTGTATTGTACATACATACCTTGAACCTTCTGGCTCGTTTCTGGTTCGGGCCAGTCAAATTTAAACCACAAGAATTGCAGCGCAGGCATTCCTCATGATAATGATTGTTATCATAAAGCGGTGAAGGCTCTGCAAAAGCAAAAAGACATTGCATTTAATTAATTATAATAACAACATTAATTTATTTTAAATTCATTGTCAATTATGTTAAACAATCTATAACGTTGTACGTTGCGAGTATCTGTCGATACATTGTATGTTCTGCTTTAAAATTATGACTTTAATAAATAAAATAAATTTATTATTAAATATTTCACAATATGGTTTTCCACTCAGGTATGTATGCATTATTAAAAATTCATAAAACATTTGACTTCTAACAGATGTCATAAGAAATACTGATAATTTTTTTAGTCTAGTCAAATAAACTCTTATAAAAGATTCAATTTCAAGCTTGGCGTGTTTTATTGTCTAAAATAGATAAAACATTTAATGAATTTTTGCAAATATTATTAAAAATTCTTGTGGATTTTAAAGTTTGAAAATAAAGCACAAACAAGTTGAATTCAAAAATCTTTAGACATGTTCCATCCATAGGGGTAAAAATTTGAAATGTATGCAAAATATGAGAATAAATTCTTGTCAAATAAAACTCAAAATTGTTGTGCTCAACATATTTTTTTACATGCTATTCCCATGTGGTTATATTTTATGCAGTTTGTCTACTTTCTCTGTAGTTTTATAGGGTTTATAGAATTAACATGGTGTCATTACCTTAGAATAGTTTCCCAACTCATGAGAATCGCTGTAGTAAAATTTCAAATACTCATGATTGTATTCATATTGTTATTTAAAGTGCATTGTAAAATCGCTTTCTGGGCTTGGTCGTTTGCAATTTGAAACAGTCTCAGTTTTAGTCTCAGCGCAAGCTAATAACACTCAGAATACTGTCTGCAAGGGTTTATGAGTATGTTTAAATGTTTGTCACATGCTCATAATGTGTTTCCACTTGCCTGATTCATTTAATTATGATTTCCGGTGTCGAGCGTTAAATGTGAGACACACACACACACACACAGCCATACACATGTGATTATTATCAATATAGCTACTTGATTGCTATGACACTGAAAACAGGCTGTCACGCCTATGTCACACCCCATCCCCTGGACCCGCCTGTCGCCTGGGATCCTCTGACAAACTCTAACCCTACAGCAAAACCTATCAACAGCCATTCATCAACTCAACAAGCAAATTTTTGCGCTTTTCCTGGCGCCGACTTGCTTTGTGTGTGTGCGTGTGTGTGTGCGTGTGTGCGTGTGTGTGTGTGTGTATTGGTCTATGAGGCATCAATTTGCTTGTATTAGAAACTCATTTCCGCTTGTAATTGAGTCGCTCGACAAACTGTCGACGGCTGCTATTGACGCCATCCCTTTATCCTCATCCTGATTCTCCTTCTCCTACTCCTTTCTCCGTTGCCATACCCATTAGCTTGTCCCGTTATGCAAATTAATGAGCGTGTTGTAGCTGCCACACACTTTCCACCTCCCCACCATTCACAATTGGTACCACATCTGACAGCCAACGACGGACAACCACAATGTGCACTGTGTGCTTTTGATGAGAGAGAGTCATCATCAGTTGCCTGAATTGATTCGCATTCTGTGGCATTAATGTAAATGCATTATCCAAATTTCAATTTGTGGAGAGCGCTCCTCTCGCAAACAAATCAACTACAATTCTTTTCGACCACACTTACTATTAAAACACACATTCTTTCATTTGAATTCAGTTAATTAAGTTAATTAGTTAAACGTAAAATTAAATTAACATTTTTATTATTTTTATAACTCTTAATTTTGATTTTAAATTAAGATTTACAAAATAGAAACCATTTTGTGATGAAAAAAAAAAAATTTTAATATATTTTAAATCAAGTGCTGTATTACCAAATTATACAAACATTCTTTATAAATATAAATTGAGTAATACACGATGATCACAAACTAGTTTTTATGTTATTAAAAAAAAAAAAAAATACATATATTAACTTTTTTGTGCGTATGCGTAATATTATTTAAATTCAATACACGAGAAAAAAGGTAATTATTTAGGTCTTGCAGATTTTCAAACCAAAGTATTGGCAGATCCTATTCAGTAAAAGCTAGTTACAGCATTTCCTGACAGTTAACTCATAAATATATGTTTAGTTCCGATTTAAACAAATATTAAGCATACGCAATCTATTAAAAATTAAGCAAATCTATACATTTTAATGTCGCAGCTACTCGCAAAGTTTTAGAACAATCAACAAGTCAATTGAACATATGGCTAATAAACTTGACAGCAATTTTCAATGCACAATCTCTTTATGTCTAACTGCAGTTTCATTTAGCACATTTTCTTCTTCCTTCTAGTATTGTTAATTATTTTGTAGGTATTTTTTGTGGTTGTTCGCCTCAGGTGAACTGGTGCTAAATTAGCTGACTGTTGCAGCAGTTATTCTGTCAAGAATAACAGTGAAAAACGTTTCGCTTCTTGAGTCTAATTGATGCACTGCATAAAACTTGTTGCCAAAAAAACGAAAAAAAAAGTAGGAGGAAAGAAAACTTATGTAATGAATGTCAGCAGGGGGCAGAGTCATAAAATTGCATTGTCAAGTGCAAGGCAGCTGCTGACTGTGGGTATCTTTGGGTGGTTGGATGGTGCGGTGGTTTACTGGCTTTTTGGCTTGTAAAATGAATGACACAAATTACAAACTGTGTTCTGAATTGCAGTCCAAATCATTTATGGCATCGTCAGCTTCTTCTCCTGCTTCATGATTTTTGTTCTTTTGCTGTGATTGCTTTTGACTTTTATTGGATGGCTATTTGATTGCGGCACAACGGATAAGGGCTCTTATCTCTTATATGTGATTTTTGTTCATAACTAAGCAAAAACCAGGCCAAAAGATTCGAGTTTAAATTGAAGAAAATGTGAAAATGTAAATATTGCAATAGTATCTTTATCTGTATCTCTGTCGCTAGATCCCAAACTATCTATCTTTACCTTTGCTTTAAAATTTAAGGTTTTAAATTTGAAATCTACAATCTCTTACTCTAATAAATAAAATAAGTTTTTTTCAAATCAATTTAATTATATTTATTTTCACTGTTGTTTTTAATAATACTTTTAAGTTATATCTATCTACATGCATTTAATTTATAATATTTTAATCTACAATTAACCCAAATATTACATCATCTGCTATTCAGTAGCTAATTATATACATCTCTATTTGTTTTTAAATATACTGACTACATTTCGTCCCCTATATTAATATACTACAGAGTATTCTTAGGCTACACTCGCTTTTTGCTTCATTTTCAAGTGCAGCTTAAGGTCTTCAGATTCTGAACTTGCAGCCTAGGAAAGAAACTTTAGAATGTCTTTTATCCAGGCAACAAATTTGCTAATTGAAAACCAAGCAAATTTTTCTAGCTACCCTTGTCCTGTTCCTCCTCCGCTCTTTCTCTCTCTGTCTCTGTTCTCATTTCGCGTTCTCTTGCTCACTCACTTTTCATTCATTGCGGCATTTGCTTTTATGACATCTACCGCAAGAAAATGGAAACTTTGCATCTGCAATTTGCAGTCCGGTTTGTCTAAGATGAAATGGAAAAGGCGAGAGAGTGACCAAGATGGAAGGAAGTAGGCAAAGGGAGCGAAAGAGAGCCACGACATTTAAATATAAAATTCATGACTTTGATAAATTACCAACTAATGACCGAAAAGAATGGCAAACTTCTGGTTTTAAGTATATGAGCGAATGCCAACTTTTTGAGCTTCAAATTAAGCGTGTAACGCTGCAAGGTTGAAGAGAGGTAGAGGAAGAAGGACAGATATTTTTTAGAGGGTATAAGGCTAACGCCCCTACTCGAACCCCTTTAATCATGGGTATTTTCCTTGTTGTTTTTGATTTAACTCATATATTTATCCTGCCAGAGCATATTATAATTTTATCACAATATGTGTGTATTTAATAATATTTTACCAGAGCTTGTTACAGTTACGAATATTGTTGGTTTCATGGGTTGAATAAAAAGATCGAAATGTTTCATTAAATTTTGTTTTCTGCTTTTATTGCTCATGCACGACATTTATGTTGATGAGAATTAGCAACAACTAATTAATAATAATAACAATTCTTCAATTAATTTAAATTTAATAAACATATATTTTTTTTTAAACTTACTTCTCGTTGCCTCTTAAGTTTTTTTTTGTTTTAAATCCGCTTCAATCTGCAAGCGTATCAAATTTTCGACATGCCAAACATTACTTTTGCTTCTTGCTTTTGTTTTTTTTTTTTGTTAGGGCCAGGCAAAAACAATGTCTGCTTAATGGCTCGTAACTGGCAGTCAGCATCAGTCGAAACTCAAGCTCGAACTGAAGTGGCAAGCGGTTTGATGGCCGGAGGTTGTGATGAAGTGAGGGGTAGTTGCAATATGGCAACGGAACGTGGCCTGACAAAGCCAACAGATTGTGACTGCAGTGAATTGCATTTTAGGGAGCATTGTACTGGCTCCAACCCCTTTCCTACCTTCACTTGACTCCCTCCCTTGCCTTTTGTCTTTTCTGCCCCTCTGAGAATTGCAAATTATTAGCTGTTGCTGCTGTAGTAAAAGGTTCCTGGCAACTTGAGATTCCCCTTAGTTAATTGAGCGTTAATAATGACGAGGAGTTTGCTTCAGAGCAGAATTGAATACGAACCAAAGAATTTCATTATTCGCCTTACAGTGAATTTTCTAACTGAAGAACTTCTCAAGTTTGTCATCACTTTATTTCAGAAATGAACCCAAAGCGAAAGAAATTAAAGTTTGCACTTGTAGGTTATAGCTTGAAGCCCGATAGCTATTTTGCTCCTTCAGTTCTTTGTGATTTTATAAAGGTGAAATTTAAATACAAAGAAAAAATAATAGAGATAGCAATTTATTTAATTTAATCTCGACAACTATGTTGCTGCTGCAGATTGTTGAGATAACCGAAACAGAAGCTGGTATATTAAAATGACGCTTTTAGTTTTAATTAAAGCAAAAATGTTAGCAATTTCAAGTATTTCATTTTCCATTTTAGTTTCCATCTTTGAAACTTATTTGCTCTTTATCTATCAAGAAACTTAAATAAAGTCGATAAGGCAGTTTATATAATCAGAAATTTAATTCAATAAAGACAACGATTTTTTCATGACAATTTCTTTGAATCTGCTCTTTAGTTAATTTTCTTCAAAAATTATGTTGATATAATCAGAGTAATTAAACTTTATTTTCCATTTGCAAAAAAACTCTTATGTTTGTTGTTAATCTATTTATCTTAATTTTACGTTTTTTTTAATAAAAGTTTGAATAGCTTTCGCAAATTTCCAATCAACAATTGTATTTTTAAAATCAATTTCAGTTTTAGTTTTAGGATGGGTAGGAACAACTCTTATTAAAATCTACTTTTAACAGCATCAACTAAGGGATCTTGACTTTAACCAGAATCTAAGCCAAGTTCTCTCAATTGTCGTGAGATACGTCAACAGATTTGTTGCCCTACTACCTAACGAGTCACTTCTTTGACTGTCGGCAATGTCAATATCCACTTAATTATTTCCATTTCCTAATTGTCACATATTTCTTATATAAGAAAGCAACACCAGCTTTATTTCAAAATGTACTTGGACTGCAACTTTCACAAAGTTTTATAGACAGGCATAGCCGTAGAGAGGGAAAGAGATAGAGAGAGTGAGAGAAGGAGGAAGAGAGAGAAGAGAGTATTTGAGGTGTGGAAGAAGCAATTAAAATGTGTTGTTGTTTTTCCTGTAGTTGCCGTTGGTTTCTGTCCAGGTTAAGTAGTTGTATTACAGAAAATACTTATATGCTTGTCAATAGTAATTAGGAACATCGCTAGTGTTTCATAGGGTTGCCGACCAGCTGCGACCAGAGTTGCCAAAGCTGCAATGTAACTCCAGGTTACTTGGGACTTTCGGCTCTATTGTCGTCGCATTTCTTGATTAGCGTCCTTGCAATTAAATTGAAGCATACAATTATACAAATTGCTATGGACTTGCCACAAGTTGGGACCACTCTAACGATTCCTAGCTTGCAACTTGTTAGTGCATGTGAGCAATCAACTTCCAACAAAGAGTTGTCCACTTTACAAATATGACAGTCATCTGTGGGCGAGGCGCAGGGTGGAATGAGGAGGGTTCAGCTGTTCACCGGAGACTTGAGTGGTTTTTTATACAATTGTCATACCCGGTAGCCAAAGCTTACAGAAGTAAAATATCTTTGTTCCAACGTATGTTTCAGGCAGAAATAACAGGTTTTTGTTCTCAAAATTCTCAGCTTTGGTTAAATAATATATATTCATTTATAATCATTTTCTGTATAGTTAGTTTTAAGTCCTGTGACAAAATCTTTAGCTGATTTACGTCGTTATATATATATTTTTTTGTATGTTTGATTTCTGGGAAAAGCAAGTATTTCACTGTTGAGCTCACTCGATTGTTACCTACTTGTTTGTTGTTGTTTTTGGGCCAATGGAATTAAGTCCGTTGAAGGAAAGGCGAAAGAGCTGACGCGTCATTGTGACGCCGCCGATGTCTGTGACGGCATTTGGGTCACTTCACTTCAAGGCACATACATTTTTAATTAATTTGTAAAGGATGACGAGACGGTGCAAGAGGCTGGAGAGGGTGCAAGGGGGGCAAGGGGGGAATCAGTTATAGCAACGCATTGATAAGCGCGTCGTATTGCAAAATCTTTGCCATCATAAATTTTACATATACATTCACGTCTCAGACTCTGACTGTCTGTATGTGTGTGTGTGTTTGTGTGTGTGTCGCCAAAAAGTATGCAACATAAATTCCAAGGCCACGCCCATGCGGCACGTAAACACCAGCGGCATAATGCGCCTTTTAATGGTATTAACGTGCGTAAAAATGTTTCTCGCTCTAAGGCTAAACGTACTAAACGCCAAAGATACCCGGAGAATTCCTCTCTCTGCACTCTCCACTCTCCCCACACCCCTCAATGCCTTGTAGCACATTGTTTCAAGCCACACATGTGCGGATCTGTGGCACAAACTTTGTGCCACAAAGCCGTCGCTTCATCGTTTGGCTTTTAAAGGCGGTTGTTGTGATTAATTTTCGGGCCATTTGGCAAGCAAAACAAAGAAAGAGAGAGACAGAGAGAGGGAGAGCGATAGAAATTGCAGTGTATTTCATGCGTTGCAAATTTGATTTATAAACATGCAACACATTCCAGCCACTTGTTGCAAACACAAATTGCTTCCGGCTAAACAACAATTAACATTTTCCACCAAAGAGTTGCAAAATAGTTCACCTTAAAGGAATTCTGAGGAATTCCACATTAGCATGAGTTTCGTTGTAATATCTATAGAATTTTCCTGCTTGAAGTATGCTGTGAAATGTGAGTGTCAGCTGATGTTCTTAGAAGTCAGAGAAATAGGCATTCCATTTAATACACAACTGAGCTGAGTATAATTAATTGCTTTTAGTGCCGACTAAAAGTTTGATTATATTAAGAGCGCAGAATTGAAAAAAAAAATATTTTTAGATTTTTTAAAGTTTGACAGTAAATAATTTAATGTAATATTTAAATACTGCTATAGTATATTCAATTGATCTACTCGAGAGATTCATATAAAGAAAACTACTAAGCTTTGGCTTGATTGATTGTGATAAGATAAGCTGATTAGTCAATTTTTTGTTTAAAGTTAAAAACCGTACACTTCAACATAGAAAACGATAACAATATTTTTGGGAAAACTCAAATTGACCATGCCTAAATTTTGCATCAAAAATAGTGTTAATATAATTCTATCAAAAAAGAGTATATTTCACAGTTTTAGTTATTTTTTCAGTGTGTTAAGACTGTACGAATAACGCGATTCAGATTCTGAAAATGCTCCCAGGCATGTGGAAATTCATTGGATTTTTGCTTAAATTCACAACAAGAGGAGTTTTCATAAAAAAACAAATATTTATAAAAGTTTGCCATAATTCTGCAGCTAAAATGAGCAATATATTCAGTTAATGAGTAATATATTTAAATCGAATGCCAAAGTTTTAGGCCATTTCTAGTCAAAGGATTGCCAACTGTTTAGTAAAAGAAATTCTCCAGAGTTGTTGTTGTTTAATTGTTAGGCGCAACAAGAAAACCTCCAAAGGCCACTTTGAGGAAAACACTTCAACATACGAGTATAAGTATAATCTTATGTATGTTTGAGAATTCTACAAACATATCTTCATAGAACTACACGTATATATAAACATGAGCATAGAAACACACACACACACACACACACTCGCACGAAGCTGTGTGTTGCTTTGAAATTAACATAAAAAAAAGAAAGAAAGAAAGTTTCGGTTGGGTGAAGTGAAAGGCATATGGAGATTTGAGATTTGAGATTTGAGCTCGGGGCGGCCACAAAAGCAAAGACTGAACCCAAAGTGCAACAAAAGTTAATTCAGTTTTGAAATGGTTTCAAACGCGCAAAAATTTCTTATATAAAACACTATACATACATAAACGCATGTGTGTGTGTGTGCGTGTGTGTGCGTGTGAAAATCTTATGTTTGCGTGCCGAAACGAAAAGCGAAAAACTTTTGTAAAAAGTTTGGCAAGTGAACAAACCGAAATTTTGCCAAGGTTCTTTTTCTACACACTAACGACCACTCGCACTTTGGCATACCCTACATAAATTATTATAGGCGATATTTTTGAATTCTTTAACTCGAGATTGCTTTGAAATTATTAAAGCGGCCCTTTTGTTCAAGTACTTAAGTATTCGTGTATGGCAAAAATTGTGCGACTTACAAACAGCATGAATTTGTTTGCAATTCCCAAGCGATTCTGATGGGGAAAAGCTTAATAAATATTGAATTATGCTGAAGCTAAAGGGTATTTCATAATCCGGCTGATGCTCGCTGCTGTCGACGGTTGACGATTTGCGTGCACAGCGAATTAGCAGGCACTGTCATCGTCATCGGTCAACGTACCTACAAACAAAAAAAAAAAGAAAAAAAAGCAGAGTTCGTTTTTCTCTTTTATTTTTCTTTTTGCTGGATTTAAGTTGGAAAAGGTGACTCAGCGAGAGGGGCTGGAGAGAGTCAACCTATGTCGTGTTGTATGCAATCTTTGCTTATTCACTCACATCTTGTGTTTGGCCATCATCTTCTTCTTGCTCTTACTCTTTCTAGTCGCACATCCTCGCTCTCGTCCTCGTCCTCGTCCGCGTCCTCGCTCAATCAATGTCAGCTATGTTGTCCCGTCCTAGAAAACTTTCGCCTCGCTCAGTTTGCCTTTGATGCTGTCCCCCGTGTCTGTCCTTTGTTTTCTGTCTGTGGTCATGCTGTCCCCTTCGCTTTTCCCCGCATTCAATTCCCCTTCGCCGCCTTACGACTTCTCCTGTGTCCTCTCTCTGTCCTCTGTACTCGCCTTGTCCTGTTTGTTGTAGTTAAATCATTCGGAATTTTATTGAGTAAACTGTTTTGTAATTATTTTCATCTACCGCTGCTGCCACGTCATTTCCCCATCCCCCATCACCTCTACCATCTTCGTCACTCCTCTTACACTTTTCTCACTCTCCCAACCGTTATCCTCGCCTCCTCCCGTTGTGATGCTGTCTCTCTGTCTTTTGACTGCTCCAATTAGCAAAGCATCAACATGTTGCTGTCCTTGGTCTGCCACTTGCTTGATTTTTTTCTCTCTCTCTCTTTTTTATATTTATTTCTTTTACTCTGGCAGAGATTTTGCTGGTTTGGAAGCTGGAAAGGGGTGTTTCGGCTGGATTGATTTGTGTTTCCACTGCGTTTGGGGATTTGGATTCAATGTTTGTTGAAATTTTGTGGCATCGCATATCAAAAACTTGGACAAGTCACAAAATATCTCATGAATCGATCCCGAAATCACAGTCGCAGCTATGATTTAATACATTAATTATATACATTTATATAAATATCGTCTATGTTAGCAAGTAGCAAGTTAACATTTCCTTTAATAATGCATTGAAAGCAATTGAAATAACCAGGAAATAACACCGTAACCGATATCGGAACCGTCAACCGAAATAAACCGTTTAATTTTTAGTACCGGAACTGAAACCGTAACCGAAATGAATTCTCTTGCAAGGACCGAAATCCGAATCGCTTATACCGGTAAGGTTGTGGTAAAGTTGCTAGGTCAAAGAGTTGACAAACTTCCAACTGTCATAACGTGAAGATTTTCAATCGGAATGCCATTTTAATCATGATTCGGGCTCTTGATTTATAATTTTAAATTTTTACTCTTAATCTATTCCTTATAGAGTAATTAAACACTTTAAATTTAGTTCTGAGACGTTTCATTTTTTTGTAAAAAATCCTGGTTGACCGGACAAACATGTTGACTTGTAAAGTTGCTAGGTCAAAGGTTCGATAAAATTTAAACATTCATAACTTTGTCAAAACTAGACAGATTTTCAAGCGGCATGTCATTTTGATCATGGTTTGGCCTCTTAATTCATTCTGCATTTAAAGTTAATTAATTTCGTAAAAAAAAAAGTTCCCTCTAAATATGGGTTTAGATTTTAATACCGTAGGGTCCCCCCTTGTTATTTTTTAAAAAATGAAAATTTTATATCGCAAGCTTTCACATTTAATCAACTCCTTATAGCGTAATTAGTATAAAACAATACTTTAATTTTGATTCTGAGACGTTTCATTTTTTTGTAAACAATCATGACAAATCGGACAAATATTTTGACTTGTAAGTTGCCAAGTCAAAGATTTAACCAACTTCAAACTGTCATAACTTTATCAAAACTAAACCGATTTCAAGCGGAATGATATTTTTGTCAGGAATTGTCATTATAATTCATTGCGCATTTAAATGTTAATTGTTTTGTTGAAGCTCGATTTGACTTGTGTTTTTTTTATTGCTAAGTAAATTGATTACAGGATGATAGAAATTTAAGAGGACTAATCAGAAAGCTTTTGGAGTAATTATAGTAGTATAGTAAACGGTATTTATAAATATTTCTCCTCCATAGAATACATACATATATATTTTTTGGAATTGCAGTTATTGCAACTTAATTGATCAGAGCTCAGTTAAGTAATCCTCAAGGCTATAAGCTGTATATATAGATATGTAGAACGAGTCGAGTAAATATGCTTATATTAGCATAAATAAAATGTTATATGCATGTTGTAAACAGTTATGTGTATGTATGTACATACATGTGTAAGTTAGTATGCCGCACAATTCGCTAGACTTAATTAAATTCTTAACGTTTGCTTAACACAACAACAACAATAACGACAACAAAAGAGAGGAGAGAAGAACAAAAAATGAGACCGACGGAAGGAAATTCTGCTAACGACTAACTACAGTCTGGCCAAATGAAAGCAATAACTTCAAACTTCAACACCAATACACACACATACACACATACATACATGTTGATCACACATAGGTACACACACACACACACACACACATGTCATTTAAGTTTTATACACATTGCCGTCTAATGGGTCAGGTGATTTTCTATTGTCGTCGCCTGCTGCTGCCTCCTTCGACTTTCACGCTGGACTCTCTGCATGTTTAATCCAAATTACTAAAATACACACACACACACACACACACACACACACACATAGAAAGAGAGAGAGAGAGAGAGAGGAGAAAGAGGGAAAAAGACGTCCCCTCTTGAGTGCTTTGTTTGAACTGTTTTATTTTTATAACATTTGCACAGGGTATTATAATTTTGTCACGAATAGTGTGACAGATCCCATAAAATAAGCTCTATATACCATATTCTTAATTAAGACAACAAACTGAGTCGTTATACTGTCACAAAAAAAAAAAGAATTTAATAAAAATGTGAAATTATGTAGAAAGCTTAAAGCTTTATGTTTAGGGGCTACAAAGTGGTTTGAAACTGTTTTTTTTTATTGTTAAAAGTTAAAATTTTAAGATTTCTCATTTTTTAGTCTATGGTACTTTGTAAGCGTATTGATTCTTCGATGCGTTGAAAATTACTATTTCTTCCTGTTTTTTCTTTTTTCTTTTTCCTATATTGTTGTTTGCGTTCACTTCCAACAGCATAAGCATGGCTATGTGTGTGTGTGTGTATGTGTTGTATGGGCTTGGCTTGTAACTGTCCAGCATATGCGTGTGTGCGTGTGTTGTGTGTGTGTGTTTTTCGTGTTTTAATGAATCTGTAGCCTGGGTAGTCTGCCATTCTATTTGTAAATGCTGTTAATTGAGCTAAAGCTGAACGCTATGTCTTAGCGTCGCGTCGCCTTATCCCCATATCCTCGCTCGCCCCCTCCCCACTCCTCCCCCTCTACACCCCCTTTTACTATTACCCCTTGACTCTACTTAATGTCCTGCAAGTTATAGATAACCCACCTGACAAGGCTGCTTCAATTAGTGAGTGTTGGCAGCACTTTAATTCAAGTCGCTGCTTTGTTCTTCCCTGTAAACATGCGTATGGGGTATACACGAAGAGTACTTAAGTATGCAACATGTGAATGAATACCCAAGTAGTATTATACGCTCTTAAAACACATAATTCTAAATGAAATGAAGTTTGGTCATATCCCCAGTGTATTGGCACATTATTTATTTTCAAACTAATATTACCCTTAGTAAGGAGATTTTTATACATTATTAGGCTATATTTCTGATAGTTAATCAAGTGTTTAATCTAAAAACAGAACGTATCTAATAAAATTGTATTTAATTAATTTTAATTAAAAAATTTCTTAAAATTTTTACAGCGTATTTGCTAGTCGTTCCCATTGCTTTAGGTCCTAAAAACATGGTTTTTTATTGTCAAGTTGTGCGTTAATTTGATTTATGAAACTACTCGTATGTGTGTGTCCAATATATGCAATGATAAATCCATAAAATAGAATATTAAAGCAAGATTTACTTAACTAATCCTTGAAATGTAACTAATTGCAATTTATGGATAAATAAATTAAGAAGAAATTAAGCTTAATCACAAAGGAAAAGCTGGAAAAAATCGGGCAGGAAAATCCTTAACTAAAATAAATTCATGTTGGATTAGTTAGATCGAATTGTTCTTTTGTTTCAGACATTTAATTGTGTTTCCAAAATTCCATTCATTTGTTTATAAGAATTCTTCTTTTAATTCATTTACTCAAATTTTTCAATCAAATTTGATCACTTAAGTTCACTTGAATGCTTTATAAAATGAATTCAATACTTCTTTTAAAAAGTCCGTTTAAATAATTCCTTTAATTAAAGTTTACTTTCCAGTACAAGAACAAGTTCATTTAAACTAATGCACTAACAAGAAATTAGCTTTGGGGCTTTTATTTCTGGTTAGACGACATTGCCAGAGGTATGAAAACAAAACAGTTCAGCAGCTGCAATGAGTAAGGGGCAATTGGGGTCAGTCTATACACACACAGACACACTCAGAGAGCCACAACCATCTCGTATATAGATAAAAAACAATAAGAACGGCCAACGGGAATTGTTTGGCCTTCCACTCTCGTTGGGCGAATAAATGCCACGTCCCCAATTGAAACGAAAATAAAATACCGTCTCAATAAAAATAATAATAATTTTATTATTATTATAGCTATTAATATTATTATTATTAGTATTATTATTATTATGACTATGGCGACTTCTGTTTACGTTCTTTTTGGGGAAAGATGGATATATTTTTATTTTCGCTACTCGCTAGAAGTGTTTTAACTTTGTGGGAAAATATGTAACAGGCAAAATAAGACTTATTATATCTACATTCGTTCATTTTTTACTGAGTTTGTATATGTTTTTGAACAGTAACAACAACAACAACTATGTGCAAAAAGTATGCAATAAGAGTTTTCTATATATATAATTTTCTTGATAATCTTTTGATTTTTTGCGATTTAATTGAAAATGGGGTTAGCGAGTATCTCACTGTCGAGCACACTCAACTGTAGCGTTCTATCTGCCTTCATTCTTTGCGACACTGGAATTACGCTTCCCCGCTCGTGTGTTCTGTCTGTCGGTCTGTCAAATATTTCAAGAAATGACAGCTGTTAATGGCATTATACATCCTAAGTTGGACATTGCGCTGAGGTTCAGGTGAGACGTCGCTTGATTGAGCCGCCGCTAAGTGCTGCTGATAGCATGGTAGCTGCTTTGCCAAAATCGAAACGAAACGTATTCAAAAGAGGAGAGAGAGAGAGTGAGAGAGAGTGAGTGATAAAGAGAGAGCGGGGTAGGGGAGGGGCATCGTACCTTTAGATTGATGGCATCGATGGCTGGGCAGTTTTGTTGGCGCCGTCGGTTGTTTATGGCCAGAACTTGAGTGTTTGGCCCAGAATTGCTGCTATAACAATTTGCGTTTTATGTTCTTCGACACAAACAACACAATTCAAATAAAAAAAAAAAAAAGACGTAGAAAACTGTTGCAGATTTTTGAGCCTTGTATGCGGCAGCTGTTAAAAGCTGTGTGCAGCATTTGGCCGAAACGAGCTGCGTTATGACAACCGTACAATTCAAAAGCCTCCATTCAGCATGATTTCCCTAGCAGCCAATTAATCAGTTAGTCAAACAAAACTCATTTATAAATCAATTATAGACTCGACAGAGCTGTGACTAGTTGGATTAATAAGCTAAACGAGAGTCGCCCCCTTAGCTCATTTAATTAGAATCGTTATTATTAATCCGAACGTTATTTAAGCACTTACTCAACAAATGCTGTTATTTGAATTAAGCCCGACACTTATTGTATACATATTTATGCGTATACTAAATGAAGGAAAATATCGAGAGTACTTGAAATAATGGGGTATAAAAAAGATAAATCAATCCAAAAATATGCTTTCAAGTTAGTCTTTTGAACATTAGTTTTATAGAGAAAAATATTTCAAGCTTAAATCTTTTTTAACAGCACATTTGCTAAACTCATAAACAACTAAAACAAATCTTTCAAACTGCTTAACCTATTCAACTATATGCAGAATAAAACACTGATTTTATTTCTTAATATAACATATCTCAAAATCTTGTATTCCAAAAGAAATTAGAGTAATAATATATGCCAAGGAACTTGCATTCTATATAAATATAAGACGAGGGTAGACTCCTAAAATATTATGTATAAGAAATCACATACATGACTTCCAAATCCGATAGAAATCAACTTAAAAAAAAGCAACGCAACATGCACAAGCTAAATTTAATAAGTTAAGCACTAATCCATTAGTTAGTCAACTCATCTTATTAACAAATCAATCAAGTATGCATCGCGCGCACATTTATAATTAAGCTGGCGACTTGAACAGGAAGATGAACACTTACATAGTAGTGTATGGAACGCCTTTTGCTTCATAAATCAATCAAGTATAATCCATCAATTAAAAGAAACCGAAGGGACAACGACGATACCCAATTGCCAATAGCCAATAGCCAATTGCCAATGGCAAAAGCAACATTATTAATGCATTCATAAACCTATCAATGGCTAATGAAACGTGCACATCAAACCAAGACAAGACAAGACGAATTGAGTCGAGTCGAATCGAGCCTCAAAGTCAACAGCTTGACCTTGGTCAGCTATTGGCCAGGCCATTTGGGTCATAGCAATGCCGTTGTATGAGTTAGGCAACATACAAGTACTACACTACCCAATAACAATGGAGTTCAGCTCACTTGATAGTGTTAGAAACCCCATTGTGCATTCCCTAATGGACCGCAATGTTGCGCTCCCATTTGTTGCCATTTCATTGTACGAGTATTGGGGACACATCTATGTTATGTACGTTAAAAACTGTACAATAAATGCCAGTGGCACTCATAAATTAAAGTTGCTATTTCGCACCCTGCATAAAATGAAGAAGAAACCCTTTATAATCCCCTACTATAGTATGTTGGCAGGGCATGTGTATAGTTAGGATTATCGTTTTTTTTTTATTTGTTGTTACATCGTCAAAGTGCAATTATATAAATTAACAGAGGCGTCACCAGGTGGACAACTAATTGGTATGATGATACTCCCATGTGTTGTCTAAACCTCTATGAGTTCTGTGTCTGACAAATACCTAGATGCCCTAAGAATTTTCAATGTAACAGTTTTATCTCTGAACGACCTACGAAAATTTAAAGATTACTACATTACTCTTTTAGTTTTATGTCGTTATACTTTTGCTTAATTAAAATTTTATTGAACATTGTTGTTACTGTATCTTTTGTAAATCTAAAGATCGTGACATTCTTATCGAAAAAAAACTTGATAACAATATGTTTCGAAAATTATTAATATATCTCTTAACTCTTGTTGTTAACTTACTCTTTATCTGAAATTTATTTTCGTCTAATACACATACAAAATAAAACTTATGTAGATAAAGTATTGGAGTGTCAAACTCTGAAAGTTCTCGTCATAAAATACCGTATTATAGTAGCGAGCGCATTATATTCAAAACATTTTATGACTACTGGGTATTCAATATGTAGATACAAGACCATCAGCTGCAGTCTCTCAAGGCGCTTTGGCTTTAATAAAATGTACAACAATTAATATAAAATATTTTAGAAATTCATGAGAAGATCCGGAACAGACAAGGCTTTAACTTTATTCCAACACTTAAACTGACTTTAAATGCAATTGTTCATGGAATAAACGACTTTAAATTGTTTTACAATTAAACAGAAAGGAAGTTTAGAATACTGTGATGGAATTAACTTTTCAAATGCCACAATAAAACTGTGAAGTGAGGCTTACTGGAATTTAACTGAAAATACATTTGAAATTCGTCAAAGCTTATGTTATACTTACGTAATTAATTAAGTTTCAGAAAAGTGACGATTTATTTTCAATGTTTGAACAATCAATTTGACTTCTAGCTTATTAGTTAGTGAATTATTCAAATTGCTGTTACTTGGGTTGACAACTATGATTCTATTTAGTTTTTAATTTTTCTGCTACTCACTATACTAACAAACATCATACTCTGTTGCCAGACATTTTGAAGTGTCACATCTTTATTAAAATGAAATATCTAAATTTTCAGATGTCAAATAATTTAACATTGTTGTCGGACAACAATTAATGAATGAAAAAGAATCAATAAAATTTAATTTGTGGTTCAAGTGAGAGTTAAAGTTCATCTTTTAAATGCATTTTAAGGTGGCTAGACTTTTAAATTTCACTAAAATTAAGAAGTATACTTGTGATATAATCTTTGTTGAGGATTTAGTCTTACATATCTTACAGCAATAGGAAGTAAGAACAATAATTTCAATTGGAGATTGCCAGCTTTCAAGATTCTACTAAAATGGTACAATATATAATAATCTCGAAATTTTAAAGGTTGCCAGAGTTTGACAATCACCTAACATTGAGAAAAGAAATTTTATTCAAGTTCGATCACTGGATAATGAAGAGTACACATTTAAGTCAACTTTGACTTCAAAAGCTGATGTAGTTTATTTCAATGTGAGCATGAGTATGAGCAAAGCGGAAAACTTTTCATATTAAATTTAACATGTTGCAACGAAATTGAGCATGTAATGTGGTGCAGCGTTGCCATATTATGCACTTGGCTGCCATAAAACAACGGAATGTCAGACAGTTTATTAATAGAAATGAATTTATTAGCGAACGAGGCGAGTTTTATTTCATGTTCTCGACTACATCAAATTTAAATTGAGTATACGTTCAGTTAACAAACGTATGCCGGTGTGTGTGAGTGTGTATGTGTGTGTGTGTGTGTGTGCATCCGTGTGTGTGGCTTTGGAATTTTGCTTGCATGTGGCGCACACAAAGATGTGTGGCATATTCAATTTGCAAGTTTGCCTTGTGCTGGAATGCTGCACTTTCATGTATCTCAAACAGAGCCAGCTCATATTTCATCCTGTATCTTCAGCAAACTAAGGCAAGTGTGAGTGTGAGAGTCTGTACGTGTGTGTGTGTGTGTGTCTGTGCGTTTGCTAAATTGGCTTACCAAAAGTTCGCTGCGTTTGCCTGCGGCATTTGGAAACTATGGTTGCTTGGAACCAGCGTTGCATTTCTCGCAAGCGACTCAACCGTCAAGTTGTAGTAGGCATAAGGAACTATGGCACCTGTGCCACCTGCCACATTGAAACGCGTTGTTGCAACTTAGTTTGATTTCGTGCAGCAAATTTGTGCAACAATTTGCAAGTTTAATGCAACCAGATACGCAATGCCAACGGCAATGTCAATGCCAAACTTTAGTGTCTGGCTAACGTATGCATTACGCCGACAATTACCCCAATAACAACAAGACATTTCTATAAAACTTTAATATGTTTGTGTCTCTATTAAAGATGCAGAAGAAGAAGAAGAAGGAAAGCACATTTAATATTTTTACACATTTTCGGTTCAGTTGTCATATTGATGGGCTTCAGTCAACAACAACTCGGAGTAATGCTACAGTCCGGTATCCAAAAACCCTTCTGCATTTTAGCCGTGTAAGTGTGTTTATCTACTTGTCGCTTTTCGCTCTTCTCTTTTCTATTTTTTTCCCTCATCTTTTTCCATTTTTTATTTTTATATTTATTTTTTTCGCTTTTTGTTTTTGGCTTGTCGTCCGCTTTGGAATTGCCTTTGGCGGCCATTAATTAATGTTGGTCGTGCTCGTAAAATGCAATAAAGTTATTGGGCCATAAACAAACAAAGCCATCAGCTTGGCCTCAGTTTGCCTGCCTCCCAATTTTGGCTCGTTACATTGCCACTTGCCACTTGCCACATGCCACATGCAAATTTCGCCGCTCCAATTTGTTGAAAAACTAAACGTTAAACAAAATCTATCGTTGTCGGATATTTGTTTAACATCAAACCCGAGTTGTTATATCAATTGTTTGATTTTGATTAAAATTCTAATAAATTTCTTAAAATAATGAAAATTCGATTGCTTTTGTTAATTGTGGGTCAGAAGTCAGTTGGAATTCGTTTCGAATTCGACAGAAAAGGAAAACAACTTTTCAAAAAATTTGAAAATTATCCGAATTACACGCTATAAACGTTCAACATTTTTATAGCATACTTTTTGGAGCTCAATAAAAGTTAATGCGAATATTAAAGACAATTATTTGAAAGTGTTAAAATATAAGCCCAAAACGTGTAATGCATAGAAAAAGGGTTAAATATACGAAAGAGCAAGACTTTAGAGACATAAGTAAACATTGAAAAAATTTAATATTTTTAATTTAGATCTTTAGAAACCAGAGAATGATAAGATCCCAAGTTGACAGATAAAGATAATTTTAGTATTTGCCATCTAGTGATGCGCTTTATATTGAGCTAATTCATCATTGCTTAAAGAAAGTATAACTCATTTAGGAAATCAGAAATGAATAAATATTTTCAATTTTAAAAATATGACTGAATTGGGTTTATCAAAGTTAAGGCCGCTTTGCAATATTAACATTGCCAACAAGTATAAAGCAAACTTGTTGCACCAGAGTCACAGAATATGCGATAGATTGTGGCAGCTAGTTGTAGAGTTTGACTTTGTGGTGGGATGTGGATGTGCAGGGGTGGTTTAATGGTGAATCTAGGGTGTTTTTTTTCCAGTGAAAGCAAAACGCAAAACTTGACTCACATTTCATTCATAAGAGAGGGAGATAGAGAGACACGAATGCCAGACAAGTGAACACTCATTCATTTGTTCGCTGTCAACAGACACACACACATATACAGAAACTCATTGATATATATACTCCGGGCACTTTCATTCATTAAAGTCAGTGTGACAGACCGAGGCAGACCGTTTGGGTAACGCTTTGGCCATGCTATCAAATGCAAGTACGCATATATCTATCTAAAGCTACATCTATCTGTGTGTGTGTATAGATACATATATATTACACCGCTGGATTTTGAACTTCACAGCGAAAGCACAAGTGAGAGAGAAAGTGTGAAAGCTGAATGTAAACAGAGTGTGCAGCGTTGAATGTGTGTCACTTGCGTTGTCTAACTTTTAATACGCTATATTCAAGGATGCTATCGTTTTATAACGAAATATGTTACGCCTTACAGATGGTAGATACTATTTAGTATATATTTTTCTATTCTGCAGAAGTGTTAAAAAGCAGGGTTTGAATAACGTATTGAAAAGATTCAATAAGTAGTTTCTTTGCAGAGTTGTCTCTCAGCTCTAATGTGCAACATTGCTGTATGCATATAGCTATCATCGGTAGAAAATTTAATTTTTGTATGAACAATTCTTCGTTTTCAATGTATTCTAATTATCTAAATTAAAAATTGATTTTTATTGCAAAGAAGTCCGTTAATTCTACTTTTAACTAATACGCTTTTCAATCTACTGCAAGTGTATCAAATCTTCGGTGTGACGAATATAACTATTTACTGTGTGATTTTATTTTGTGGTAAGAGCAACAGCTGACACATTTGGATTAAGTTTAACGAATCACATAATTATATAATTGAAGTTATTTAATGTGAAATAAAATGACGTTAATTAAAAAAACAAACAATATAATATCTTCATCGCTTCAATATAAAATAGTTTTTACGTTTTATTATATATTTTTTCGGACATTCTTAAAATAATGCAGTGAAGCTCTCCAAATTTCTTAATTATGTAAGATTAAAAATACATTTGAAAGTTATTTGTTTTCTGCATATAATTTAGTGGAAAATATCTAGAAATTAAAAGATAAATAAAAATAAATATTATCTACAAGTGTGCACAGCATAAACTGCCACTAAAAGTTGATATCTGACACTGTTTTTTTTGTAGAGTAACTACATTGAAATATTTAAATTCAACAAATTTCATAGCACGTTTAATAAAATTCTAGAAATCTCAGAAAATTTTATACGCAGTATAATTTTGTAAATCTTGTACATATTTACTTAAAATGGACCTAAGACCGTCGCTTAAAATTCGACCAACAGACAAACTTCTCCTAAATACAACCATCAAAGTCATTTCGCCCGATGAGCCGAACTGTTCAAGCCAATTGACCCAGAATAATAATTTGCGTGATTCAAAATTTAACTTTCACGATTTCAGTTACAATATAGAAATGCAGAGAATACGAAATTGCGATGGACTGGGACCATCCATAATTATGGATATGGATCGTTTTACTGCTCGGAAAACAGGTCGACGACCTATTTTGCAATCTAGCAATATGATGGAAGATGTGATCACGGGACGCTGTGATGATCTCGACTTTTTGGACACGTTGGGGACTTCCACTTACAAAGTGCAGAAGTGTCCGCCACACGTCGCCTTCGAATAGGTAATGGGCCTATCGTCTCTATTGGAATAATAATTCCAGTCTCTTGCAACACTAAAATAATTTTAAGACTAAGCATAGCTGGAACACATTGCATATAAAAATAAAGTCATGAACCAACCTTGGCAAATTTTATTTGAATTTTAGAGCTGACTTTTCTTAATGTACGAAACGATAGGGAAACCCCAATTATCGATTGGGATACATATACATTCGAATATTATTCAACCCGAGTATTTATCAAGTGCTGTTTGCCTTTTTAATGCAGAAAAGTATGTTTCATATAGATTAAGTTTTTATAATTTTAATGATCGTGTCTAACACATTTTCATGGAAAAATGAAAAAGAAATTGCCTACTTTTCGGGACCAAAAGCAGCAGCTAAAATTGTGAACTTGCTTATCAGTGTTGCTCCTGAAAAAATGTATATAACCGATTTTTTATCACTCTTTTGATTTTTTAGTTGAGTATAAACTACTTGCATATACGAATAAGGGCCGTTTTCTCATCATTATTTTAAAGCCTACTTTACGTATAGGGAACTTTATCCTAAATGTAGGCCATAACTTTTTTCTCTCATCTTGATTTTAATATAACATTTAGAATTGTGACTAAGTTGGCAGCTCGGTTCCACAAAAAGGGTTAAACTTTTTAAAAATGAGCAAAACTTGTCGGAAAATTTGGCGCAAAACTTAAAATCCTGAAATTTTTGTGTGAATTGTGCCTATATTTTAACCGCTTTGAGAGCTAGAGCAACCAAATTTGGCAGACCGACTACCATAATGGTGGAGTAATTCAAGAGCCTTTCAAATTTTTTTTTCCCACGCCACCGTTGGCAAATGCAAATCGCAAAAACAATATATTACTCCCACATTTCTGAATATATAACTCTTTTGTTATTAAATAACGTTTGGTGTTATTTTTAGCTGTTATTTTGTTTATTCTCATTAATATCAGATAAACATCGCGGTAATAAATTAGGATATATGATGATAAAAAAATTCAGGCTCCTAAAGGTATGCAATAATTATTATTTTGTATGGCGTTGCCCTTAGCAACACCGAAATAATCGTAGTTGGCGAATGTTAAGCCCTTAAAGTTTTGATGACCTGCCCTGTAACTTACAGCCAGTCGAAAACTAAATTTTTGACAAGAAAATTAAAGTTTCTTTGAAAGCCAATTTGTTTAGACGGTTGGGTTGATAGCAAGATGAGAAAACGGCCCCAAGAGATCAAATAATAGACAGTAGTTTTATGTGGGGAAAACATATTTTGACAGTATTCAAAAATTAAACATATCATACTATATTTGATCAGTTTTTGAAATGTTGGTTGTGTATAGACATACACACAACATATATTTCTATATTTCTATTTATATTTATTAAATTGTTTTACTACATATAAAGTATGTATAATAACATATATCTTTAGGGATAAGTTATCGGCTTTATACAGACCGCTGCGACTGCGATTGCTGCTGCTGCTGGCGCTGCTGCTCGTCGACTGCTGCGGCGGCTGCGGCTGCTGCTGCTGCTGCTGACGGCGACCGTTGCGCAGCGCCGCGACGTCGCTGACAGCGTCAACGTATTCGGCCACTGCGCTGCCGTTTGTTGTTGTCGCTGAACGGACCCAAAAAATAGATTTGCAAGCACGCGTTTGCAGCTCACGCGCACTTTCTTGTAACAACAAAAAAACAATAAAAAAAAAAAACACACGCAACTTTCTTTATCTCCTGGTTGTTGTTGTTTTGGTATTATCGTACATACATATGTATATGTGAAAAAACTCGTCAAAAAAAAAATAGCACAAAAGTAATGTAAATAACAACAAGAAGCGGGAAACGCACAATAAATTTATGCGCAAGGGCCGAGAAAGTGAAGGCGAACGCGTTTGGGCACAAACGAGGGCGCGGATGCGGATCCGGGTACGGATGCGGATGCGAATGTGAATGCGGGAGCGGGAGCGGAGCGAGGTGGTGGACAAGGGCGCACGCGGAGCAACGAAATCCAATGCTGTGGGGCAATTTTCATTTGTATTTTACAGTATTTACTACGTTACGATATGCAACAACCACAACAACAAAAATGCTACCAAAATTCTCGTTTCCCGATTCTCGATTCGAAAATTTTCAAACTCAAAACTTATCAACTGTCTATTGACGAATTCGCGGAAGTTCGTACTTTATTTGTATTTTATTTATTTATTTATTTTTTGGTGTATGATGTGTGCGTGTTTTTTGGGAAATCTCTCTTTTTCTCTCTCTGTCGCTGTCTGTGCTCGGTGCTTGCTGCGTTGTGGCACGTCGACGTATTCAACACCAACTGATGGCACGGCAAGCGGCGGCATTGACAGCGTCTCCTCGGCATAATGCTGGCATCCCTTTGTCAAACAAGTTGGCAGCTCTATTCGGTTGAACAGCTGACTTAACAACTGTTTGCAAAGCTTGCTTTATTTCTATGACTTAAAAAGCTATAGCAACAAATAACATGTGAGAAAAGCTTTCGAAAAGCTTTTTACACCAGGTTGGCAGCTCCAAAAAGGATGTTATGACTTTTCTACGTGGCGGAATTTCAAAATAAGGCTTTAACTTGCTAACGAACTTTTAGTGAAGTAAATTTTGTTATTGGAAAACGTTTTTCTCAGCAAGATTTCACAGGAGTTCTAATTTACTATAAGTATTTATTTGTGTGAAAGTTGGAGTTCCAGTTGATTGAAAGATTTCTAGTTCAGTCTAAAAATGTGCATTTCAAAGCTTAAAAGACCTTTACTTTTTTTATCTTTATTTCTACCTCTTTCTTGAGTTTCATACAATACAATACATTAAATTCAATATTTATAGTTCTTCAAACTGTCTTATTAATTTCAAAACATTAGGTTTTTTTCTCTAAAATACCAAATCATGTAAAATTTATCTTTGCCTTAACTAATCAATTTAATTCTAGAAATGTTTTGAATTTTTGGTTGCATTCTTTATACTCAGTTTCTAATACTTAATTTTTTGAATTATGAAAGTATCTTGAACAAGTAAAAATCTCTGGAATTATTCTTAAACGCATCTGTTTATATCCAAAGATCATTATAATATAATGGCTGAATTTACCTGTCTGAGTGCTGGAGTCAAAGAAAGTGCTGGTTGTTTCCACGGTCATGGTGCCAATGGTGCCATCTATGATCTGAGCCGAAGAGTCGCGTCTTCCACGATAGCTGCTTATTAAATATATCATTTGAATAGGAATAGAAATAAATTGGATTAAGTATGATTTCGTTACTAACCGACAGACATCATCGCTCTGAGAACTTTGTCGACGAAAGTTCCGGCATCGAATCATTTCCTCGGTGGTCGATTGTCGGCGAAAGCCACGTGCAATGAGAATCTCCTCGGTGGTGGACTGCCTCCGTATGGCAGGCCGTTGATTCTGTTCGACGGTGGTTAACGGCGGTGGTCGAGAGCCGGGACTGGGATCCCGCGACGAGGAGCAGCTATTGGAGTCTGGAGAGCGAGGCGAACGAGCCGCCGAGCTGCTCTGACGTCGCAGCGTATGACGACGAGGACTTCCATCACGCTCGTGGGATCGATCGGGCGAGAGATGCGTCCGGGAATCACGACGACCGCCCCGTGAAGCGCTGTCCGGTGAGAGAGAGTCACGCCGTGAGGTGCGACGCTCGCCCTCCTCGGGCGGATCGGGACTGAGAGCGGGCTGAGAGCCACGTCGACTGCCGCCGCCAGGGAGGCAGCTCTCATCGAAGGCGGTTGCCTGACGTTGCAATCGCTGGAGGCGTGGTGCACGCTCTGGACTTATGCCCGCCTTGGAGTCGCGCCGATTCACCCGACCACATTGGGTGGTGGAGTCGCGTCGTCCTTTTGGTGCCGTTGGACTTGTGGCCGGTGGTGTCACCGAGCTGGTTATAATTGTGGGCGGTGGTAATGCCTGACAGGCGGAGTCCACCTGCTGATGGTGGTAAGTGCTGGTTGAGATTAATGGCACTGAGTCGGAGCAGGAGCCGGCAGAGCTTGTCGATGGACGTTGCTCCTGCCGGAAATTGGGAAACTCCGGTGCGGCAAGCGAGTCACGCTTTTTGGTCACTTGGTATTTGGGTGGTGGAGGCGGCGTTGTTACGCGTCCGGCAACATTACTATCTCGCCGGCTGCTCGACAGATAACTCTCGCCGGAACCGCGTCGTGAGGCCTTCATTGGATTTGGTAAAGGACAACAACCAAAAGATAACAAAAAGAAAGAGAGAGAGAGAGAGAGAGAGAGAGAGAGGCATGCAGAGGTTAGGTTAACTGGTTTAGGATATTGGACTTTGGTTAGATTTCAAGTTCCGGTTAGGTTATTTATTTAGGACTATACAAAGGTAAGACTCATGATTTTTGTCACAAAACTAAGATTTGTTCTCTGACAAAATCGCCAAGTAATTAACTATCTTAAATATAGAATAATCAATTTGAGTGGTTTAAGAATCAGAATTCGCTTTAGGTACCGATATTTTAAGCTTTACATACTATAAGTTTTATCAAGTAAAAAAAAAAAATATTTTAAACGAATTATTCGAATTTAGAAACTGTTTTTATTTTTTTGATCAGTTTGTTAATTTTAAACTTTACTTTAAACTTGACATACTATAAGTTTTATCAAGCAATAAAAAAAATATTTCAAACTAGTTATCTTGAATTTAGAAACTGGTTTTATTTTTTTGATCAGTTTGTTAATTTGATTAATAAAGTGTTCAAATGGTTGTTTTATAAGTTACTAAGGTTAAGGTTAAGTATCAATTTCAAAGAAGTTTTCTAAAAACAATGATAAGATCTTCTTAAAAATATGTGATTTAGTACTCTAGAATCTACAAAATTGAAATATCTGTAATCCATAAAATGAACCCAAATAGAAGGTGTCTGGTGGTCAGCTGAAGATTCTCTTAGATGCTACAGTTAACGGAGTTTACTCACACTCTTGCTGCACTCAATGACAACGGGAACAACGACGCTGCCGGATTGCTCCTCAACTGTGGTGCTTTCCCGACGATTCCAATGCTTGACGAACTCGGCGGTGTTGGAGTCGCGACGAGATCTCATGCTGCGTATGCCGGAATCGGCGCTCGATTCGCGACGTTTGCGTGGTGTGACGTATGTGGTGCTGCCACCGGTGGTGTTGCCACCAGCGCCAGTGCTGGCATCGGTGGTTGAGGTGCGCCATGGCAAGCTGCGGGCCAAATCGGCAAGAGTTTCGCGTCGATTCAGTTGAGCCTTGTTGCGTGCCACCTGCTGTGTCTGTTGTTGTTGCTTTGCACCGCCGCTCCATTCGCGTAATATGTCAGTTAACTGGGCCAACGAGCTGCGCCGACGTCGTTGCAATCCCGGCGGTGGCGATGTGCTTGGCGGTGTTGTGATCTGTGCCGCCGAGTCCCGACGACCGCCAAGACGTTGACGTATTGTTGACTCTTCCAACTATCAGAAGTAAATAATGAAGATTGGGAAAACAATTAAGAAATGACAAATATTTAAAAAAAAATCCACAGCACAGCAAACGTTCTGCTTCGAGTCGAGGCGCTGAACACAAATTGTTTATGGGCAATTACAAAAATTTACAAAGTTGCTGTTGAGTTTTTTCTTGCCAAATATGGCTGCCTACGTCATCTTTAAAGCATAACAAATGCGGTTACAAAATTGTACTTAATACCCTCTTCAAGGGTATAATGATATAAGTATTGAACTGGGCTTACCTGCTCGCGAACCAAGTCGTCCCAGCCGTTGCCGCCTTGCCACACCAGGCCAACCTGGTGCGACATAATAGGCAGGTTGCAGACGAAGCATACTGCTGTCATATTCCTGCAACGATAAGGATTAGACATATAGAAGCTAATAGATATATTGTGAGGGAGCATGCCATGATTTATAGAGGGTGCAAGCAAAAGCTCAGGCATGCATATAAAGTGTGCTTTTTGTATGTGATGATGGGTTCCAATGAGCTTTAAGGATGCGCTGTGAGAAAGCTCATGGTGTGGTCGCAAAGCTTTGCAAAACAACTTTGCTTAGCTTTCGTGTGTATATGAACTTTGCGTGTACTGAAGTGCAAAAAAGCTCATGGCTCATTAAGGAAATGGATGCTATAAACTTGCATTTATCTAGATAAATGTGCATGCAATGTGCTTGTAAAAGCTTCAGGAGTGTTACATGCTGGGCTTTAAGCTTTTGTCGAGTGTTGTTTTGTGTGTTGTGGTGGTGGTGAATTTATGTGCCTTGTGGTGAAGGTGAAAAGATGTTGTTTATAGCAAAGTTTTGAGTGAGAAAGGATTAGCATTGATAGAAGCTGAAGATGTTTTGATGTATCGCTTTTTGTATTTTGTAAAGTTTTTCTTTGGTTTTGTATTGTCGTATCAAGAAGTTGATTAATTATGTAGATTGGATTATAAGCTAACTTTTTGCGTATGACGACGCCGGTGCTGGTCTGATCCATGGACCTGTAATGCCGAAGTTTTGACATGGCGCATGGCGTTCTGTGTCTGCTGTTTGGCAGATCCCTTTAATGAATCCAATAAAATTTACAAACTCCGTTTTTTTACTGGCCAGCTTTGTTGTGGCTATCCTGATCCTTTCGACCCTGCTTGTTATCCTCTGTTGATGCTGTCGCTGCTGCTCCTCCTGTGATTCCTTTTGTGCCTTTTTTTCGCTGCACTTTTTTTAAAGTTTTTTTTTTTAAATTCTTTATTTTTGGTATTTTGTTTTATTTAGTTAACAACATTGCATAAACTGAACATTGTCTTTAAAATTCACCAAATTTAACATGTAACATTATTGAATTTGTCTTTGTTTATTGCTACTGTTATTTTTGTACTTTTTGTTGTTTGTTTTGCTGAATCAAATAAAATCAATTGACATTTACAATACTCTTCTCAATCTCTGAGAACATTAATTCTGCTTCACATTTTCCAATGTTATTTGGAGTTTTTTCGGATCACGGACTCGCCATAAAATTTGACTTTATTATGTAAAATTTACAATGTAAAACAATAGCACAAACAATAATTTCATCAGAAAAATTTGTATTTTATTAATGGCAAAAACGGTTTTTGTATGAAATAAAATTCAATCTGGTAAATATTCCATTTTTTAAATACAGAATATTTCCAAATATAACTTTCTGATTGGAAAGAGTATCTTAAGCTTCGGCTGGCCGAATATAGTCATGATTTCGTACTTTACTGTAATTGTTTTGCTCTTCCTTTCTTGTTTTTTTGTTGGGTTGTATTTTAAATATTTTCTTTAAGGGGGGCGGGGAATTAGGGAATTTGCTACACACAGAGATACACTGAAAAAAATCGAAGAAAAGAATATTTGTCGGTTTTAAAAAACATTGAGGGGATTTTATAATTTAAAATGTATTATTAAACGTCATTTTACTAATTTTGAGGGTCCAAAACTACGATAATGTAAGTGTATTCTTAATTTAAACTTGTAGAAAATTTTAATAAAAATACTAAACGTAGTTTTTTTTTATTGAAATCATAAACTGAACTGAAATTTAAATAATCGAACAATTCTACGTATTACGCTACGTATAATAATAAAATATATTACTTTCTAACTTTTCAAATTGGCTCAAATCAAGCATGCGAAATATTCTAATCAATTATGCTATAATGTAACTGTTTGTAATGTAAGTTTTATTTATTGATTTTCAAAAAATTTACTTTAATTTCTATCATTGCAGAAGGTATTATAATATAGTCAGAAAAGTAGGAGGCAACTTTTGATATGTAAAGTGAAATTTAAGTTTACAGCGAGTTTTTGTGTGATTGATTAAGATTATCATAAAATAATAACCACATAAGGGAAGGACAAGAAGAATAATTCTCAACTAGCTCGCAATTAAAAAATATTATTGTCATCTTTGTAGTCACTTGAACAAAAAGTTTATCCTTCGGTCAAAGTATTAGTTAGTTTATAGTTGTTTATCAAGAGTTTATCTTCTAATTAAGAGAGTTTGTCGTGTAAATATTGACAGTGTTGACACCGAGTAAATTTTATTCAGAAATCACATATCTTTTAACATTCTAGCAAGGTACAAACGACATATTGCATATTATGTTCCAAAAAGTTGTATCTAACCTTTATACTATAAATTTATTATTGTCTTTAATTGCTGTTTTTGAAAATGCCATGTTGAAATATCCACTAATGGGTCTGTTTTGATACATGTAAAACTTTACTCGATATTCATAGGTACTCATGAATATTCGTTTATTCAATTCGCATGCAAGCGCAGATGTACGTATTTAAAATAATTGCACTTATTTTCCATTGTTATGTGAATTGCATTGGGCTCTGGTCTTTTCGCTCTTATTTTTCCAATAATGTGGTAAACATTTCCCATTCTTGTTTTTTCATATTTTATTCGAGTGGAAACTTTTTCCTGGAATTTTGGATGGGGTGGGGAAAGTGGAAGGGTGTTGTTTGGCTGCCAGCAACTTGGGCCACTTGCATATAATAACATTTGAAAAGGCTGCTACTAAGTGGAACAAGAAAATACACTAAGGAGCAGGAGTTAAAGATAACAAAGGCTCTGGGCTAAGTTATAAATGGGAAAGTGCTCAGTACGAATTTATCAGAGAAAACTGAAAATCTCTTAAATTTTTCGTCAATGCCGCAAACAAAACTTAAGCTAAATAAGCCAAAGTGAAGCTAACCAAACCAAATAACTATTTGGGGGTCTATTTTGCTCGTCAAGAAATAAAGTTTATGTAGGAAATAAAGGTTAGAAATTTTGTAGGAATAAATATAGAAAATGCTTTAAATTCAAGTACTTAGCAACAAAAACTTAATGGACTTGATTTCAGAAGCGTTTTACTTCAGAAAAAATACCATCTAGTTCCCCAAAAAGTATGCTTTGAATATAATTAGTGAAATTAAAGCGAAATAAAATATGAGAACATCCACAACATGAAATTGCGTTGCCAACTAATAACAAAGATTATATATATTATTCATATTATTAGGTAAACCTGGCAAGTGGCAAGCCTTCCCCCGCCCTCACCCTTCCATTCCCCCAATACCAAGCATTATACAATTTGAATGTACTGCTGGCAACAAATACTCTAAGAAGTTCAAAGCCGCATTAAGGAAAATAAAACAAACAAATACAAAAAAAAAAAAAACAGCACGGTAAACTGAATTTAATGGACTTATCAACGTTTCCATTGGAAATAGAAAGAGCGAGAGTTGGAGTTGGATTTTTGAGATGGAGGCGAGTGCAATAAATTCCTACAAAGCCAATCAAAATGAAGCGTAAACTTTATTGGGCCACAAGTTTGTGGCCGCAAACTTAATAACTGGCAGACATTGACGCTGAAATCCAACCAGACTATCTATGTTTATGTTTGTGTGTGTGAGTGTGTGTGAGTGTGTAGAGGAAGAGAGATGAACACAACCGGAAGTTGTTAAGTGCGTGCGAGCTTCAAGAAAAGTTGGCAGCTCAGAGTCATTTTGTGCCAAGTGTGCTCAAGTTGTTTGTCAAGCACACACACACACACACATACACACACTTACACACACACACACTTTTATGGCTAGGAAAATGGCTGGGAATCTCAACGAAATAGTTTTTAAAAAGCTGCTGCGGCTTCTTGGAAAGTTAATGACCCAAAGTCGAAGCTTAACCTGGCCAATCCAATTGTCAGCTGTCGGCATTCACTTAATCAATTTGAAGTGCAACGCCAGTTGCAGTTGGTGGGATATCTTAAGCCTGCCCCCTTTGCAACCATCTTCTATCCTCGCCACACACCACTTATCATATTTTGAGGCAAGCACACACACACTGCAACATCAGGTGGCAAGTGGCAAGTGGCAGGTGACAGGGTCTGGACCCGTTTGATTGACAGCTGTCAATTTGCATTGCCAGTCAAGCGTTTGCCGTGAGCAATTTCCACCCAAAGTTTCCAAGTTTATACCCTGCGACCCGAAAACGGCTTGAGCAGGGTATGATTCAATTATGCAAATAAGGCATCAACTTGACTGCAATTCAATCAAACCTCAATTTGTTAGGCGTAACTCTTACGCTGCTGTCAATTTTATAGCAATCGGAGATTAAGTCGAAAATTAATTTAAACATCAAAATTCATTTATCATATTTTGTGTATTTAATTAATCAATTCTCAATTTATGTCATATTATAATATCAAGAAATTACTTGAAATGTCAAACTAAATTTATAATATACATAGTTTATAAATGTCTACAACTTTTTCATATTTACTCTTTGCATTTTACTTCAAAATACACATATATTTTTAAAGGGTATATTGCAGTCAAAATTTTGTTCTGTTTTTACCTGGACTAAGCACCGTTAGTTTATCGGAACAGTATTTCACAAAGTAAACGGTAAACACAAACACTCACACATACATATACTTATACTTAGTTTGTGGCAGCTTTGTTGTTGCTAAATTCGCAATCACACCAACAATTTCAATAGCCGCGGTTTCTAATTTAAACTCTGTTCGATCAGCAGTAATCGTTTCTCTCACACTATAAGTATTATATATTATTATATTATGTTCAAGCATTTGTGTTCAAAAAAGCATAAGGTTATTTCAAAACTTCTTTTTCTATCATGTTTGAAATTTTTCTTGCTACAATTGCATGTTTTGATCTGTTGTGTTTTATAATAGATTGATTTTCCCCATGTTTAATTCACTTAATGAACTCTATGCTCTTTCTGTAGTTTTCTCAATGTTAGACTCCCAGAGTTCGAATAATTTTGTATCTTAAAATCGCAGAATTGGATGATTTAAAAAAATGTTTTTGGGAATTTCTTAGCGTATCAATATATAGATAACATAGTGTTAAAACAGTTTGCAAAATTCCAGACACAATATTTTCATGTTGCTTTGGATTTTGTATAAATAAAAGTGATTAAAAATGTTGTGTCATACCTAGTTTATTAGGACAGCAATAGTTATTACAATTACTACTACTATTAATACTACTATTACAAATACTACTACTACTACTACTATTACAGCTACTACTATTAATACTACTATTACAACTACTACTACTACTACTACTACTACTACTACTACTACTACTACTACTATTACTACTACAACTACTACTAATACTACTACTACTACTCAAAGTGAGTACATATTTCATCAAATAGCTGCCCGAGGAGTTCATGGAACAACTGAAAGCTGTACACTCAAAGGGTGACTATATCTCATTAAAATACGACTACGTCTTGGCAACTGACGGAGGCCCAGAGGAACCTGCTGAGAACTCACGCTGTTTTACTAGACTAACCAAGAGGATGGTGGCAAAATACTTAAGCATCGACAGAATGTTCCTCAGTGAGACTTTGCAGTCTCATCAAGTGGAGGGCGTTTCACTTTTTGCAAATTGGGCATAACTCAGTTGGAGTTCATATACTTTTATGAAAGACTGTCCAAGTGGATTGAAGGTGGATATTCTTGTTTATTTGGACTATTGTTATAGATTGTCAATCGGCTTATTAAGAAAACAAAACAATCTACATTTTACTACTTTCTTTCATTTTTTCAAATATAATATAACGTAGATTTTGTCGAAAAATTTAACCATCAAGACCACAAAAACTAAAAAAATAACAGTTTTTTCTTCGTTTTGCTTTTACACATATTTTTTTTTTTTAAATAAAAGTTTGATTATTAGAATTAAATTTGCTGATTTTAAAAACGGAGGTTTTTTTTGTCAGTTTACAAATAACAAAACTGGATGTTGTTATAATGTGTTAAGTGAATATATATTCATGTTCAAAAGTGTGTATATAAACATTTGCTTGTTTTAAAGTGCGTGTAACGCTTAGGTGGATAAAAGAAAAGCCTTACAGAAAATAGCAGACAAAAAATTTGAGCACCTCTTCAAAGGAAAATCGAGTGAAAAGCTTTAAGCAAATGCAGGCGACAACAACAACAACAAGAACATGAAGAACAACAACAAATGGAAAGTGGCACGCGCAAATTACTTAATCCGACTTAAGAAGTATTTTTGTGTGTCACACAAAGCTGGGGCTCTGCCGCTGCTGCTCTTGGGGCAAGGGACAGGCGAAGGGGCAGGGGCAGGGGCAGGGGAAGAGCGAAAATTTGTTAAGGGAGGCGGGAAGTAAAACATAAATGCCTGCACGTACTTGTCCGCCTTTGATCTAAATTACCAAACATTTTCAGGTATTTCAACTTTGAATGCCAGGCGCAACCCAAGACAACAAATACAACAAATACAACAACAACAATCAGTCTGACGACGCAGCAAAAACAACAACAAACGAAATGAAGAAAAAAAAATTAAGAAGCGAAACACAACAAGCCGAAAATGAAAATGTCAAATGAAAAAGAGCCCAAGAGGCATCCAAGCCAGCTTCGTTGAGCCTTGGCAGTTAATCAATGAATAGCCGCATCCAGCTGACCACCTCCCCCCCCAGCTGACCCCACCCAACAGTCTGTCCTTCATAATGCTTGACGCTGCTCGGCAATTACATCAAAAGAAAGCAGTTGGCAAGAGGCTCAAGTAATTTTTCAAAGGCAGTGACGACGCTTAAAAATTAACTAAACAGCTACCTAGTCTACCTTCTGCTCCCTCCTTGGTCAATGTACATGAAAAGTTACTTAGGAGCAGCTCCACCGCACCACCGCACTTAATTTGACCACTTTTAAGCATGTGGCAGACTTACAAAATGTTTTTGGTTTACTTACAATTTTTGCTTTTCATTTGAAGAAATTGCATTTTATTGCCCACACGATGGCCGTGACAACACAGACAGACGGACAGACAGACAGACAGACGGACAGACAGATAGACCAACAGATAGACAGACGGATGGGCAGCACAAGCAGCGGTAAATGACCGCCATTTAACTAAATTGCTTCATTTTTGTGTTTTATCTGCTTTTGAGGGGGCAAAAGTTCGTAAAAGTAACTCGGCTGCAGTTTGGCCTGTAAATATACTTTGAGCACCTCTGCTTTCTCCTCTTCTCTTCTCTTCCCTTGCCTTCCCTTCAAGCCGCTTTTCTCTTCTTCACGTCTTTGCTCTTTCTTTTTGCTTTTACTTTCTTTTATATTAACTACTCGCATATTATAAATGACTTTTCAGTCATTTTGCAATTTCAATTTATTTGTTTTCGTTAAATTAGTCAGCGAAAGCATGTACGCATGTACGACTTTTAAATACCCTTACTATCTGCTAATTGATTTCAAATATTGTTAAGAGCTTTGAATCTGGCAGTGGTTTACCTTCTCTTAAGGAAACTTTACGTAAAACTTATAATGTGATATTTATTGCAAGACACTTGAAAAGTTTGTACACTAATAAAAAAAACATCTCCAAGCCAAGTTTTTTTTGTTCATTAGCGTGTTAATAATTTTTAAATAAGTCAAAGTTGATATATTTAAGACGAATATTCTTGACACTGGTGCTGTGACGAAGCTTAAATACGCTTTCCCTCAACATTTTCATGGCCAACTATTGTTGAAAAATCCAGTTACACATTTCATTGGTAAATTAAATTACCCACACTCCTTATAGAGTCAAAAATGATAAATCCTGAATAAACATTGGGGAGCATTCAAGTGTGATAGGCTTAGATTTTTTTGAAGTATTTTAAATATGTTTTGTAGCCTGCATGATTTATAAAGCGTGCGGATACTATTTGGCTCGGTTTTTATTTGTAAATGGACCTTAAAAGCACCTTAAAATAGCCTTTGAAAAATGCCCTCGAGCCTGGAATGCTGCTGTCAGCTTAGCCCATGACCATTTGAATAAATAAATAATTAAAGTTCACCCAGTTTTGATGTGCACACAGCAATTTAATATGCGCAAAGTGAAGCATAGTAAGTTTGAGAGCGGAGCGGCACATGCATTCAGCATCCGCTTGCTGGGATTTCTGCTGATGATGCAAGGACGGACTGTTGTTGTGGCACTAACAAGGGATGGGAACGGAACGAAACGGAACGGAAGGGAAGGGAAGGGAAGGTAAGGGGCAGTGAGGTTGGTCACTTCCTTTTGTTAGGATGGGATGGTATGGGATGGGATGGGGATTGGGTCAGCGGCTGGCTAAGTCGCTGCTTGAAATGCACAAGGCGCATTAATGGCCAAGTTGCCTCACATGATGACTGACAGAAGCTGACAGCAAAATAATTTCCGCTGACAATGCGGCACGCCTTCATGGCCCAAAGAAAGCAAACGGAACAAACGGAACGGAACAAAATAGACAGCTGGCGACAGACAGGACTGTAACAATGTATTAACTGGGCCCTGACAGCAGAACGTTGTCTGCGAACGTTTAATAAATTTCATACGCTTTGACTACATATATTTTTTGCATTTCGCTTAAAGTATTCAACTAGATCTTTAAATATTTATTTTACATATATATACGTTATTTCAGTTTCTTTACATTTAGTAAATGCAGCGTCTTTTTCGTGTGAGTGGGACTTATGATCTGTTATTTTTTATATTTTATTTTAATTTTTTTTTTTATTTTACATATAATTGCAAATCTATAATTTTAAAATTGTTACTTTTTTTAGATTGTTCATGCTCTTCAATGTTGTGTTTTTTTTTAAGATTATTTATATGAAATAGAGTTTTGATTTAATGTTTTTTTTTACTTTTTTGGGAAGAAAAGTAATGTCAAATTTCAAGTTTTATTTTCTTGTGATTATAAGAGTGCTTTAACTAGCTAGTTAACTTTGTGTCCCTATTTTAGCATTTCTTTTTCAATACTGATACCAAATATTATGCTCTGAACCATGTCTTTTAGGGATTCGACAAAACAGCTGCTCGTTAAAATGAAAGTTCGCTCCTGGTTGACAGTCGATTGAAAGTGTGCAAATGTGTAGCATACTTTACGGCCACATGCAAACCCCAGCAGCCATTATGCAAATCAAGCGAAAAGGCGATGCCAAAACATTTAAGCCGTTTCAGCACAGAGATGCCCCAAACCAGCTGCCCCTTTTCATCTTGCTCTTTCCACTTGCTATCACACTCGCTCCCATACACAGCAATGTTCTTCGTTTTCCGCTTTGTTGTGTGCTAGGAGTCATTGTTGTTGCTCTCGTTGTTGTTTTCGTTGTTGGGGAGGTAAAATCTAATTTCCTTGGCATGCGCCACAGCCACCTTGGAAACAACTTTCCTAGAAACTGTATGTGTGTGTTGCTGTGTGCGTGTGTGCGTGTTTGTGTGTGCATAATTCAAGTGCACACTGAATGGCTGAGGGGCTCAAGCTGTTGCCCAGGTGATGCCCAAACAACTTTTTTCCCACATGACGAGTCTCCCTTCAAGATAATAATGAGAAATATGTCTGCAATCGAAGAGTCTTTCATTAGCGATTTCAAGAATTGACTTTAGCTTAAAAGTGAAATTTATTTTCCTTTTACAATTCTATAAGAACTATTCATTTTTTTTTTTTTTTTTTAATATTTGCCACTTTTTTTTTAGTTACTATGACGATGTATTTTTAATTGGTATAGAAATATGCAAATGGTCTATTCCGTTTGTCAATGTAAAAAGGATGTGCAGGCGGCAGATGAAGGCGTCTATATAACCTAAATCAAAGTCAACAACCGATTCATCCTAGATCTCTGAGATATGTACACTGACAAAAATTAAGGGAAAAACAAATGAAGATTTTTGTTTTAAATATAAATATATATATTCATATCGAACCAGTATGTTTTTTTATTTATTTTTTTTTTTTATTATAAATTATGAGATAAATATAAATATATTTTTATTCAAAATAAACAACTATTAAGACTTTAGTTTACAGATTTGTCACATATGCTAAATTAATCAAGAAACAATTGGACACAAAGTCGTGTCCTAGTACTGAGTCTCTTACAGTCTATGCTCTTGGTTAAGTGTGGTATAAACTATATATTTGAAATGGCAACCGTGCTTGCTAATGACTTGAGGTCATGGTGGGGTGTCAAGTGCAGACACCCCATCGCGAATAACCCAGTAAACTAAATGATGCTAAAATAGTGTCACCTCCACACTCTCAGCCCTCTCTCGCCTCTCCCCCCTCTCCCGCCTCTATTGCCTGCGAACCTGGTTTGTGACTTTCACTTTTGCTATGTCAAGTCTAAAGCCAAACAATGGACCGCATCGTTTGCTCGTTTATTTGCTAACAAGTCTAAAATGAAATTAATTATAGTTACGCACAGTTGCCATGACCCACAGGGAAGCAAGCCAAGGGCCGCAATGGCCGGGGAAAAGAGCAGCCATTGTGTGTGTGTGTGAGAGAGAGAGAGAGGAGGTAGGTATTGCTTTTGTTTTTGCCCGCATGCTTTGGCTGCTTGTCCATCTGATAAATGGCAGGCGGTGGAGCAACTGCGTCGGCAAGTCAACTATCGCACACGGTTTTTTTTTGGTTTTTCTCTCCCTCCCTCTCTCTCTGTACTTCTGTCGTTTTTTGGTTAGATGTCGGATGGAGAAACAGCTTGTTTGTTGTTAATGCCCTGTAACCATAAAGTCAATAGGGTACGCTTATGTTTATACTGTATTAAATTGTTCCCTCTTTGTTTGCACACTTCGATCGCAGCTTCCCTCAGCACATTTTTCACATGCTATTTTGTTTTTCATTTCATTTTCCAATAACAAACTCATTTTTTATTAAAGCTAATCTAGTTATGTATTATTCAATTGTGTTATACAATTACTCCACACTCTATAAACTATTTAATTCATGCTTTCCCCACAATCTGTTGCTTTATTTATTATTATTTTTGTTTTTTTTTTGTGGCTAGTAACATAATATGCTCATTTAAAACTTTAAGTAAAGCCATCCCACTCAATAAGTTTGTATAAAGCTTCTGGGTAAGATAGATTAAAAATGTTATTGGTTACACATTTATTATACCCTACCATTTTTTTTTGAAGACAGTCTTACTACATTAAGTATACTGTTAATATTATAAGAAACATGGCTGTTTATTTAGATATTATTTTTTTTGCACTAAGATATCCTATGTATTGTTTCAAAATTTATTATAGTTGGCTTGAAAAAAATTGTAAGCTGTGTATTCAAATTTATACAGAGTATAATTTAATCTGTTGACTCTGGGGAAATCATATTCCATTAGTACTGCAAATTTCAATGGCAACTTTGCATTTTTTTTCAGCAAATTACATATGTACATTTCAACAGGGTATGTGCTAGTGCTGCAACATTGTAGCTATTATTATTATTTTTTTTAAGAATATTTTTATTTATTATTACTACACTTAACATAGCATAGGGTACTTGCTAGTTGGATAGCTTATATTCTTCAGTTTTGTTTGTATGCCAGAAATATAGATCAACTCAGCTGGCTGGCAGGATGGATTCTTGTTTGGTTGCTTCTTTGGCATATTTGTAATCACGCCCTGGCATCTGATGTCTGTCTTTCTGTCGGCGGCCCTGAACTTTTAATTAATGCATGCAAGTGCGTGAACACCGAGCACATCGAAGGGCTGAAAAATGGTTGTAGCTTAAGCTTTTGGCCAACATTTCTGGCGGAATGTGCCAAAAAGGCTGGTGGAGAAAACTTCTCGGGTTGCCGCTTGTAAAACGCGGCATCATTTTAAAGTCTCGTGTTGCGCGAGTATTTCATGGTTGATGCTACACGTTGCACCCCTTTTCCTTGGGTTTCAGCCCAAAAACCCAAGCACACATTCCCCTCTCTGGCAGCTTGTTTACTTTTTATATCAAAAACTTTTACGAGCTACAAAATATGCTGAGGCTGAGCTGAGCGCCAAAAAACAAACAAATGTGCCGAGAGTGGAGGCAGCAAAATAAATACAAATAAAATTGATAGCATGTTCTTAGAGGGTCTTTTGTTCCCCATCGTTTTTGGCTGCTTGGCTGCCCTTGAAATCGGGCTCGGATTCGGTTCCTGGTACTCTTTGTTATTTTTCGACCCTCTCCCACAAAAATGGTCACCTCTAATGACAATTGGTTTAGGTCGGTCTCGCAATTATCGCATCGAAATGGTGATTACACTGTCTAACAAAATTATATCTGTTCGAGGCATGACTTCCACTTTATAAGACTCAATGACTTGAGCTAACCACACGTCATGCTATATAATTTAACTCAATTTAATGACAGAGCTGAACAGCAAATATAAGCACTTGAAATATTCAGTTGAACTGATTTGATTCATAAAATTCGATTGAATTTTATTTTATTATTTGTACATTTTATATACTCATTTCATTTGCTAAAGAGCAAATTACTAGGTTTTTAAATGAAGTATATTGAACTGATTCATGAATCAAATTCGATTGAAACAAGTATTTACATTAATTTTAGCCATGTTATTTTTAATTTTCAAGAACTTTAACCCGAAAAGCTTAAGTAATAATAAGTTTCGGTGCAAATTTTCAAAAATTATTTATTTTTATTCTGTATATTATTTTTTTTTATTAAGAAATAATATTAACAAATAATGTAAGTTTGATAATAGGTGGACTTCTTAATGCGTTCAACATTCAATTTTAATTGATTTCACTAAAAAAAATGTTTCCCTTTGGGTTTCGATTTTAAAGCCTATATTGCAACCGCAATTTGTTTCGGTTTGATTCCGTAAATTTAATTCGTTCTTTCCATGTATATAAATAGTATACCTTATTTGTTTACCTACTCAAATATTGACCTCTAGAAAGTGTTCCAAGTGTATCCTGTACAGTCAACTTATCATAGTCTAACGTGTTTCCTTCTTTGCATCTGCCAGAACAATGTCAGCTAAGGTTTATAAGCGGCAAACCCTTCGCTGAGCTGTATGACCATAAAAGTATCTTACGTTTTTGCAATCTAATGGCGTTTTAAGAGAGTTCAGCATCAGATGAATGATATGCAAAAGGAGACCAGCCACGCCCAAAGCTAAGTTAAGAGACGAACGACAGAGACGGGGGAGGAGGAATGGAAATTCAAGGTACAAAAGGACGTCGCGTGCCTATGCGTCGTTTTTCCACCTGCTTTATGGTTCATAAAGTTTTTCAACCTGCGCACAAGCGCCATCTGTTGTCTGAGTTATTTATACATGTATTTTTTGTTTTGGTGATTTACGTTGAATAAAAACCAAAAACGGATTTGCTTCTCTCTTTTCATTTTATTTATTTTTTTTTATTATTATGATTATTATTTTGAATGTTTCATTCGCAAGTCGCGATTTTGTCTGGATTTGCTCTATTTGTTTGTGTGTTAGTGCGAATATATATATATGTGTGTGTGTGTGTGTGTGAGTGTGTGTGACATATGGCACACACTTGAGCGTAGTCATCATCTTGATCATTATCACCATCATGATGATCATGATGTCTGACGAGTTGTTAATGATAAACAAAATGATGATAAAGACGGCTCTCTGCTTCTTGATGAAAAACGCTTTAGGCCAAGAAAGTTGTTAACATAAAATGGCTCACTGCACACACACACACACACACGCACACACATATGATATGCGTGTGTGTGTGTATGCTTAGCAGCTTTTGCTCTGATTTCATTTTTTTTATTTTTGCTTTCATTATTGAAATGTTTTGCATTGCCCACTTCGTTTTTTTTTTTTTGGTTGGTATATGCCTGAGGGACCCTCAGGGTTTGCTGCCTGGCAACTGCTGAGAATTTATGAGTCTCACTGTATTCCTCTGCCCCCTCTCCGTGTACTTTTCATTCTCTGGTTTTGGCATTCACCTTTTTACCGTTAATAGCGCGCATCTGTCATTGCAATCGCTTTTCGGGCACATCAATTTCAGGCATCAACGCATTTGATGCCCTTTTATTTATAGTCACAACTTGCCAAACTACGGGTAAATAAAGGCCAACAACAACACAATTATTTAACGACATTTTAAATTTGAGGACGAGACTAACTTGAATAAACAAAAAATACCAACAACAAATTCACAACACAATACCTGATTTACTGCCAATATCTTTAACAGCAAAATGTGAATGAAATATCAACAGTTAAGTGTCTCTAAAAATGTCTGAAAGTTAGTCATTAATAAATGTATCTTTAATTTATTTCATTGACAATTCTGCATTAAACTAAATCAAATAATTTATTTACTTTATTTTTTGTGCATTTATGTTATTCACATTTTAAAGTATCACTCAACCAAATTCTTGGTATTTGTAAGCTAATAAATAAATAAATTAATACAATAAATATTAACTTACAAATACCAAAAATTTGGCAAGTAAAACGAGTTATTATCACTTGTAAGTTGCTTGACCTTGAAAGATTTCTTATATTTCAAAAACTTGGTAAATAAGATCAATGAAACGAGCAAATAAGTCGACATATACAAAAAACTACAAACAAGCTTTTAAGTAACTTTGAAAGCTCCTTAAACAAAAATAAGGATTTCATCAAAAGTATATTAAAAAATTAATAGGAAATATTTTTTTACACGATAACTGTTAGTTGAGCATATACATAGAAACTTAGTTCATGTCTTGCTTGGTTTTTTTTTTTTTTTTTTTTGGTTGGGTTGTGAATTTGTGGCAAACTTTTCATGTTTTTGAGCTTGTGCCAGCCGCAAGCCATAGCCATGGATGATGATGAAAGCTGAGTCGAGACTCGAGTTGAGTTTTGGTTAGGGGGAGAGTTTTAGTAGGGGAAGTTGTGGAGAGCTTACAGCCCGGGGCATGTATGGCGTGGGAGCAATGTAAACAAGCTACACGTCCCTCTCATCAGAACACACACACACACACCCACCCACACAGACACAGACACACACAGATAAAGGCAGATGTAGAGAGTGAAGAGATACGAGTACTGAGATTCTTCTTGGCCAGTTTTGCAGCTAGGCTTCGTCCATCATTATGCGTTGCAGGCTCCTTTTTTTATTCATACACATACTTATATTTTGAACAAGTTCAAGTTGCCAAAAGTTTTGCACTTTCAAGTGAAATTTTTACCTAAAGTGATGCTGCGTCAGAGGTCGGTACCAAATATACTAAATCGCAAATCATTGGAAAACAACCCTCAAAACAGTTGGAGCACTTCTTCCTAATACAATATTCAATTTGTTACAAAATTAATCTTTTCTTTTTGTACAAAATATGTAGTTTTGGCAACTTTATCTCAAACTGTCTTGTGGAGTAATATATTAATCCAGTACATCAATGAATTCATCCTTGCAATAGATTTAAATGAGAAAGGTATCATGTTTGTGTATTCTTATACATCGTAAGGCTTTAAAGGGGATTTTGGTAAGTCACGAAGGATGATGATTTCAAAGTGTGCAAATCCTAAAAGCGATATTCCTTTTCCTCTTTGTTTATTGTTAAATCGCTTCAAATAGACTCAAAATGTTTGCCCATGTCAGTGAGAATGTGCAACGGCGTAAAGCATTTCCCGAAATTCGGTCTTCATCTTTCATTTTCTCTTTCTCACTCTCTCTCTTCCTTCACTTTTTTTGGCTAAGCCGACAGCCAATGGCTACGTTTTTGTCATCTCAATTAGCCAAACTTCTCGCCTGCCTGCACGATGTGTGACTTATCTAAAAGTTTAGCCCTTAACTAAGCCTTAATTTCATTTTATTAATTGTCAAGGTGAAATCGGTGATAAAAGAAATGTTCTAAGATCAAGATTTTGGTCTCAAAACTAAGAATTTTGGCTTAAAAAATGCGTCGAGAACATAAAATTCTTGAATTAAGAAAACACATCTTGGTTTTAATATCATTTCAAATAAGACCAAGTTCTTGTTTTAAGAATAAATGTTCTTACATATTTATACTTTCCTAACATATTACGATTTCTATTCTTGTATTAAGAACTTTGATTTTTTTAGATTTAAATTCTTAGTATTAGTAATATGGTCTTTAAATGTTCTTAATTTAAGAACAATATATTTAAGATGAATTTTCTTGATTTTAGAAGTTGTTCTTTTTTGTCAGTGTAGATGGATTTTTATATCATCCTAACTATATATTAATTGCATTTTAGAGTTTGTCTTTTTATAGATCTCTCTCCCATTATTTCGTCTTTTTTATACATTTAAAGTTTCATCTAAGAAAAATTTTACACAATCAATTTACGATAAAAAGAGAGAAATGACAGAATAGTTAAAGCCAAAACTAACTTAGTAAAATGTATAGTTTTGTATACATAAGAAATAACTATCGATTGATGGACTATTTTATCATTCTTACTATACTTTATCGAATGTTTCTTAGTTAAGGCCCTAAAAGCATATGGAAGACGGGCAATAATTGTAGCAATGGGCCGTTGGCTTTAATGGTTTACCACCCGCCTGTTGGCCATATGTTGACCGTTAGGGCCAAAAGCAATGCCAACTCTCTAAGCTTGTGTGCCGAGGGAGGTAATGGGCGTGGCAATGTTTGATATGCCGAAGCCGTTCAACTACGAGCAACAACTGCAAATGCCTCTTTGATGTTTCACGTCAAGGTTCATTTGCCAGCTACCTGACAATAAAAAGTTTGTGCCCCTGCCCCCTCTTTAATCTCCCATCACCACTCGATTGTCTCGTCCTTCTCCAGGACATCAACTGGCATCTGTCGGCTTGTTTATGCATATTTTGTTCCCTCATCTTGCCTTTATTTTCTCAATTTTATTATATGTTTGATTTTTTGGTACTATATCTACTGCAGCCACTGTAGTTGTCAGATCAAACAATTGGCGAGTGTGAAAGGCGTGTCTTTGTGGGCGTGGCAGTGGCCAGTTTGCCCAGCTTTTTGATGGCTGCCAGGCATAATTTATGCCAACCCAAAAGAATGATGGGCATCCAATGGATTAGGCAATGGACGTTGACGTTGGCTCTGACAGGAAATACAAAGCGGAAATTTGTTTAAGCAAAATGTCGAAAATTGTTGGAAAGGAAAATGTGTCAGTCAAAGTGACGAAAAGCCAAGCATGCCTTGCAGATACCCTAGGCTTGAAATTCAATGTATGATTAAATTGGTGAAGAGTGGCAAGTTGATAATGTGTAACTTATAGCCTGTTTCCACGACAGCACATTTAGCACATTCGACTCCATTTTCATCATTCGGGCCGAATGTGGACTTGATTTCAGTACAAAATCCGAATGATCATTTTGTCTCATTCATAATGAATGTTATGTTCAGTATTTTTATTATCGAACATGCGATGTTTATCGATAAAATCGTGAAAAAAGGAATTAACACTTTAACCAGCTATTTTGTTCAATAAATATAAGTTAGCATAAAATTGTACTTTTTTTCAGTTTTTTATAATTTTTGCACAGATATCGAACTGCTGATTTATTTCGGGTGAGTGGAAAATGTTTTAACAGAGTCACATCTGACACATTCAAATGTGAGCAAATGTGGCAAATGTGAGTGGTCGTGGAAATAGCCTATTGTTTAAAGGTGCGTAACAAAAATTAATTTTCGTGATTTTCAAAGCATTGCAACCAAATTAAATTGAATCAGTTTTTCTTGGGAAATATTTACTTAATGCTATGTGAACTTCCTTTTTTGAGTTTTATTCTATTAAAATCCAAGTTGACAATTTTGAATTCTCCAGCCTTATCGCTTGAGTTCATGCCAATATGAGATGGATTACAGGGTATTAAACATATTAGCAACAATTAGTTTGTCAAACTGTCAAAAGAGTTAAGTAAAGTAAAGCCAATAAGCGCAACAGGCGAATTCCCACGGGAAACCAATCCAAATGTGAATGCCGCAAAGCGCAAAAGAACTTAAAAGAATTGCACAACTATTAAGTAAGTTCTTTTGTATGTATGTGCGAGAGTTTGTTTGTATGGTTGTGTGTGCACACATAGAAGTCAATTCGCAGGCAAACTGGGCTAGGGTTACAGGGTGGGGGGTGGTAGGGGTAACATAGAAGTAGATCCCAAGCGGAAACCGGATATGCCAGGCGAGAGCACTTGGCAATTCACAAAAAATAGGTTAAACTTGTTGCAATAACTTTTAGAAAGACCCAACAGGACATAAAACACACACACACACACACCTCAACATCCACACACACACACACACACACACATGTTTTATTAACAGCGATAAATGTTATTAACTTGGCCGAGTTTGTTGGCCAAAAACTTTTGTAATTGAACGCCAGGCGTCTCGAAAATTAACTGTACAAAAGCCAGTTGTGAATTGGCCTGTAACGATTTATATGGCACTCGACTGGCTTGAATGTTGTCGTTTTTGTTTTTGCTGTTGTTGTTGTTGTTGCTGTCGTTGCCAACCATTAAACGTCATCTAATATGGCCGAAACTTGAGCAAAATGGCCGTCAGTTCATAACATTTCCCATTTGACTGCCAGCGGCAACACTTTGAATTAACAAAAATATAATTTTAAAGCGCCTTGAAAATCAATTCAGAGATGTTTTCAAAATAAACTTTCATGGCCAATCTCTGTTGGAATTGCCTCAGGGCGGATTTGTGGTTGTGTTTTAGAAAGTTCTCTTTAGTTGCACTTCAAGTTTTGAGCTTGTCATTTAATAATAAATGTAATTTTGTTATATAACCGGTTCATAACCGTTTCGTAATGTATTGAATTTTCTTCTTCTGAGGTCGGACTTTGTAAAACCGTCTTATAACCGTTTCAAGAATTTTTCACTTTATTTTAATTTTCAATTTGAAATTAAAGTATTTGAGTTTGGATTAGAAAATTATCATATTAAATAAAATTATGGAATATAATTATGGAATAATTCAATATAGCTCAAAATCATTTATCTAACACTGCTCAAACTTTTGAATCAGTCCTTACTGAGCAACAGTTGATTATGATGTCAGAATTGGTATCAGAATGCGAGAGGTCAGGTTCCCTTAGTATATTTTCAGCTTTTGCATACACAACAACAGAACACTATAAAAAAAATTTTCATAAAATTTGGAAAGAAAAAAAAACCTTTAAATATTCATAAGATTAAAAAAATAATTAATAATCAAAAAAAAAAGAAACGAAAATAAATGAACATCTAATAAGAATGCTGGAAGGAATAAACAAAATCATAACAAATAAAGCACTTTAAAGAAACAAGAGAAAGGAGGAGAAGAACAGCGAGAGGAACAATGCAGAGAGAGACACAATTTGATTGGATGCAAAACAACTGTGATTGCAATCGACGTGGATGCGGAAAAAATGTGGATCCCATTCTAATCCATGTGATGAACGAATCGCGACGGTTGCGTGTCATTGACGAACTGTGCACGGAACTGGAGAGGGATTTGCTGGGCGTGGACATCAAATGGGTGCTCTTTGTAATGGCCATCCAAAGTTATCGCTATGGGGAGTTGTTAGTCCCTTATCCGACAGCATATAGCATCAATTCGCTGAGTTTCATCAGTGGCACGATGCCAGAGCTGAGTGTCTTTCAGCGTCGTCTGTTGCACAATCTGATACCGCCGAAGCAGGCCGAGTTGCTGCATTGGTTGCTCATCGACAGTGGCATGCCACAATTGCGGCAACTGCATCGCAATGAGCAACTGCTGCTGTGGCGTCAATTGCAACTGAAGTCACAGCCACGGCCGCACATTGTGTTTCGTGTGGATCGAAAGGAGCGAAGGGAGAGCGATCGTCTGCCACTTGATGTGGCAAGCTGTCTGTACTACAGCGGCGATATGGAGGAACTGTACTCAATGATTGCCACAACGAATCGAGATGTGAACTCCTCAAATTTGGAGTTCTATGATGATCTGGAGAAGGCATGTGGCATGGCTGAATGGTGTCCCGGCTGGGGATATTCTCTATGTGGCACGCTGCTGCGTTGTGTTGCCATTTGTCAACGTCAATGTCAGCAGCAGCAGCAGCAGCAGCAGACGCCACACGAGTTGCAAGTGCGTTATCTGCTCGTCTACAGCATGAACTACACTCAGAAGATGCAACGCATTCGACGACGCCAATGGAACAAGATACATCAGAGGCAGCAACAACAGCCACAGAAACAACAACCACCACAACAACAACAACAACAACAGCAGCAACAACCACAACAACAACCACCACAACATCAGTTGCTGCCTCAACAGTTAAAGAAAGAAGAGATGCAACCGAATCAGCAGCCGGTCAAGAGTCCAATCTTAGCCTGGCTAAGACGAAAGTGTAACCTTTACTTGGTCCTAGGCATTTTCTCCTTGGCCTCATTGTCGCTGCTGGCCAAGAATCTGCGGCAACTGAAAACTGCTTGGCTAACCAAACAGCTGTTAACACAACTGAAACTATTGTAATTATATTGATGCCTTTATCATTGTTAAACAAAAGTCAACGAACAAAACTAAAACAAGACTTCTTTTTATATTTTAATTTCAGAGTTCACAATTGTTGTTGCACTTTTAAATCACAGACACTTTACATACAGAGCCAAATGTCTTTCTAAATTTTATTTACTGCTGTCAATGCTCAAGCAAGAAACTTTCTTTGATTTATTTCTCACATAGACATAGGTAAAATAAACTTTAAATGTATTTTTTTTGTTTTATAATCTAAGCAAAAATATCAATTATTTATAAATAAACACAAGAGCAGCAGAAATTTCCATTATTAACGTATTTTGTTTTACACTCTTTACAAGCATTTTCTTTGTGAGCTTGTACAAAAGTGTTATTTTGAGTTGTTACTTCTCAAGCACTTTTGTAGTTTTGCTGAACACAAAACCAAAATCAGATAAAACAAGCGCATCAATAAACAAAAGTGTTTGTTGAAGTGAATATCCGACACCGAAAATTTAAACTGAGATTTCTTAATAAAATTCACCAGTCAGGTGAAAAATTTTATAATAATTGATAATATCATTTTATTCAACCTGACCAATATTAATTAACACCGGACTCCGTTGGTCAATAAATTGATTTATACTCGTTACTTAAAATATAAGTAAAAGGGTATGTTGTGTTCGTTGGAATGTATGTAACAGTTAGAAGCAGACATCTCCGACCCTATAAAGTATAAATATTCTTGATCAGCATCAATAGCGCAGTCGGTATAGCCATGTCCGTCTGTCCGTCTGTCTGTCCGTCTGTCCGTGTGAGCGCCTAGATCTCAGAGACTATAAGAGATAGAAATACCAAACTTTCACCCACAGACTCCAAATGCGTTAGAGCAGGTCAAGTTTGTTTTAAATTTTGACACAAGTCGCCACACCCACAATTTTTAAGATAATACAGTTTTTATGGAATTAACGTAATTTTTCTATATTATCTTTAATATCACTTAACCGCAGCATGATCGGACAAGTAGAATGGGAGTTATAGCTAACCAAAATTATTAATAAAGGTTTTATTTCAATACAATCGCCTTAAAGTATGCAGTAGTTTTTATTAGGTATTAATAAAATATAATATTACTTTTATATATATTGAAATAAGTGACGGGTATCATTTGGTCGAGATCGCTACTATACCCTTTCCCACTTGATTTTTTTTTTTAGCAAATGAAATACAAATTTTGTGTTGTTATTCGATGCTACTATTTATGGGAAGATAAACTTAATTTTCTTGTTGTACAGCTTAAAACTATGTTTTAAATTTTTTGTTAGCCAATATACGTGGCCTTACGTAACGAAGCAACACTGCACCACCATCAACACCAACAACACCACCACCAACACCACTCGTATAGCTTTTGGCCTTTCCCTGTGTAGGCATTTCAAAGCACATTGCACGCTTCGAATCGTTGAGGCGTGAATGAGCATTTAAGTGTTTTCCCATGTTGTTACCCAGTTTCAAGCACTTTGTTTTTCGGTATACACTCTCCGTCTCCGTTTCTATCTATCTCTCTCTGTCCCTATCTGTTTGAGTGTGTTTGGGGAAAGTTAATGCTGAGCGAATGCGATCGATTTGCAGCTTGTTGAAGTTCAAACTAATCTGAACATTGCCCTATTTAGAACTTCAAAAAGGTTTTTGAAATTTCGGTTGAATGCTTGCAAATATGGTTTGCAGAATTGATAAAGTATCTCACTTAAAATGTCGGTAACATTGTTGCAAAACTGTAAAACTTGACAAGACGTGAAGATATCCTGTATTACTTGATGATGGTAGGGACAAAAATAATCTGGGTTGGTAAGAGTTATTCATATCAAACTTTGTTCTTCTTGTGTTGCTCGACTTAAGATACTCTGTAATCAATATTTTTAATATTACTTTAAATTTAAACTTAAGATAATTGCTTCGGACCCCATATACTTTACTAATATTGTCAAATTTCGACTATTAAATACTCTATTATGAATATGAAGGTAATAATACTCGGCGTTATGTAGTACAAATAATTAAGAAACTATGGCTTCTATAAATGTCATAAATTTGTTCTAGCTGACACTGCTGATCTAAAGCATATCCTGTAATCAGCTTGAAGGCTACAAAATCGGAACTTTATATTATTGAGTGAGGTCACATTACATATTTATACGCATTTTAGTTTTATCGAATGTTACTTCCCTTCGCTAGCAAAACTTCCAGGGTATATGTGCTTTTTATTTCTGTTTGATTAACTTCCATTTGGCCCGTGGGCAACTCATGCCAAATGCATGCATTGAAGCTGTTAGCTGATCCAAATGGGCCTTCAAGCTGTGTTATTACATTTACCACACGCCCCACGAATTTTCCATTGGCCATTGGCCGCAGATGGGTTTATTAGCCAAAAGAAGAAAAGAAGACTGTGTTTGAATTCGGCTTGTGGCGGTTAAACAACTGACTAAACAAACAGAAAATCATTGACGTTGCTTTCTGGAAATTCGGAAATGTGCAAAAAGGCGCCAACAAAATGTTCCTCAAGAAATCTGATATCCTGGGAGCTGGGAGCTCAACTGTTCGACTATGCGTGTTTGTGTTTAATATGCAAAAGCCAGTCGTGTATACAAATAATGTACACGTTAATAAACACGCATAGATCATTGCCAAGAGGAGGGTGGTAAGTAAACAGCGAGTCTGTAACCAAAGTGTAACAAATCTTTTGTGTATCTCTGTGTGTGTGTGTGTGTGTGTATTGTGGGCGGAGAAGCACAACACAGTTTAACGTGTCGTATGCGCAATATCTTACAAGTTCTATAGTGATAGCTGTAACCCAAAACATATACACTAACGATCATAATAATAGGTACACGAACGTTATTTATTTTTAAACTGAAATAATTTCAGTTTAACTAAAAATAAAAATATCAATGCAGAAATATTTTTTATTTAAATGATTACGCTTAATAAAGTTTAAAGTGAAAAATCCTTATTCAATCTGAATAAACATTTTTTTTATTTCTAATAAGTACATGAATAGAATATGTGTTCCACAATCTTAAGTTATTTCAAAGACTTTAACATTATTTAATCAAATTATTCTTTCTTTCGATTTGAAATGTCTATACTAGTGTACTTATTATTTTGACCTTAAGTATACAAGTCCTTGTGTGAGTTTCTGTATCTTTGTATATGTATATGTATCTTGATCTGCTTTGTTTGCCAAAATGCATTCATAGTCGATTGCCTTTCATTTAATTTCAAATTACACACCACAAAATCTTTTAAACTGATTACAAAATGTTTGATGAAGTTAATCAATTGTTAATTTTACAGCTTTGGGCTAGAAGGTGTAATGGCAAGTATTGAATGAAATCTCAAGGACTTGTTACATTTACTTGCAGTAAAATACAATTTTAATACGAATAAGATTATTTTAGCTAGCTAATTGTATCTAGATTAGTAAGGCTACATTGCTCTTCAAAATATAGAATTTAATTTGATATACGAAATTGTATAAATTGAAATAATTTTTAGATTTTTGTTGTATAAAGATTTATAAGAAACATATTTAAAAGATTGCTCATGTAGAAAAACTTCCTGAGGCTGAATAACTTGAAGAGTATATTGTTTGCTTAAAATATGTAAATATATTGGAATATGAATAAGGATAAACACTTTCAGTTTAAGCCTTGGCAAGGGCATATTTAAAGTCGAGCAACTCGTTCTTCTTTTTATTTTCTCACAACTTGGCAGCTGCGGCTTTACATATATTTTCTGTTGAGGAAAAGATTTTTCCCAGCGTTTGCAAATTTATTTATTTATTTATTTTGCTTTTTTTTCGCTTTTTACATATTTTTTTTTTTTTTTTTGGCGCAGTGAAGATTTATGCAAATACTCGCAAGTCTATTAAATTTGCATATTTATCAATTTGTTTTGCGTGTTTTTTGCCGGCTCGTTTGTTGTTTATGTTGTTTGCCTTTGCCAGCATATTTTAATTATTTCACAGAGCCATTGCCCTAAGTTATTTAAACTTGATTTGCATAGCCAACTCAACACAACACTAGGCAACACAAGACATTGAAATTGTGAAACTGCGAAATGGAGAAAACGAAAAACTGAGCTCTTGACAAAGAGCTGAAGCTTCATTGAGTCTTAGAGTGTAACAATTTTGTGGCAACATTACGACGTAGTCTAATTAATAAAGATGCAATCCAATTAGGGTCTGCCATGGCTCAGATACATCAAAGGCGCACCCATACCTTAATCCGTATCCCCAATTCCATTGCCAATCCCCAATGCGAATCCTCTTCCCAGGAAGGCGATCAAATATTAAATAGACATTGCCCCAATATTCCCAGCCTCCCCTCCAACAATTAGCACACAAAACTACACCATTTGCTAAGCCCCCAACCATTCTCTCGTGCAAAGGCAATTATCATTATGATAATTAAAATGTATGAGTCTGGTTAACTGTAATGAGACTCCAAGTTGAAGACTTGGACCGAATACCTGCTGCGAAATCATCAAGACACTTTGCAAGCTGCAGGCCATTTCCTTGACATTTTCATATATCCAAAGACTCTTGTTTGTACCTCAAACAGACTGCTACATAAATCTCTTGATGTTCTGGCAACAGCTTTTACTCAGAGCTGTGATGAGTCTCTTTTGTACCTGCTGTTGTTGTTGCTGGACATGATTAATAACTACTTTAGTTGGATGAGCAGCTTAGCTAAGTAGCTCACAAAATATCCTTAATGAATCTTCCAATCTCTCCTTCATTCTCTTACTGTATTTCCTAATTCATTTAATGGCCTTACTTTGCTACATTTTGTAGTCAAAATGGTGCGACTTAAGATTAAGATAAAAGAACTTTCCAAATATATTACTAGGAGAGTTTAGAACGTGGATTAATGTGCAGTTGATATGACTTCATCTCTCTGTAATTCTGTGGTGATATATATTCTATAATTGATACGAGTAAGATATAGTTCCGAGACCTAATCGAACTCATAAATTGTTAGAGCTAGAGCAAGGAAAATCGGTATACGGATTCATTTCTAGAAAATATTCAAGAATTTAGATAATGCTTTCCAGGCTTTACGATTATTTTGATAGATGAATTTTGATAGATATCTTGGTTAATTCTCTTTAATATAGATGATAAGAATATATACGAATAACCCAATAAAACCCAAGAGAGATTGTGAGAGCTAGAGCAAACATAATTTATGTGGAATCTCTGACTACAATAAAATTAATAATAAATTAACAACAAATTTAATAAAAAGATTCTCAATAAATTTACCATGTGGTTTATTTTTTCAATTAAAGGCATACTTCATAATGAAGTTCTCAAATTATTACGATATTGTAGAGAAGACAACTATTCAATTTAGGGCCGTCAATGGAAGAGGGAGAGAGTTACATGTCATAAATGTGCTTTATGTTGAAGCTCATTCGATTATGGTGCACACTGTGCGAAATGCTTGGCATATGTTCGTATAATGCCATTGTAATCTTTTGGTTTCGAAAGCTGTCCGTGTTGGAAAGTGCTAAAGAAATCTGCATTTAAGTAGCTTACAACATTGTATTTGCTTTTTGCATTTTGCTTCGATGATTTTATGCTTGTCTTTATTTTTTTATTTGTTTTCTTCAACTTTTAACTGTTTCCAGCCAAATCGAATGTCTGTCTGTCCCACTGTATGCATGAATGTATGTATGTATGAGTGTGTATCTGTGTGTGTTTACAATGCGTGCAATTTAAGCGCTCGTAAAATAGCAACAAAAAACATCATTTTACTGTCCTTCGTGCTTTGTTGTCCTCTTTCACAATGCTCTTCCCTCTCTACAACGCTGAGGGGGGCATTTTCTTTTACAGTTACAGTAGCTGCAGGGTCGTATTCACGGGGGGAGGGGGTTTTGACGTCGCTTATCAACATCTGCCCAGCATACGAATGTGTCTCGCAACGAAAACTGAAAGTTCTGCATTTTACGCGAACTGTAATTGTTGCCGACCTACCTCCTACCTCCTACCTCCTACCTCCGTTTTCCTGCTGCCACACCCCCTTGTCTTGCCCACCTTGACACGTCTATGCTGTAGGCACTTGCCTGCTGTCCGGTTATAGTTGAAGTTGCTATAGTCATCCATTAAAATGGATTCATATGCGTTCGTATTGCTCACATTGTTTGCCAGCTGACATTTCTCAGTTCTCTTTTTCTCACTCGCTCTCTTTCACACGCCATTGCTGTCTCACTCGAGCTGCCATTTTCTGAGGACTCACACACAAATTTTTTGGCTGCTGCAGCTAGAGATGCAAATCGGTAAAACAGGATACGTTTTGATAACAGAAATAATATTATATGTTTATCAGGAATATCGCATTAAATAACGAAAAAATCGGTATTAATCATTTTGTTATTTATGCAGCCAATAAACCAAATTAATTAATACATTTACATTTCAACTAATATATACGATGAAAATTAAATAAAAATTAATTTGAAACGTTGAAAAAAGACACAATAAAGTTAAAATTCATTTAATACAATTATATACTGAAAGGATACTCTTGAAACCAAAATATTTTTCAAATGTAGAGAAAAAGTTGTGAAAATAATTTAAGAGATGAAAATACCTCTCGATGTATCGTATTAAAAATCGATGTATCTCATTTTAAGAGCTTGAGCTGGCTAAAAATCAAATTGAATGATTGGAAACATAATTTTGTTATCAGGTCTGTAATTTCTTAAATTGCATTTAAGTTAAGTACTTCAAAATTGTATTTTTCCACTTTATCAGACTTAAATTCATCAACCCAAAAAAATTCAATATGCATCATGTTTCTGAAAGGAAATAAGCAAAGGTCAAAGATTTTCACTTCCGATAAATCTAGCTGAAAGTGAAAATCAGATCTGGCCTGTTATCATTAAATATCAAATTGTTTTTTAAATATCGTAAAATATCGTCATGGATTCTCATCTCTGGCAGCTGCTGTGCGTCCACTTGAATGGAACTTGGGCCCGGCTAACGGGCCAACGTACACTTGAATGCCACTTCAGGCCAGAATCACAGTCTCGCCTCCCTCCCCTCAGTTGGCTGGTCATCAACAACGAGCACTTGCCATTGCCCTACCTCTCTCTTTCAATCTCCCTCACACTCTCTCCTTCTCTCTCTCTTTCTCTGTCTCTCTCTCTGAGAATGCCTCTAATGAAAAGTCGTTTAATATTCAAAACGGAAATTTACGGAACAAGTTGCAAGTGCGACAGTTGCCGGCACTGTGGAACTTTTTTTTTGTTGAGGGGGAAAAACTATGTAAGCAATTTCGTAGCTCTCTCTCTCTCTCTTCTATACTCTACTACTATACTCTACTATATCTCGGATGAGTTTCACATCTCACTTCTGCTCTTAGCAAACAGCGTGCATTTTTTTCTTTGCTGCTGTGTTCGATTCTCCCTCCATTTTGGAAGTTCCTGTCAAAGTCAGACACAAAATTCACTTGAGTTTCACAGAAACCAAGTTTCTAGAGCTTCTCAGAATGTTGGCTTGTTTATGGGTTTGCATATTTTGGCAATTCCCATAGCACAGCTTGGTTTGCTTGAAGTCCTTCAATTATGTTTGTTTGGTTTTGTTTCGGCTTGTGAACCGGTTCATTGTCTGTGTACAAATTGATTCAGGCTGTTGAAAATCAAGATTGAGTAAAATCGAATACACAATTGGTTACTTATCTTGCTTGCTCTATCTGTCATTCTGTCAGCTTTCTCTGCATCTCTTTAATTTCTAATTTCTGTTTCCCTGTCGCATAAAGCTTCCTTTAAAAAAAGTGAAGGTATTTCTTCATTTCGCTTTGTCCATCATTCGTAAACGTTTTCCCTTGAAAGCGCTCCATTTAACTGGATTTCAATCAACTTTAATCTTCAGCAATTTCTTTATTTCACAATTCGAGCCAAGAAAGTGGCTTTTATTTTATACTTTCCATTTTTACTTATAGAAAATTCTTAATCTTCTCGCTTAATTGTCTTAATTGCCACAGCATATTTATTTCATTGCTTGCAAATTTTCACAGGACTGCTTGCAGGCTAAATTCAGCATTTGCAGGCGTAATAAATTACTTAATTAATTGCTTTAAAATTTAACACGCACACAAACATAAGCAACAACATCAGCAAATGGTTGAGTGTTGCAACGAACTGCAGCTGAGAGTCGAGCCACAGATTATGCTAATGAATCGTTTAATTCCCTGAATCGAGTTTCTGGGGCGTCTGATAAACGATAAAAGAAAAGCAAACTATAATTAAAAAAAATGTTGCCTACTTTTAAGCACAACGAGTTAAACCAGTTGTTGATCGGCTGAGCAGGATGAGCTCTGACAATGCAATAAATCTTAAGTATTTTATGGGGTAACTTCAATTGTTGCTTGTGTTGAAAAGAATAACTCAACGAAATATGGTAAAAACAACAGAGAAAGAGGCATGCGTAATATGAATGCTAATGCAATAACAACACAACAACGGAAATCAAACGGACATAAAAAACAACAAGCACAAAAAAAAAAAAAACAATAAACAAAAAAAAAAAATTGAGAAACGAAGCGAGCAACAGGAAATGGTGCATGAACCGAATCAGTCGAAAAGGAAGGAAATGCTTAAACGATATGAAAATCCTGTTGGCATTTTCTGCAAATTTCCAGTTATTATTACTTGACGCCATTGCCTGTTATTATTGTTGTCGTTATTGTTCTTGTTGTTGTAGTTTGCAATGGCACATAAAGTTGCGATTATATTAGCTATGTGACAGGGTTGGACACAAAGCAATTTCAGTTAGTAAAAAACTTAATAATTAATTGAAGAGAAAGAAATTATTTAAGAAAAATTAATTGTTTATTGTTCACAAATTTTTGAGCTATCAATTTATATCTTCTTCTAAGTATTTTAAATTATTTTCTAGAATATAAAGGGAGGCATATGTACTATATAAAATAACTCGAATTCAAAGAAAAATGTCTTCAGATTTATCTTATTAATGTTTGTTGTAACCTTTTGTGGCAGTTAGTGAAATCAAAATTCGTTGTTGTCGAATTCATTTAATTTTTGCTCTGGTCTCTGGGCTGAGTTTTGTTGTTGGTGTTTATTCTTCTGTTGTTGTTGTTGTTGTTTATTTTTGCAGCTGTACTAAGGATGATGACAACATCGAGGACGACAGGTTAATGCCTATGCCAACTTAGCCGTTGGCTGTGCCACGTTTTAGCCTCTTTTCTTGTTGTTGCTGTTTTCGTTGGTATTATTTCTTGGCAGTTTTTAATAACGCTCTGACTGGCAACTCGATGCTGCTGTTGCAGCATCAAATTTAATGGCCGCACTCAAATACACACAGACACACACACACACACGCACACACACGTACAGAGTCAGAAGTTGGGCGTGTGTTTAATGTGCTCGACACGGCAGCAATTAATAAACGAGCTACTTGCAACGATGAGGCAGGCTTTTATGTGCCACATTTCGTCATAACGCTTTCACTTTTTATAGTTCGCACATAAAGTTGCTAGATAAATGAAAACAGCGACAGATTGACATTGGCGAGAACAGAGAGAGAGTGATAGGGAGAGAGAGAGAGAGAGAGAGAAACAAGAAGAGGACAAGCGATTTGAAAAAGTTTTAAGTGGCACGCACAAATACTGGAGTGTGCTTCAGAAATGTTTGTGAAATTTCAAAGAAATTCACACCCAACATCATTTTACTTTAACTTTTCACAGTCCGAAAAGAATACTTATACATATACAATTTCTATATCAATTGATAAGTAACTTTTGTTGAGTTCTTAATAAAAAAAAAACAAGGTTCAAAAAGAGTTTTGCATAAACTGAATTTATTTAAAGTAAAATATTGATTTTTACTTACTTCATTGAATGCTTTTTAACCTTAAAGGTTTAAAATTGATGTGAAAATTCTAAACGTTAAATTAAAAGTATAACATTTGTCAGCGCGTCTTAAATTTTAAAATTGCTTTATTTATGGGAATTTTATGTCAATAAATGTTGTTTTAATTACATAATTGTAATGTTTATGACTGCTAATTATTTGAAAAACGTTCGTCCGGAATTTTCCAATTTAGGATGAACGAAAGCGAGGGGGAAAATGGCCAAGTTCTAAGAATTTGTTGGCATTTAATTTTCATTTTACAAGGACTCGAATGTTGATTTGCTATTTTGTCATTTTGCTGGAATGTGTAACGGATCTGACTTCGGCACCCTAGCTAGGATTTGGACCTATGGTATGGTGGGGTAGGAGTAGGGGGAGGGGTAGGTACGTTGCCTTCTCAGCTTTAATGAATGACAGTTTGACATTGTATTTGATCTGGGCTATGGCTTCGTTTTGTATAATTTGTTGCATGTTTAATGAGCGATTTTTTACTAGAATACTGTACTATGTAGGGTGTGCTTTAGACTATATGAAGTGTGGTGACATTTTGAAAAATAATCCTGTTAGCAATAGATACAAAAATTTGGAAAATTCTGTAATAATCTCAGTAATCATATACACTACTAGTCGAGTTTAAGACACTGTTTTTACTATTAAAGGCAACTAGATTCCTTGATAAAGGGTACGCAGCAGTTAAGCTACTTTTCTATCTAAATCCCTTAAAAGAGCCGAAGCTCTATAAGAGCATAAAGAGGGGATGGGTAAAGAAGGCAAACTTTTGGGAACCAGTAACGAAATTTAATATTAATTTTACTCTTTGTACAACTTTTATTTTGTCGATTCACCTTTTGTTTTGCCGACTTTTGACTCTTCTTCAGGCTATTGATATTACTATTGGTCTTTCTCTGGTGCACATTTTCAGACTTATGAACTCCTTGACACTTATTGCCCTGATTCGGACCCGCTTTTTCAGGGTCCTAGATTTCAAGGATTCAGTTGCAAAAGGCCGAACGTTAAAGTTGTTGAAATATTTGAAGCAAACTAAGCACACGAAAGTTACCTATAAATTGTATTTACTTAAGTTTATGTAAGTTTTGTTTGACTTAAGGTACAGCTAACTATGTGATCTTAGTATCTTTAAAAGTGAGAGGTAAGAAATTTAATATATAGTTGTTCAGCTGCAGATATATCTAATAGGATATTTCCACGACCAATCACATTTGCCACATTTGCTCACATTTGAATGTAGCACCATTTTTGGCTTTCCACGACCAAATGTGAGACTGGTAAGACTTTTGCCATTCACGCAAAGCAAATCAGCTTTTCAGTTTCTGTGCAAAAATTATAAAAAGCTGACAATTACAACGTTTCAATATTTATTTTGATATTATAATTGACGCATATTTTATGGCAATTTCATCATAATTTCTTTTATTCACGAGTTTATCAATAAACATCGCGTCTTCGATAAAAAAATACCTAAATTCGACGGGCGAATGTCAAAAAATCTTAGCATTTATTATGAATGAGCCAAAAAGATCATTCGGACTTTGTTCTGAAATGAAGTCAACATTCGGGCCGAATGATGAAAATGGCGTCGAATGTGCCGAATCTGCTGTCGTGGAAATAAGCTATAAAACAAATAAATTTTAAGGACTTAACCCTGTGAATTAGTTGTCAGTTGATATTTAAATATCTGTAAGTTCTCTAATGCTATACAAATTGCTTAAAAATTAATTGTCAACTGTATACCCTGTAATTTGGTTATTTAAACGAGTTTATAAACTATATATGAGCTAGAGAAATGCTGTATATGTATGAGGCACAAAGTACATCAAGATCTCTTTATTATCAATTTGTAGATTTACAGGGTATCTACAAGTTGTGCTAGTTTTGCTTAGTTGACATATTGTTGTGGTTGCTATGCTTTAGCTTTCGTGTTTCGGCTAAAGTAATATTCATATGCAGCTTTTTTCACACACACACACACACACACACACATACACAAACATGTCCAACACACACAAAAACACACACACACACAGCGTATGCTTGTGGTTTATTGCGTTAAACATGTGACATAAGCAAAAGGGAAACATAAGTTTTATGGGACAGTTTCGCGGTTACTTTAATGTTCATTTTCAAAGCAAACTTAAACTATGGCTAGGTCTGACTGTCTTTGTGGCATGCCACGCCCCCATTTCAGATGTTGAGCATTTGCTGGACGTCACTTGGAAATTTAACATTTTGCCGCAACAACGCGCGCCGCACATTTAACGCCACATGTTTCGCCTGTTGCAGTGGCAGAAGCAGAAGCAGAAGCAGAAACAGTGGCAGTTACTTTGGCCAAGAGGAGTAGGTGAGGGGAGGGGAGGGGGATATGTTGGGGCGGTGGCAAGAGGCTAGAGACGGTGGCAGACACTGTGGCGCCACTCGACGTCGACAGCAAACGAGCTAATAAAGTTAGAGGCTGTCAGGCGCGACAGGACGACGAACCGATGGGCGACAGCGCCTCAAAGCAATGTGGTTAACAGCAACAACAACTACAACAATAACCACATTAACAATAACAACCATAGCAATAACAACAACAACAATAACAGCTACAACCATTCACAAGGATTCAATGACTGAAAAACAGGACTAAAACAAGCAAAAATGTGACAGAAGAGACTTTTTTTGAAAGACTACGACTCGCATATATGCTGTAGACAAGGCCAAGAGAAACAAAATAAAATTCAATAGATAATGCCATATGGCTAAGGAACGATAGAAGCTGAAGGAAACGAAGATAAATGTCTCTTTATGCTTCTGATTAACTCACTGAGGGATAACTTAAAGTCTTATGTTTTCAAATGTCGAAAAATAAAAATAAAATTGAAAAACAAATTGTGTTAAATTAGTACATTTTCTATTAATCTGTATGTTTGTATTTACACGGACTGTGACGACTTAAATCAGCCCAAATAAATGAACAGCAAGTTGGAGAATTCCACACAAAAATTGATTTAGCTTTGATCAAAGTAATGGCAATTGGAATCAATTTTTAAGACTTGAGCCCAAGTTGACAAGTCAAAAATTGCGCCATCAACTTGAAGTACAGGGTATGAAGCAAATGTGTGTGTGTGTGTGTGGGGTGTGTTGGTGTGTGTTTGTGTGTGTGTGTGTGTGTAAAGAGAGCAGCTGGCTCAAAAGCAAACATCACAGAGCACAGAGGGGTAATGGCAATCAATAACGAAGTGGGTCGCCCATAAAGTTCATAAATAAGTAAATAAATAAATAAGTGCATATGGGCGTGGCGAAAGGCGAAGGCGCAACCAGAAGCTACCTGATACCAAAATGTCCACTAGGGAGTCGCAACAGAGGAGTGGAGGAGGCAGAGGGACAGGTGCGGAAAAACGATGAAGGAGCCGCAAAAGTCCAGTTCGAAAATCGCTAACGATGCAATTAGTGCCGCGCTGGATGAGTGTATATATATATATATATATATGTGTGTGTGTCATAACTTGCCACATTTCGGCTTGTCAGCCGCAAAAGACAAAGCTTTAAGTTACAGATATTCTGTAAGCAAATTTGAAAACTTTTCATTATATTTTCACTTGCCATAGGAGAAAAACAAAACAAACTTTAATTTCTCTATAAATAAAACTCGTTATGATTTTTACAATTATACATTTCGTATTGCAGACGTGCATACTCTCTATATTCATTCCGTACAAGGTATGCATGGCAACAAGCAACAGTTAGGCAGCCAAACTGGTGCAAATATGAGAGAAAAAAAACTGAAATTCAATGCTGTTTTGAAATGCTCTCCACTCCATCCACTCTTCACCAGTGTTGCCAACTTTTGTTTGAAAAAAAGCTGTTTTTGACGGGAGGAACGATGCAAAAAAGCTGAAACACTAAAAAAAAAGCCAGAATTCCCGCTGTTTGCAAATTTTTCTAGCAAATGGCCTTTGAAAAACGCCAGATTTGACGGGAAAAAAGCGAACATGGCAACACTGCTCTTCACAACCATCGAGTATCTCTCAAAACTTGGGCATAAACTCGGAATTATATTTGGGGATTTATATTGCCTTTGGTACAACACAATGCTGGTCAAGGAAATAAAAACAGGCTGAAGTTAAAGTTCCAAAAGTGGAAAAAAATAGCTTAACTGTTGATTTTTTATAGGCGGTTTTTGCAAAAGACCTCAAATATTTGAGATAGCACGATTTGATTTGATATGATTATTTATTTAATGAATTCACTTCAAAGTCTTAAAAAAATAGTATGAATTCCTTGTAATTTACTTTCATCGACTTCAGCTAACGTTTTTTTCATGTCATTTAGTTTCCTTGTATCGTCAACATATTTTCTTTCATTTCTATTTGTCTGAGCTGTGCTGTTGCTACTAGACACAGTCTTTGACAATTTATAAAGACCACCTGGGTTGCCATTTTGCCCTTGGGCAATCAGACAATGTTGGACACAAACAAATTAGCTGGATTTGTGTGAAATGTTGTTGCTGATTTTGTTGCTTCTATTATTGTTGCTCTTGCCGTCAATGTAATGAGTAAAAATGTAAACAAAATCCGCATTTAATGCGGCTTAAG